>NW_024412377.1:47794381-47810897 GCF_014898765.1 Herpailurus yagouaroundi
GGAAGGAAGGAAGGAAGGAAGGAAGGAAGGAAGGAAGGAAGGAAGGAAGGAGAAAAATTGCCCAGGCAAGTTTGATTTTGAGTTTCTCTCTCTAGATAATTTCCAATAAATCCCAAAATTTAACTTACTCTTCTAAAGTAACACTGTACTTCCTTTCTTCCATGAATATAAGATCCATACGTACCATGGTCAACAGTCCAATGATTGGGTTGAGGCTTGAAAATTAATATGCAAATTTGTATTCATCTACATGCTTTCTGGTAAACTGAATATCCATTGTATACCCAAGTTTCCAACTTTCAAAGGCTCCAAACTGATATGATATAATAGTTCCTTAAATACTATCACTGTAATGAGTATTTATTCATTTAATAAATAATTGTTGAGCACTAAACTTCGAGTACTCAGATAGGCTCCTGATACAGATTGGTTGAGAAAACAGACATAGTTGTCCTCATGAACCTTGCAGCCTAGAGAGGAGGAGGAAGACAGAAAAAAAGTTTAAAAATAAGCAAATGAATAAAACAGCATACAGGGCATGAAGGGGACAGCACAGTGTAGGAGGAAGACTTAGGAAGGAGATCTGGGAGGTCTCTCTGAGGATGGGCTGTAGCATGGGAAGCAGCCAGCCTGGCCTGTAAGCCTTCATGCCTGCAGTGGGTGCTGGGGGGCGGTGCTCAGCCTTGACCCTCTGTGTACCTGCTCTTGACTCCCCTTTGAGGGTGAAGGGCTAGAGAAAAATGCAGTGTCCTACCTGCCACCAGTGCCAAATGGTCACAGTCCTGGATAGAGGGGAGCACCTGCCACTGGGCAGTGACACGGAGGGGAAAACTGGGTGAGACTCCAGATG
Source organism: Herpailurus yagouaroundi (assembly GCF_014898765.1). Classification (NCBI taxonomy): domain Eukaryota; kingdom Metazoa; phylum Chordata; class Mammalia; order Carnivora; family Felidae; genus Herpailurus; species Herpailurus yagouaroundi. The sequence continues at coordinate 47,795,232 of NW_024412377.1, forward strand.
CTAGAGGACAGGCAATGGGAGGCTGAGAACCTGTGCTGGGAGGCAGGAAGATGGTAGGAGGTAGGACCACATGTGAGACAAACTCTAAGCCCTTGCCGTGCTCCATTGTTTATTGCCACACTTCACTTACGAAACACAAATTGGAAGATCCAATTAAGAAATTAAAGACAGCAACCACAGAGTTTTAAACTCCAAGTGCAGGACCCTCCAGAGTGAGAGGCTCTGTATGAAGGCGCTGGGCATATACCCATCAAGCTGGCCCAGACTCCCAAGTTTTAACTCAGGCATCTTGGTAGATATTGGGGCTGTGTTCTGAGGTTAGGGAAGACTGAAAAACATTCATTTTGCAAGGGGAAATTAGTTCTTCAGTTTCACCATGCTAAATTCCAGATGCCTTTGATGGATCTGGGGGAAGATGTCAAAGAAGGAATTGTAAATATAAGTCTAGAGGTTATAGAAGTTCTAAAAGCTTTGAAATGTTCAGGGTCATATTCTGATAATTTCATTAACTCTTTTTCAAAAAAAAAAAAAAAGAACATCTATGAGCATCTAGATGTTTGGATGCTAGGTAATCACAAATATTCTGTACAGTTGAACAATGGAGGGCTAGAGGCACTGATCCCCATGCTCTTGAAAATCAACATATGACTTTTGAGTCCCCACAGTCTAAATACTAATAGCCTACTGATGACCAGAAGCCTTACCAATAACATAAACAGTGATTGACAAGTATTTTGTATGTAAGATGAATCATATACTGTATTCTTAAAGTAAAATGAACTAGAGAAAATGTTTTTAAGAAAATCATAAGGAGGAGAAAGTACATTTACAGTATTGTACATTGTACTGTATTTATTGGAAAAAGTCCATGTATAAGTGGCCCTGTACATTTCAGAGTATTTTCTTCAAGAATCAATTATATTTTAATATCTCAAATATTTTTGGCAGACCTTCATATTTATTTGCTCACATAAATGCCTTTTCAAAGGTCTTTCTTTTTCATATAATTACCTATATTCATTTTCCATTTTATTATCCCAGAAAACCAATTTTCTGATTTCTAAATAGTATTTTTATTTTTCAAGTAAACATTAACTCAAATTATTCTGATTTTCAGTATATGAAATTCTGTATTGTATTTTGAATACACAAAGAGAGACACTGGGCCTATCTTTTTTCTTAGAATAAAAATGTGCAGCTGGGCTAGATCCCCTTGCCTCAAATATAGTTCAAGTTAGAAAACTCTGGCCAACATGTCTGTCTTTATTTGTTTCCCCCCATACATTCTACATTTCGAAATCAAGTTATTCGGACCACCCTCCCCTCCTCCTGTTATATGTGAGATGGCGTCAAAAATAATCTAAAGTAAGAGTCCTGTGGTCAAAGAAGTTACGAGATGTTTGACAGCTGGTGATGTGTGAGAACAATCTTTCTCCAGTGATTTGCCTCTGGCACTGCCAGCTTCCATTTATTTATTTCCTTCACTGCCCAACCCCCCCACCCCCCCACACTGACCCCCAGAAGAATTCACCCCCGAGGGGGGGGGGGGGGGGGGGGGGCTTTCCTTTCCTTTCCTTTCCTTTCCTTTCCTTTCCTTTCCTTTCCTTTCCTTTCCTTTCCTTTCCTTTTTCTTTCTTTCTTTTCTTAAAGAATAAAAGAAGGGAGTGTCTGATAGACACTAGACAGACTGGGGAGACCAAACCTCTGGTAGCTGGATTACAGACATGGCTCCTCGTTACATTGGACTGTGTCTTTGATATCTAGGCAGAGCACCTCTAAATTGGGTCTCTTCCAAATGACATCAGAGAAAACTAGAAATGTCTTTATGGAAGGCCCAGGATTATTATTGTCTCTACTTCCAGCTAATGCTTCAGGCAGCCTGTTGAGAGCAGGGACATAATTAGAAATTATGTTAAAGATAAAGTTCTTCTGTAGATGAATATGGATATGAAGATTGTTAACTATGTTCACCCAGTCCTAGTGGCCTAGTTTTAAAGAACTCCCTGTCTCTTTTTTTTTTTTTTTTTTTAATTTTTTTTTTCAACGTTTATTTTTGGGACAGAGAGAGACAGAGCATGAACGGGGGAGGGGCAGAGAGAGAGGGAGACACAGAATCGGAAACAGGCTCCAGGCTCCGAGCCATCAACCCAGAGCCTGACGCGGGGCTCAAACTCACGGACCGTGAGATCGTGACCTGGCTGAAGTCGGACGCTTAACCGACTGCGCCACCCAGGCGCCCCAAGAACTCCCTGTCTCTTGTACCAGTTCTGTGGTCAGATGGTAAAGAAACGATATTTCAGGGGACAGTTTTTAGGCTATCTATTTTCAAGTGAACTTACTTTTCTAACAAACTTTATTTAAAAATTACACTTAAACAAGCATGGTGGCTTGTAAATAAGAGGCAGTCAATAAATATTTGTAGTACTTAAATTAGGCATGAATCTTTTCTAGACTCAGAGCCATACACTCTAGTTCAACAGCCAGGAGGGAGTCTGAAAAGTTAATTCAGCATGCAGGTAATAAAACTCACCAAGAGTAAAGAGTGATATTAGGTGCTTAGTGGAATAATAATAATAAAAGAAGAATAAATAGGTAGAATAACAGCCCTGACTTCTGAAGAATGCCGAAGAACACGAAAGCATATGAAACTCCTTAGAATTATACTCATTTTTAAAGCTGGAAGAAAATTTATTAAATAAAATCATCTAATCTAACGCTTCTCTTTTATAAATGACGGTGTGGACTAGATTCATCAGTCAGAATTAGTGATGAAGTTGAGGTCAGATGCAGTTCTACATTGGCTATTCAGTTGTATCAATTGGGCTTTGAAACTAGCTTTGAAAGTGCTGTTTTGGAAGTATCCCTGGAATGTGATGACTGATACTTGCTTAGCGTAAGAGGTTGTTCAAAGCAGTTTCATCAAGTGAAGGTGCAAACTAGCTCCTAAGGAAGTAGGTCTGAAACCGTGCAAGTGGCTTATCTACACGGATAGTCATTAAAATGATTGAAACTGTGATCCATAGAAAACAGGTTGGATGACTAGTAATCAGGGAATGATTAAAAAGTCTATCTTCTAGCCATCAAAAATAAAACTGTAGAAAATTATTTAATGATGTAAAAAAATGTTCATAGTGTAACGTTATGTGAAAATACACACTGCATTATAGTAGCATCCCATTAGTATATGTATTGCCTATCATTTGACACAGCAATCACTTCTTCAGACCTATCCAAAGATGAATTTGCCAAACAAAAGATGCAAACAAAAGGCTATTTATTGCAACAGTATTTGTAATAGCAAAAACAGGAAACAACCTCAAAGTCCATCATTAGGGACAAATGAGGAATTATGTTGATGTCACTGAGATCCAGGGTGTTTGGTGTATGAGAATTGAAAACCGACTGTAAGACAAATGGGTTTAAATAAAATCACGATCATTTTGAATTTGATTTGTAAGTATCATTTTGAACTTATGATGACTCTCTCTGGAAACAAAACATATTTAGTAAGCCTGTCCTCTGAAAAGAGCTAGAAAAAAATGACTGTCGTTAAGTCAGGCTTCTTGGGAACATGAGGGATCCTGCGAGCCAAAGATGCAAGGATTTTAGCTTCAATAAGATAATAATTGAGATGATTGGAAAATATCAGCTATGTGTAAATCCATGCATTCCTAATAATGCTAAAAAAAAAATCCCAAAAGCTTTTTGGTCACCCCTAGAGTCTGATTGAGAACCAACTCAGTATTCTGAAAACTAATAAAGGGAAAGAATTGAAGAGTCATCTTGTCTTTCTTGTACAGATGATGCCTCAGAGGAATCCTAGAGCTGATAAAGAAAAGATGCTCTTAGAAATGTTAACGCTGTACAAGAGGGAGAAAGATAGAATGTCACCATGTTACAATGCCTAATGAAATAATAGTTCTGCAGAATGATCTTTAAGGCTACTAACATCACAAAAAGGGGCAACTGAACTGTATGTGCCTCTTGATAGAAGCCACCACCACCAGTGATGTATTCTTCCTCCCTAAAATTGAACCTGATTCTAATCAAGGCTTTAGATAAATTCCTCATTTATGTTAAATTACATACAGGAGACAGGAGCTGGTTAAACAATACCATGAGGATAACATTAGCTACACTGTGTGAAACTTGAGGAGACCTACAAGCTAGGTTTTTTTTTTTTTTTTTTTTTTTTTTTCTGGAAAGATTTACTAAATGAAAAGGTGAAACAAGAATGGGAAACCATAGATTAAAAGAGACTTAAAACCAGTGAGCCTCAAACTTTAATGTGCATGTAAATCACCTGAGGTCTTGTTAGAATGCATATTCTGCTTTGGTTGGTCTGGGTTGGGGGGGACATGGGGGAGGTTGAGGTTCTGCATTTCTGACAAGCTCCCAGGTGATGCCTCTGCCACTCCCTTCCACCCCACCTCCTAACACACTTTGAGGAGGTAAGATTTAAGAAACGCACTGACCCATAGCAACTTGTGGACCTAAATTTTATTCTGATTCAAACAAGTAACCTAAAAAGAAATGCTTGGGGTCTCCTGGGTGGCTCAGTCAGTCAAGCGTCTGACTTCACCTCAGGTCATGATCTCACGGTTCGTGGGTTCAAGCCCTGCATTGGGTTCTGTGCTGACAGCTCAGGGCCTGGAGCCTGCTTGGGATTCTGTGTCTCCCTCTCTCTCTGCCCCTCCCCTGCTTGTGCATGCTTGCTCGCTCACTCTCTCAAAAATAAAAAAAATAAAAAAAAAACACTTAAGAAACCCTATTAAAGAAAAATGCATGAGAAATTGGAAATATAGCCATTAAATGGGGATATTTAATGATATGAAGGAACCATTATTAAATTTGTAGATAAAATAATGCTATCAGATTATGATTAATGAAAAGCACATTTATTTTACACAAGTACATAATGGAACATTTACATTTGAAAGGATATGATGTCTGAGATGAGAGGAAGGGGGAAATGGTAGGGATGTAGATGAAATGACATTGGCCATGATTAATAATTGTGCTGAATGATGGGCACATTGGATTTCTTTATATTCCAGTCTGCCTACTTTTGTGTATTTTTGAAATTTGCCATGAGAAAAGTTAGTTTATAAATATCTATTGCCTATGCGTAGAAACAAGGTTAGAAATATCTATTGCCTATGCGTAGAAACAAGGTAGAAACGGTAAGAGTGGTTATAGGTGATCTTTATTTTCTTCTTTGTGCTGTCCCATAGTTTTCCAAATTTCTACCAGTGTGTGTGTTATTTTGAAAATCAAGGAAGTTGTTTTATTTTGTTGAGGGAGAGTCCCCTGCTAATTGGCCCAGCTGAACATGACTAGGTTTAACAAGCAAACCCACACCCTGGCTAGAGGAGCACAAGTTAAATAAATTAAGGTTGTTTCCCAGCAGAGAAAGCGAGAAGGAGGAAGGGGAGGGCAGGTTCATTTCATTTCTCCTTCTGCTCCGGGAGTCCCGCGCCCTGAGAGAGTTTGAGGGGCATTTCAAGGATACAGCCCTTCAGGACTAAGGACTGGAGAGCTGGGGGAGAAAGGTTGAGGATTCTGAGTGCAGCTATTTTAACTTGTCAGAAGCGGTGTCTTAGAAACCCGAATGGGCTGCAAACATCAGACCCTGCTGGAAAGGAACGCCACCTGGATTTGGCTGTCTTTACGCGTGTGTTGGCAGTGGCTCGGCAAGGCGTGCTAGGTAAAAGAGTCTAATGTTTTTAAGCCCCACACACTTTGGAGGCAACACAGTTTGAGTTCGAATCTCAGCTTTGCGGTTTAGCTGTTCTGTGGCTCTGACAGAGTGCTTTGTCTTTTTTCAGCCTGAATTTCTCCATTTGCAAAACAAAGAAACAATACTGCTACTTCCCAGGTTTAGGAATATAGTGCCTTTGGAAACAGTTCCGGGGCAATAACTAGAAATTGTTTCTGTGGCTATTGTTGGTAGAAAAGAAAATATCCACACCTGCCATTTCAACCAATCCGTGAATCATTTCCCACTTCACTGGTTTTTTAGCAGTTATTTTTCTTGCTTTCTCCTTTTGAGATGTTAATGGACCCCACATTTGGCTCTTCTCCCCAAAGGAGCACTGCAATATTCTCAGATCCTATCATTTTCTTTACGCATATGGTTGTCACCAAACCATTCAAGTCATATATTCTGCCAAGAAGCTAGTGAATAAAATCCTATATAAAATTCAAACTCTTGTTACAGAAAAACTATCCTGAAATCGTAGCTTGGGTTTATTGTTGTAAATAATTTTAAAAGTTAGGCTTTTGGAGCACCATGCAATCCACTGCCTGTTTAAGTAACTTCCTGGAATATAAGGTGGGCAGGACTAGAAGCCATGGAAAAATGAGAATAGATGGGAAATCTGGGGTCAGTTCCTACATGTCCTTGAATGCCGTGCTAAGTAGTATGGATTTAAGTTATTATGCAGTGAGGTACCTATTGAAAAATTTGAGCAGGAATATAATCTGGTAAGAATCTAAGGTATGATTTCTTTGTATTGGGTTTGGTGGGGGATGACTGGATTGTAGAGAAGATTTGGAGCAGCCCAAAAGATATCCCTGCCTTTGAGGCCAGAGGACTGTAGACCCAAACTAAGAGGATAGAAGAGAGGATTGTGTGGGTGATATCCAAGGTCATTCCAATGTTTAGTTGTTTTTTGTTTTTTTTTTTAATTTTTTTTTCAACGTTTGTTTATTTTTGGGACAGAGAGAGACAGAGCATGAACGGGGGAGGGGCAGAGAGAGAGGGAGACACAGAATCGGAAACAGGCTCCAGGCTCTGAGCCATCAGCCCAGAGCCCGACGCGGGGCTCCAACTCCCGGAACGCGAGATCGTGACCTGGCTGAAGTCGGACGCTTAACCGACTGCGCCACCCAGGCGCCCCAAGTTGTTTGTTTTTTAACGACGGTTTCTATGAGACACCTTGGGAGCAGAACTGATAGCATTGGATATATGGAGAATGGGTGTTGGCAAGGAAAATGGTGTAGTTAACGCTGGGCTCCATGTTGGTTTAATGAATGGAAATAATAAGATCAAGAAGTTTGGAACTGTGGGCAATGTGACGAATTCAAGGTACATTCAAGTATAGCATGAGTACAGTTGTTTTAGTCTTGATAGGTATAATCTGGGTGTTATAACTGGAAAGGATGTTTTTAATACCAAAAAATAAGAGTGACATATAGTAATTTTGATTAAGTTAACTTAATTGTAGTAGAAAATTAGTGTCACAGTGTTGCTCTGGGAGCAAAATGAAGTTACAGGAGAGGGCCCCGGCGGGGGCAGTGCTGGGGTGCTCGCCTGGTTAAGTGTGTGACTTCAGCTCAGGTCATGATCTCATGGTTCCTGAGTTTGAGCCCCACCTTGAGCTCTGTGCTGACAGCTCAGAGCCTGGAGCCTGCTTTGGATTCTGTGTCTCCCTGTCTGTCTCCCCTCTCCTGCTTGTGCTCTGTCTCAAAAATAAACATTTAAAAAATTAAAAAAAAAAAAAAAAGGCCACCAAGAAAAACACTGCCTGTGTCTTTGTGCTATGTCTGGATTCCTGGAAGAATTGATTTAAAATCTGTTCAAGACTTCATCCTCACCTAAACTGAAGCACTAGTCTTAAAGACACATTTTAAATTTATGTGTGATTGTCAATAGCAAATAAAATATTCCATAAAAATGTGTCTATAAGAACTGTACTCCCTGCAAAAAACAAAAACAAAAACTGTACCGTAGTAAAATTTTCCAGGAGCTTATCCATATTATTTCACGCTATACAGATTATGCCTAATCTATTATTCTTGAAGGCTAAGAGAACATAATCCTTGGCCTGAAGCTGAGGACCTGGAGTTAAAAAAACAAAACAAACAAACAAACAAAAAACCCTGCTAAAACCAATATGAAACAAAAACACGGGGCGAGGAACAACTAGTAAAAGAGACAGGAAGTCAATTATATCTGTTAGGTACTGTGCCTGTATTCTATAGGCTTGCTTCCTGATCACTTTTAGGATTTACTCATTTCTTTTCAGGCTTGACCTTAGAAGATTGAACTAAATCTTTCCTCAGAATAGCAAAGCTAGAGAGATGATATTTTCCACATCTGAACTCTGAGTCTAGGATGAGAAGGTTTTATTTTCAGCATACATAATAAAAGAAGTAAAAGAAAAAAAAGGGGGGCCTTTTTGCAAGGGAAGTTGTTTTATCTATTAATTGAGGCTGAGGGAGCAAACACCATTTGTGTTATGTTTGTAGATTACAGGTGCTTTCTAGCTCTATCCTACTATACCCTTACACTGCTGAACTGTTGTGGACCAGAGAAACCCAATACGGCTGGCTAAAGCATGGGCTGAGATTTATAGAACTAGTCTACTGAGAACCAGGATTTCCCGTCATTTTAGTTTCAGCCCTTAAAGGATGGGAGGCAAAGATCTACAAATGAACCCATTGCAAAAATATTAAGGAATCGGACCCCTGAGTAGAAAAATAAAGCTATTGTCAGGGAGTATTGTTAAAATGTAGGAATCAGTATAAATTTGAGCTATACCAGGTGGTGGTAGAAGGACAAGGCACATAATTGCTCTTAAATAATTGCTAAGAGAAAAAAAAAACAAACTAGGAGCACGAAGAAGTTATGTTTAAAGTAAAGGCAAAGTAAGAAGCAAAGGCAACAAATATCTAGTGGGTTATCTGGATGATTCCATAGACCCAACAGATGGGGACATGGCTACGTCAAAATGTGTTTTAGAAGAACTCCTTCATAGAAGCTTGCAGCTGTAAGAGACTTAGTGTAAATCTATTCCTGGCATTTTCAGTTTTTATTATAAATAGTCTATAAGTATTCTTGATCTATAAATACCAGATCATTATGTTGTATAAACTAAGTTATGTTATATGTCAATTATAACTCAAAAACAACAACAACAAAAACAACAACAACAAAATCCCATTGAAACAGGTGTCTGTCCACCTGTTCCTCCTGGAACAGCCTTCCTTTTCCAACCTCTCCGCTTGCCATGGTCTGAAATGCCTCTTGAACTGTAAAGGTTCCTAAGAAATGGCCATAATGCCCCACCTTCCATTTTTGCTTCATTTCATAAATGAAATTCAAAAGCCTGTTTTGTAGCAAATTCAGGAGGGAGCAGGTGGCTTATCTCCTGTATCTCCTCTGATCTCACCTCCATTACATCACATTGCCGCCCCAGGTCTCTGTGTTCTGTCCTTGGACAGATCCACTGGGTGGGAGAATCCAATTCTTGGTGCTTAGTGCTCTGATAAATACAAGAGAAGGAGACCTGTGTCTGCCCATGAAGAGCATACCAATTAAATGAGCAGACAAGGGACAGAAATAAAACAGGGGAAGGAAGTCAATTTTGCCTGTGCTTTTAGCCACAGCTGTTTTCTTCATAAAACGTGCTTCAAAGCCCCATATGTTCAGTGGAAAAGCTGCTCGGAGGCTCTGTGGAGTCTCGGAGCTTGTAAAGTCGAAAACGTTAGAGAAGAGAGAAGTTACCAAGGACTAGAATTGGGGAAGGGAAAGGTTTCAGGAGGCATTTCATGGAAGAAAGAGGACTGGGCTAGTTCTTGAAGGGTGGTAGGATTCAGGTAAATGGATAGAAAAGACTTCCTTATCAGAGCCCGAAAAGTGAAGGAGGAAGGAGAGTAGAGGGATGATATGAACAAATGGGCTTATTTTCTTAATGGCCTTGGCTTTCTGAAATTGTCTGGTTTATCTAATTATTTACTTATTTATTGTCTGTCTCTTGCAGCCAGAATGTAAATAATGTGTGGTGCAGTGACTTTGTGTTATCTCAACGGTAGCCCAAGCATGTCTACGGAGGATTTTGTGCTGTGAATGAAAGATTGAGTTTAGGGAGTTTATGGAGGTTAGACTGGACTGTTGCCATGTGGTCCAATTGAGGGACTAGGGTCACCAGCATTCAGGGTTTGAAATTAACCTATCAAAAGGTTATGGAATAGAGAGGAGAAAAATTCTGTTGATGTGGATCAGTGATAATATGAAAGTGGAATTTTGATGGACTTGGGACAGAAAAAATGGTAATCAAGGAAGACTTAGTAAGAGCCCTTTGTAATATTCCAAACATAAGGTGATTAAGGTGGGTATTAGGGTAATAGGGGTAAGAAGAGTACAAAACATTTGATAAGGAAAATCTCAGAGGCAGTGTTTGTGAGATCTTGTGGCTGGACGCGATAATTTGAAAAGACTATTGGATCATCTTGACCTTCATCATTTTCAACCTGTAATCCCTCTCCAGATTCATTTTAATTTTTTTAAGTTTATTTAATATGAGAGAGAGAGACAGAGAGCAAGCACAAGCGGGGAAGGAGCAGAGAAAGGGAGAGAGAGAATTCCAAGCAGCACAGAGTCTGATGTGGGGCTTGAACTCAGGAAACTTGAGATCATGACCTGAGCCAAGATCAAGAATGAGATGCTTAATCAACGGAGCCCCCCAGTCCTCTGGAGAGGCCCTTCCTTCCCAGATTTAAATTGGGCTGACAGTCTGCATACCAAGTCAAAAGCAATTGTAGGCTTTGGGACTTCCACACAGATGGCATCCTAAATGAATCTGTTTCACTATTTAAAAACCTGGAACCTTTTCTGGATATGTCCTTTTCATGTGCAAAATATCATAGACCAGTAGACCCTATTCTAGATTTGGGTGCTTGTTTTAAAATAAATTCCAACAAGGGACAGAACTACTCTTTTGTGGTCCATGTGCTGAAATACGGAGAGAATTAGATCCCTTGAGTAATCCACGTAATCCACATGTCATTTCCTGCCATTTCTCTATTGTTTTGGTTGATTCAAAATGCACAGGTTTCTTTTTGTATGCTTTCTTCCTTCCTCCACCTGTCTTCGCCTTGATACAGGGGGTGGGTGTTTTCCTCCAGCTCTCACAGCTCTTTTTGTCCTCGTCGGTCTTTCTCTAAAAGGTTCTGGGAGTCCTCGTCATTTCCAATCTTCCAGTTGGTGCTTAGTTTACCGTAATTTTATGCAGCATATGATATCAAAGTTTACCACCTTGTTCAGTTCAAAATTAAACCTCTCAATCAAAAGGAGAATTCAAATGAATCTCGAAGAAGTTTGAGGAGGATGGAAACGAGGAAAATGATTACATCCCTGAAGCAATGTCAGAGTCTGAAACCAGTTCTGGATTTTCTTAAAATTGCTCGCTGGCTGCGTGATAAAGCTTGGCATTTGGCATTTCTTGATGATTTGAGGTGGGTGTTCCATCAACAGTAGATAACCCTACTCTTCACCAGTTCCCTCCCACGTCTCACGTATTTTAATTTTTGCTCAACACTGTGTTGAGCTGTACAATAATGGAGCACTCTGAACATGGACACTGTCTGGGTAATAAGCTGTAAGAGGGTTAGAAAAAAATAGGTTGGTCATGGCTCTAATTTGGGCATTTGCTAGAGACCCACTGTGATATAAGTCCGGAGCTTCCTTATAAGATACACAGTGACTTTACAGAAGAACCAGTGAATAAAATAACTGCCACTTATTCAGTGTTTACCATGGGCTCAACATTGGGATAAATGCTTTACCTGCGATATATCTTTTAATACTTCTAAGACCCTGTAGGAGCAGTATAATTAGTAACCTTACATTTGGGGAAAATATGTTTTAGAAGGGTCAAGTTGCTCAAGCCACAGATCTCGTTTGTTGGCCTGGGTTCTCCTGAAAGCAATACCAGAAACACAGATTTGTGGGTCGTAGTTTTCTTGGGAAATGATTGCGTTGAGCAAGAGTGGAATGATCAGGAATGAAGGAGGGAATTTGTATGTAGAATGTTACTGATTTGGACACTACTAGAAATCTGTTGTTTGCTCTTGTTGGAAGGGTGTTATGAGAGACTCCAGGAAGGGCATCTCAAAACCATCCTCTTTGGGGATGAGAAGGAAACATTTTTCTATTAGCTGTTGTCACTGACTTCATCTAGTACCCTGACTTCACGTAGTACATTTCTGAGGGCCAAGCAGCTTCTCATTGGTGTTCCTCAACATGGTGTCCACGAAGGTCTGAGACAGGTACTTAAGACAACTCTGTGTCAAGGGCCCAAAGTAACATGCTGTTAGTTTGCACCACTCTTAAGCTGGCTGATGGCTGCTAGAAAGTGTTCCAGCCATGGCTGGAATAAAAGGTGGGTGAAGTGGCCATTCACAGGAAGAACCCAGTCCAGCTGGTTCCAAAAGGAACCAAGTTTTGAACCCAAGCCAAACTGATTCCAAATCCTGTGTACTTCACCACTATACATTGTTATCTTTACAAGCAGTATTGGACTCACTAGATTGGCTCTCCTCAAATGTGTTGTAAGGATTTGATCATCTATCTTGTTGGAAAAGAAGGCCTTGACGGAAATGTAGCCTAAGTGAAGTTTGCCTTCAGTTCTCCCAATGTTGCACTCAGGGCCCTGGTGCTGCCCTGCCATTTTAGCACCCATTTGCTCCATTCCTGTTAAGTGATACACATACCACATGTGACCTGTCCTTTCTTGTAATGACATTTATTGCTGTCACAGTGTGTTGGTCCTGGAAAGAGTGTGGAGTCTGGAGTCCAACCTGTGTTTGAAATATTGTACTTTAAGCAGTGTGACATTGGGCGAGTCGTTTCTCCACTTCTTATTTTCCATGTTTTATTTGCCAGAGGGGAGCTGTAATACCCACATAATAAGGCTAATGCATGAAAGGAAAAAGGATTAAAGGGGGGAAAAGTCAATGAAAACACTTCGATAATTGCCCTTCCCTCTCCCTTCCCTCAGTCCTTTGGTTCTTTCTTTTCTGGATCTTTAGGTGATGGAAGTTAATTAAGCAGATTCCAAATACATGAACGGCTTAATGTAACTTCTCTCATAATAATTTGGCTTTAACGACTGCTGCACCGAAAGAGGTAGTAAGAATAAGTCACCACCCGGCAATCTCCTCCCTATAATTGAAGAACCATCCCAGATGTTGGAGCTCTGTGGACTCCTCCAGATGAGTAACCTCAGAGCACAATCAACCGCCCTCTTCCTTTTCCCAGTAACTAACCTCTATCACCACAGTTCCACAATACTGAGAGGGAAGGAGAACAATTGAGCACCAAAATGTCTCTGCTGTTAGCAATCAGGCTCAGGTAAATCCCAAGGAATACCCAGTATATCATTTCCTTCACCATCAAAATTTCTCTTCTGACTCAGAGTCCAGAACTGTAGAAATCTGAGAGTGACTTCTCTTGCCAACTCAACTTGTCCCAATGGTATGTCCCCACGTGCCATTTGCTATTGTGAAACCCTCTGCTTTGACTCCGGGATCATCTAGTAATTCCTGCCCTTAGGTACTGCCTGTACTTGTTCATGAGAGGTTCTTTATTCCCCCTTCTTACCAAGGTTATCAAATCTTCATTTGCCCATGCCCCTAGCCATTCTCTACTTTCTAAGAATTTGTCTTCTTGAAATCCCATCTCCCTTTGTGTCTTACCACTACAGACTACTCACAGCCATCCTCATTCAGGTCAGTTTCTCTTCTCGGACAGAAGATTGTCTCTGAGTGTTGGCAGTAAAGAAGAGGGTGTAAGTTCTGACATGATTTGTAAGGTTGCTGTGGTTTGGCCTCCGGGTAAAGCATCTAAAAGACAACTCATCTTTAGAAGTTATAAAGATTAACTTTTCACTGTCAGTTTAAATATACCTTCTTACATTAAACATCTGGGTGTCTTTTTAAGCTTGGAGTTACTGCCTCACAGGAAAAAAAACCTTTGTTACATTATTCTAGAGAGTGCCTAACTCTAGGGAAGGTAGCAGAAGAGAACATTTCTGGCCTTGCCTCTCTTGAAACACTTTCCTATACTATAGCTTGTACACTATAGTTTACTTTTTTTTTATTTGAAAATTTTATTAAGATAACTCAATGCCCTTGCAGTTGTAAGAAATAATGCAGAAAGATTCCCTGTATACTTGGCCAACTTGCATTCATTCAGTAGTAATGTTTTTCAAAACAGTAGTATAATTTTGCCACAAGGGTTATTGCCATTGATACAATCCCCTAGTCTTAGATTTATGCAGTTCTATGTGTACTCACTGTGTATGTGTGTGTGTGCATGCGTGCACTGAGTTCAGTACAATTTTATTACCTGGGTGGGTTCATGTATCACCTCCCCAGGCAAGATGCTGAAAAATTTCAGCCTCACTATAGTCCTTCGTATTGCCCTTTTGTAAACATAACCTCCTGTTCCCTCTGTGTCCCCTGTACTTCACCCCTGAAAACTCTTCACCTGTTCTAATTTTTTTTTTAATTTTAAAAGTGTTTTATAAATCAAATCATATAGTTTGTGACACCTGGGATTGGCTCTAATTCAGTACAATTCCACATGGATCCATGCAAGTCTGCTATGGTATGTAGCACAGTTTGTTGAACTCTTCATCCCTTAGGACATCCGGGCTGATGCAAATTTATACCTATTACCACTAAAGCCACTGTGAATATTCATGTGTGAGTGTTTGTATGAACAAATGTTTTGAATTCTCTACAATATGCAAGGTATATATATAAAAGGGGATAAATGCCAAGGAGTGTAATTGCTGAGTCATGTGATAGTTGTTACATTTATTAAAAAAGAAAAAAAAAGTAAAGACATTTTTCCAAAGTAGCTGTGCCAGATAAAAAAAAAAAGGAAAAAAAAAAAATCCCACCAGCAACGTATGAATGATTTGATTTCTCAGTATCTTTTCAGCATTTAGTGTTGTCACTTTTTTTTTAAATTTTAGCCATCTCATACATGCCTGCATAACTCATCGTGGTTTCATTTGTATTTCCCTAATGGCTAATGATGTTGAACATCTTTTAATGTGCTTATTTGCCATCTGTATACCTTTGCCAGTGAAATATCTGTTTGCCTTTTGCCCATTTTTTCTAATTGTATTGCCTGGCACGTGTGTTTACTATTGATTTATGAGACTTTATATATTTAAGATACTAATCTTTTGTTGGGTGTGTGGTTTGCAAATATTTTCTCTCCATCTGTAACTTGTCTTTAAATCCTCTTTCAAATGCAGTTTCACATAACCAAAGCTATTAGTTTTAATAAGCGCCAGTATACCATTTTTTCATGGCTTATGTTTTTGGTATCAAATTTAAGAACTATTGTCCTAGTCCTAGACTCCAAAGACTTTTTTTCCTTTTTATCCCCCCTAAATTTTTCACATATTTTTTTTTTATTTTTTTTTTTCAACGTTTATTTATTTTTGGGACAGAGAGAGACAGAGCATGAACGGGGGAGGGGCAGAGAGAGAGGGAGACACAGAATCGGAAACAGGCTCCAGGCTCCGAGCCATCCGCCCAGAGCCTGACGCGGGGCTCGAACTCCCGGACCGCGAGATCCTGACCTGGCTGAAGTCGGACGCTTAACCGACTGTGCCACCCAGGCGCCCCCACATATTTGTTTTACATTTCAGTCTGTAATCCATTTTATTTTGAGTTAGTTTTTGTAAAAGGTGTGAGGTTTAGGTCAAGTTTCATTTATTTGCTCGTGGATGTCCTGTTGTTTCAGTAACCTTTGATCAAAAGGCTCTCGCTCGCTCTTGCTCGCTCTCACTCGCTCTCTATTTTCTTTTCTTTTCTTTTTTTTTTTTTTTTTTTTTTTTTTTTTTTTTTTTTTTTTTTTTT
>NW_024412377.1:47810997-47818205 GCF_014898765.1 Herpailurus yagouaroundi
TTTTTTTTTTTTTTTTTTTTTTTTTTTTTTTTTTTTTTTTTTTTTGGCCCCCAATGAGCTGTACTTTGGTCAAAAATCAGGATATTTCTGTGAATTTTTTTCTGGGTTCTCTGTGTTGATGTTGAATGGTGCACCCCCCCAGCAATACTATGTTGTCATGATTAGTGTAGCTTCTAGCAAGCCTTAGTGTCAGGTAGACTAATTCTTTCTACTTTGACTTCCATTATTATTATTATATGTATTTTTTTAGGTACTCAAGAGCCTGAGTCTTTTCAATCAAATTTTAAAATAAACTCTCCTGTGTCTACAAAAAAAGAACTTGGGAGTTTGACAGGGATTGCCTTAAACCTGTAGATGAATATGGGGAGAATTGACACCTTTACTATATAGAGTATTCTGATCCATGAATATGGTATTTTTAAAATTAAGACATCTTAAATTTCTTCAGCATTTTGTAAGGTTTCATTTTGTTTTTAGGGTACGCATACTGATGAAATAGATGATGCCTAAGGGTTTTATTTTCTTCGGAGTGATTGTAGGTGATGGCATGTGTTCAGTTCCAACTACTGCATGTTAAGTGTTAGTAAATAGAAATGTGATTGATCTTAAAACCTACGACCTTGCATTTATTACTTCTAGTTTGGGGGGGTTGGGGAGATACCTTGAGGTTTTCTTCATTATTGTCTCTTGCTTTGCAATCTGTCTGCTCTTTATTTCTTTTATTTGTCTTATTGCAGTGTCTGGAAGTTCTAGTACCATGTTCATTAAGATTGGTAAGACTGGACATCACCAAAATTGAACACTTCTGTGCTTTGAAAGACATCCTTTCAAAGGAAAGAGAGAAGACAATGTACAGAATGGAGAGAAAAAAAAAATTTGTAACTCCTGTCTGAAAAAGAACTTGTATCTAGAATATATAAATAACTATAAGAACTCAATGATAGAAGCACTTTTAAAATGGTCAAATGATTTGGATAGAGAGAAGGGAAAAAGATGGCCAATAAGCACATGAAAAGATGTTTATCATCAGGGAAATGCAAATGAAAACCAGGGTAAGATAATGCTTTGTAATGACTGGGCTGGCAATAATTATTTTTTTAAAAAATGACAAGGATTGACAAGGACATAGAGAAATTGGAACTTTCATATGCTGCTAGTGAGAATTTAAATGGTACAACTGCTTTAGAAAGCAGTCTGGCAGTTTCTCAAATGGTTAAACATAGCTACTCCTAGGTATGTGTATATCTAAGAGAATGAAAACCTAAAACATGTCCTTATAAAAACTATGCAAGTGCTCATAGTAGCATTGTTTATAATAGCCTAAAAAGTTGATGCAATCTGAGTATTTATTAACTGATGAATAGATAGATAAAATGTAGTAAATCAATACAATGGAAAATTATTTGGCAATCAATAGAAATGAAGTATGGATACATGCTACAATATGGATGAACTTTGGAAACATTACACTAGCTGAAAGAATCCAGTCACAAAGGATGAACCATGGCATAATTCCAGTTATATGAAATTTCAAGACTATGGATATTTATAGATAGAGATAATGGGTACCTAGGGCTGAGGAAGATAAGCATTTTGGGAGATGACAGCCAGGTGATCAGTTTGCTTTGGAGTACTGAAAATACTTTAAATTTATAATGGATACACAACTCTGAATATACTAATACCCATTGAATAGTATGCTTTAAAAGGATAAAGTTGATGATATGTGAATTCTATCTGAATACAGCTGTTACGTGCATAGGAACTTGCAAAAATTAATATGAGTGCATAAGTATGCCATCTTTAAACTTATTTTTTCATACATTTTTTCTTGCCTTGCTATAGATAAATTGAAATTTTTCTTTTTTTTTCCTCTTAATTTGTTTGTAGTGGGTTAGAATGCATCTTTTTTTGCATGTGTAGATTTTGTAGTAGTTGTTCTAGGTATTATAATAACCAGAAAAAAGTAGACTGTAACAGTCTACAGTTACCAGCACTTACCGCTTAAAATGAGATGTGTAGAACTTCACCTCTATCTTGGTCTCTTCAACTTTACCACTTTTATTAATTTTGTTAAATGTTTGTTTATTTTTGAGAGAGAGAGCACAAGCAGGGGAGGGGCAGAGAGAGAGAGAGAGAGGGAGACAGAGAATCCGAAGCAGCCTCGGTGCGCTGTCAGTGCAAAGCCAGCCCGATGGGGGGCTCCAAACCAAGAACCATGAGATAGTGACCTGAGCTGAAGTTGGACACTCAATGGACTGAGCTACCCAGGCACCCCACTTTACCACTTTTAAATAGCATTATCTTGTGTATCAGATGGTACTCTAGTTTTTATTGATGAAACTTTGGCAAGGGATGGTTCATGGTCTTCCATCTTTGTGTTCTTGTTCCTTCTTCCTGATACATTCTGATACTCCCAGGAGTTCTTACCTCTTTTCCTTCTCTTTGAAGCCTCCTTTAGTCATTATGTAAGGGTATTTTTGCTAATAACGAAAATATTTTCATGTTTCTTAATATCCTAATGTTATTTCCCTTTCTCAGAGGATCAATGTGCCTGATACAGATTTCATGGTTAATAGTTCTTTTAGCACCTGAAAAAATGTTGTGCTACTTTCTTTGTCCTTTATGGTTTCAGGAGAAAAATCTGTTGTTCCTCTCTTTGGTATTTCCCTCTAGGCAAAGTCCTGTTTCTCTTTGGTTGCTTTTACAATTTTATCTTGAGTATACACAAGTTTAATTATGATGTGTCTTGTTCTGAATTTCTCTGATTTTACCCTGCTTAAGGTACACTTACTTCGTGGATGTGTTGTTTTGTGTCTTTCCACAAATTTGAGAAGTTTTGAGCCTTTTCCCCCCAAATACTCTTTTGTTTCCTCCATTTCTAGGACTAGATAAAAATGTTGCTTCTTTCATCATTATTCTTTAGATAGAGGGTCTCTGAGGCGCCCTTTTTGTTTTGTTTTGTTTTTTCCTGTTCTTTTTAAATTGTTAAGATGGGGTGAATTCTATTAATCTGTCCTCAAGTTTATGGATTCTATCCTTTGTCATATCCATTCAGCTATTGTCATTTCAATTTTGCTATCTAGGCAGAATTTTCCATTTCTGTTGCTGTCTTTTTTTTTCAGTTCTAGAATTTCTGTAGGTTCTGTTCTGTAATTTCTTTGAGATTTCCTATTAATTTGTTTCAAGAGTTTGTAATTGATAGTTGAAGCTTTTTTAGGACAACTGCTACAAAATCCTTGTCACAGAACTCCAACTTTGGATTTATCTTGTTGTTAGCATCATTTGATGGTCTTTTCTCATTCAAGTTGTGATTTTCTTGGTATGATCGGTAATGTTTCAGTGTACCCTGGACCTTTTGTTGATTATGTCAGATTCTAGGTTCTATTTAAAATTTTTTTTATGTTTATTTTTATTGTTGAGAGAGAGAGAGCAAGAGAGACAGACAGACAGACAGACATGGAGCACCAGTGTGGGAGGGGCAGAGAGAGGGAGACACAGAATCCAAAGAAGCCTCCGGGCCCTTGAGTTGTCAGCACAGAGCCCGAAGCAAGGCTCAAACTGATGGAATGCGAGATCATGACCTGAGCAGAAGTTGGACGCCCAACTGACTGAGCCACCCAGGCACCCCTCGAGGTTCTATTTAAATTCTTAATTTGGTAGGCAGTTACCTTGGTTTGTTTGAATACACAGGTGTTGGTTAAATTTTGTGGGCTGTAGTTCCAGTGACAGTGGAATTTCCAGAGTGTTTGTGGTAACACTCCGCTTTGCTTGGCTTGTCTGGTGCCCCTGGAATTCCCACCTTTTCCAGTTCTTACTGCCTGCAGGGGCAGAAGGGCTTTCTCCAGGTTGGGCTGCCTCGCTACTCGGACTTGATCTCTTTCAGAGGAGCTAGGAGTTCACGCTATGCCTCCCCAATGTCTGTAGGCAACTGAGGGGAGTTGGGTACACAGGAATAAAGCAGCTTCTCAGTGTAGGCCACTTTCAGTAATTGTTTTCCTTTTCTTAGTTCTGACCATGCGTCCTGGTGTTTCTGGGTGGGGGAGAGGGTCATGGGCCCATGAGGACAAAGGGGTTTCCTCGACTATGCTCCTTGCTATAGCTGAGTTTTTTCTGCCAGCTCTGCACCCTGCCTTCCTAGTTCTTGGTAGGAAGAGGATGTCTCAGGCCCATGTTTCCCTTGGCTGCTCTTTCTCTGGCTGGACTCCCAATGAATCCCTCTTGCTGTTTGCTTTCACTTCACCTTATATTGTCAGAAAAACTTTCCTTTGTAGGGAAGAATGAGTTTACCGGGCTGCTTTCCACCCCCTCAACCCCTGTCCAAGGTTGGAGGTTCTTGTGAATACCAGGTCTGGGTAGTAGTCCTCCTTTAGGATGATTAAGAAACAAGACATCTGGCCACTGTGCTGTCCCTCTTATCCTGGGATACTGCTTCTCACCTTCTTATTGCCTATCAGTGTTCTCCTTTATCTCTCATAGCAGGGTTTACAGTTTATAGGGTTTTAAAAGTTGTGCTTTGCATGAATGAAGCATGGAGAAATACTTGTGCCACTTTGTCCTGAAGGGAGTAATGTGTACTATACCTTTCTTGTTTGTTTATGCGTCAAATTTTTCCATCTAAATACATTTCTCCATATCTTACAGATAATTGGTATTATAACTCCTCTTTTACCAATCAAGTCTTTTGCTGGTACTTAACACAGTCCTGACTTACAGTATATTCTCAGTTACAAACTTTTGCACATGAAATGAAACAAACACTTATGGTGGCAATATCAGGCTTGTACTTAGACTCTTAGGTGTGGCGATGGCCAAATGGAGCCTTTTGAACCTATCTATAATTTACCAGGTGAACAACTGCCTTCACTTAGATAGAAGACTATGTACATTCTGTAGTGTGCAAAGCCTAAAATTCTTAGAAGAAGCGTAACTGTAGTCACTTCCCCAAGGAAAGTGAGTTGCTTCCCCTTTCCTTTCCTCAAGTTTATGCAAAATTTTTGTTGGAATGAACACAAGTGGACTTGTGGAATCACCAGATCTCTATCTTTTTCAGTCTCGGTATCATTCCTGGAGAAATTTCTGAAGAAATTAAACTTGACCAATATCTGTACCTTTCTGTGATGTTTGGAATCATTCTGTGTGTCTTGTGGATCCTTAGTAAGTTGAAGTAGTAACATGACCTAATTAAGTTGCCTGTTGGGAGTAATCTGCTATAATCTGAAAATCTAAAATCATCTCTGATCTCTGGGGCTGGGGATGAAAATCCAAGAAGAAATGGAAACACTTGAAAAGATATAGCATTGGAAACTAGAATGGTAAATTAGCCTTGATACAGTGAATAAAACAGAATTGCCAAAGTGCAAGCAGAAAATGAACCTCCATATTTGTTTACATATCTAGTATGGCATGCATAGCTGAGATGACCTCTAATGATCCCATATTCTGTGTGTGATTGCTTCCCCTTGAGTATGGGCTGCCCTACTGACTCGCTTGTAACCACAATTTTGTCTAAGGTGATGAGATGTCATCACTACGATGGAGAAACAAGAAATTGTAACTTTTATCTTTCTAGCCGACTTGGTTGACTCTGTCTGTCCTTTGATGGCTTCGGTAACTGCCATATATAGAGGAACACATGGCAAGGAAGTTCGATAGCCTGAAAGGAACTGAATTCCGCAAGCCACCACCTGAACTTGGAAGTGGATCCTATCCCTGTTGAGTGTCAAATGAGACTCCCAACCCTAACCAACATCTTCATTACAGTCTTGTAAAAGATGCTGAAGCAGAGGATTCAGTTGAGCTGTGCCCATATCCCTGACCCCTAAAATTGTGAGACTATAAATGGGTGTTGTTTTAAGCCAGTAAGTTTTTAGTATTTTTTTTTATGCAGCAATAGACAACTAATATAGCTACCTACTTTTTATATTAGAGTAAGTAGTGGAAAAGTTGTTATTTTTTACTTTGTACTTTTCTATGTGGTAAAGATTTTCACAAGAATATTTATGTACTTTTCATAAATACATGTTCACATACATGTAATAGGCCATATGTGTATTCTGACTCTCTTTGTGTCTAATCTGTATAGCATTATACTGGAGCAGAGTGGTCTCCAAATGATGCACTGACATAGTACGAAATAATGGCAAAGAACGGAGAGGAGAAATTCTGAAAGAATTCTTTTCAGAGTTGTTCACATGGAAGTGTCATTAGGGGAAATAATGGTACATTTTAGTATGCCTAACAGTCTAGAGCCAAAGAAAACACTCTTTTTTATTATTCTTTTTTAATATTTATTTATTTTTGAGAGAGAGAGAGGGAGGGAGGGAGAGAACAGGGGAGGAGCAGAGAGAGAGGGAGACACAGAATCCGAAGCAGGCTCCAGGCTCCAAGCTATCAGCACAGAGCCTGACGCGGGGCTCAAACTCATAAACCGAGAGATCATGACCTGAGCTAAAGTCAGACACTCAACCGACCGGGCCACCCAGGCTCCTCAACACTCACTGTTTCTTAATGCATTTAGGAAGTGAACAAAGAATAGGGTTGGCTTAAAACAGAATAAAACATGAAAGAGGATATGATTTTTATATTTTATCAGAGGGTTATCTCCTGGGAATGTCAAAACACTAATAATTATCAAGGAGGTGAGAAATATGTCCGTTAGCAGATGTCTTTAATACATGTGTGCATGGAGGTGTATTTTTTATTTTCCTTAGCGTAAGATGGGCAACATGAAGCAATTTAATTTCTTATACAAGTTTTTCCTTGTTAGAAATCCAAAAAATGTTTGTCATTCTGGTATCTAATGATTCATCATCTTCATTTTTCCCTATTACAGTAGTGTTTTTTCTTTAACCATGCCTGTTAGATCAAAACCACAGCTTTTACAAAAGAGAAATTAGGAATTTGCACATCATTTCCTAACAGATATTAATTGAGCAACCTACAGAGGAGGGGGGATATAAATATGGGCTCTGCCGATAAGTGAGAGATTTTTTTATTTTAATTTTTTTAGTGTTTATTAATTTTTTTTGAGAGAGAGAGAGAGAGAGAAAGAGAGAAAATATGAGTGGGGGAGGGGCAGAGAGAGGGGGAGACACAGAATCTGAAACAGGCTCCGGGCTCCGAGCTGTCAGCACACGGGTCTCCAACTCTTGGCCCATGAGATCATGACCTAAGCCGAAGCCGGATGCTTAACCGACTGAGCCACC
>NW_024412377.1:47818605-47906711 GCF_014898765.1 Herpailurus yagouaroundi
CCCCCCCCCCCCCCACCCCCCCCCCCCCCCCCCCCCCCCCGGGGGGGCGTATTTTTTAAAGAATATATTTTGGTAGGTATTATTTTGATGAGATTTTTCAATATTTGCCTGTTCAGAGCAGCTTGTATCCTAGTAGATTAGGCAAAAACTGCCACAGTCTACCTTGATTTTAAAGACAAAGCACTGAAATTCTTTCTGAATTCAGAAAAGTGAAGTTCAGAAGATGGCCTGGCCTGTTCAAGATTCTGTTTAGTCATTTTCCTATGACGTAGCATGTGTCATTTTGAGCTAATCAGTTGGATACATGGGAGGAAACGTATTTGGGTTCATGCAGTGAAATCTGTCCTTTTATATAGGCTCTTACTTCTCGGGTGTGCCAGGAGTAGAGAGGAATATTCCATGTGAGTAGTCAGGGAAAGCTGTGTATTTGGTGGAGGGAATCTTGTTTTAGCATAAGAATGGTGCCCAGAGTATGGGAACATACCTTGTCCTTAGCTAGAATGTTCTCCTCTGATAAATCCTGATTTCTCCTTTGAGGTGCTTATAAACATCTTTATCTTTTATATTTGAAAACACAAGTTTGTTTGAAGTCTACCATTGTGCCATTTTGGTAAGTGTATTTTAATTACTCAAATTACACAGCCATTCCTAACAAATAGTTCTGTGTATTGTGATGTTTGGTGACTCAAGCAAGCTGATATATGTATCCATATTTTAGCAATTTCTGAGGATTTTCAGAAGTTACACATGTAAACAAGTGTTGATGCGTATTTGCTTGGCAGTATTCCATCAGTTCTGTAGATCCTCTGCAGGGCTCGTGCTTTGTCTACTAAAACAGACCTTTTTTTCCATGTATTTTTCATAATGCCATTATAGTTTTACAGAGTAATACATGGAGTTGTAAAAATCTCAATTGTTTAAGTAATGTCTACACCCAACATGGGGCTCGAACTTACAACCTAGAGACCAAGAGTTGCATCTTCTACTGACTGAACTAGTCAGGCTCCCCAACAGTAACACATGAAGTTTTAATTAACATTTCCTTCAGGAACTCAATGAGAGTCCACTATTGTATGAATTTAATTTTTTTTCCTCGATGACAGGTCTCCTTTGATAAACTTATAATTCAAAAGAGGCAAAACTAAGTTGGATTATTTCACTTAGCATAACACTCTCCAGTTCCATCCACGTTGCTACAAAAGGCCATATTTCATTCTTTCTCATTGCCACATAGTATTCCATTGTGTATAAACCACAGTTTCTTTATCCATTCATTAGTGGATGGACATTTAGTCTCTTTCCATAATTTGGCTATTGTTGAGAGTGCTGCTATAAACATTGGGGTACAAGTGCCCCTATGCATCAGTACTCCTGTATCCCTTGGGGCGATTCCTAGCAGTGTTATTGCTGGGTCATAGGGTAGATCTATTTTTAATTTTTTGATCCTGAGAAACTTAACAGAAGACCATGGGGGTAGAGGAAGGAAAAAACAATAAAAGGTTAGAGAGGGAGGGACCCAAAACATAAGAGACTCTTAAAAACTGAGAACAAACTGAGGGTTGATGGGGGGTGGGAGGGTGGGGAGGGTGGGTGATGGGTATTGAGTAGGGCACCTGTTGGGATGAGCACTGGGTGTTGTATGGAAACCAATTTGACAATAAATTTCATATTAGAAATAATAAAATAAAACGGGGAAGAAAATGTAAAAAAACTAAGTTGGGTTAAATGCTTTATTTATTTATTTATTTATTTATTTATTTATTAATTACCAATGCTCAATGTGTTCTAACAAGTAAAAGTAATTTAGGAGTTGACTAAAAGGCCACATCTACTACTTTAGTTCATGACAAGGTTTTTGTGCAATTCTTAACAAATCAGTATATAAAATTCAATAATTGAATTGGATTTTCTGGATTTGGTAAGTTTTGGCTACTTGTAGTTGAATCTCAAGGACTTACTGCTATTACAAATCCAGATCCTTGATGTCAGAATAATCAGCCGAGGTTGGATAGAAAGTAATGTGTAAGCTCCCCACTTCTGCTCTAGACTTGATAAATGAAAAGTGAAATATTGGCCTATAGGATATCATGCCCAGTTCTGATGTTGAATAATGCTATTCTGCTATGGGTGGTGGTGATGTTATTTTGACATTACAAAGCGCCTTTTTTATTTGAAATTTCATGATTTGAAATTTCTTTTAGCACTTAGTGGGCTCTCGCTAGATGCTGGGTGCATTGATCCATGTCTTTATTTCATAGTTTAACACTCAAAAAGTTCAATTTTTCCATTTTAATGATGTGAGGCATATAAAAATGTGTAAATTTCTCTTCCTTTATTTAGAAATAATCCATGCCTTCCCCCAGACACAACACAATAATGCTTAAATATTGAATAAAAACAAAAGACCCAAAGTATAATTTAAACTTCATTAGATGATTTTAGTTTTCTAGCCCTCAGCAAAACTCCATCATAATGAATGATAGGAGGTGTTCCACAGCAGTATTAGAAGATAATTTATTAGGGTACAGTAGGTCTGGAACTGCTATAGATGATCTCTAAAATTATTAGGCTACATTTGGAAAAGTTTCAGGAAGTCAGTGAAGATGGAATATTGTTGTCCTTCCTAGTAGACTTGCAGACATTCAAAGTGTATTTGAAATCTCTCTTAGAAAATGCTCAAAATCACTTTTTGCTACATATTAAAATGTCCTTAACTGCTCTATAACCATTAGCAGTTTAGTTGTATGATTTAAAGTGTGCATGAGTAAATACATGGTTAATATTTTGGTGTTTCCTGGATATAAAAAAATGTACAATATTAATACATTGGCCCAAGCCGTTTTGAACACAGTTTTATTTCACAATATTTCATGGAGTATTAATTAAAAACTGCTAATTGTAACTTGTTGAGGTCACATTAATGACATTTTTGCTTGACAAAATATTAGCTAAATTTTATATGAGAGAAATTTTAGAAGCCTTCAAGTTACAAGAGAATATAGCTAAATTTTAGTCTCCATGTAAACTCAGACTAAGTTCCGTGGAAATTCTTTAGGTGCAAAACCATCTAACACTAATTGTACTGACTTGGATTTGCATAATGCTTGCTAATTTTCATAGCTCTTTCTTATCCTGTTTCACATTTGATCTGCACACTGTGCCCAAGAGGATAGTATGATGGGTATTATCCTCTCTAATTTGTAATCCCCTTGTTGAGTTGTGGTCTAAGTGGAACCTGCCTAATACTGATTCCCACTGTACAGATAAAGTTCGAGAGTATTTGCTGGACTTTCTCCTTGTGCTATTTTGAATTTAGGTCACTGGAGTACAGACTCCTCTGTGATTTCTGTGCTTTGGATTGGGCTCTACGGTTATTTTTATGCCAATATCCATATGGGGTTATGGTTAAATTTTTCACTAAAGTAGTTGATTTTGACGTCAAAGCAAGTTTTTTCCCTTAGGGAATCATGCTGAGTTAGCAAGTGTCCCATCTGCTGTGAATAACAGGTATTAAAACGGTACAGCATAAATGTTAAGATCTTGGTTCTTTCTAGAGCAATTCCTGGATTTAATTATTTTGACCCTTTCCTTGGCAAACTTTTTAATCTTTCCAAACCTTGGTTTCTTCAACTTTAAGTGGGAAATAATGCTAGTTAGTATGTTATTCAGTTCTGAGATTCAACAGGATGATTCATATATGGTATGATACAGAATAAGCATTGAGGAAATGTTCATTGCCTCTATTTTTCCTTTAAAATGTGTTTTAGCCCAAGAAGGAAGGAAGAAGGTATGTGGAATATTGTATAGATGAAGTGTTTTACACATATTTTCATGTAATCCAATAAAGAACAAGTAACCCACTGAGAATATGTACACCTTTCCCATATAAATCAGTGAACAAACTTGTTTTTAATTTTTTGGCAGACTTATGAAACCAATTAGCTTGGTAATATATATTCGACTTTAATGGGCAAGTAAATAATTAATGTTATTGCCTTTGTAAATTTAGCTTTTCAGTTATAAATTAACATAATTAAAAGAGTAATGTTTCAGTATGCATTCTACTAGCCAAATTTAAATCAGGCAATTAAACTGTAGGTTTTCTGCACCAAATGAGCTCAGCTCATAATGAGACAGACGACAGACGTAAATTTGTTTTTTCATGGTCAGGTTCATTACAAAAACATGAAGGAAAATACTTGTAGTATGTGTAATCAAGTAAATTATTCCAAGCACCATAAATTGTTTTTTCTGGGTCTTCTACCTGAAACTCAGAACTTAAACACTGTCTTTTTTTTCCCTTCTCTCCTGAAGAATGAGCTCTAGTTGCAAAAGAACACTTAGGTTTTTGTCAGAATATTTTTGTGTTGGTAACCGCCTGCAGGATTCCAAATCTCTGAAGAGGATAGGCTTACGCGTGGGGGACAGGCCTCAGAACCAGAGCTGAGACCATTTACGTAAAAGATGAACCATTTTGCATGACTTGAATTTGAAAGGCCAGCTGTGTGATAATTGTGTGGCGGTGGTGATGGAGAGAAATGTCTGAGGGGGTCACTGCTGTGCTCTGAATCCGTCCAACATGAATGGAGAAAGGTATAAAGCAGTAGCTGGTATTCTCCCTGGGAAGTGAAGCAGGTGCATATTTCCCCCTTTGAAATCAGCCCGGTGGAGTACTATCAGAAAGATTTTAATCTAAAACCATATATTTTGTGACTACGTTGTTCCAAGCTGAATGAATACAAAATGGGACTTGCCTTGTGAGGATAATTGAACTGCAGACATTTTTAATCTTCAAGAAATACTGGTATGTAATTAAACATGCGCTGACTAATGATCTATATTTAACAGCTCACCACTTTGAAGAACACTAGTAAAAGTAAAATTCCGGGGCATATTAGAATGGGCACATGTATCCCATTAATCTCCTTCTGGAGATAAACACAACTGCTTCTTTGTGCCCACTGATACATACGTAAAGTTAACCCCCCCTCCTCCTTTAGTGATGATGAGCTTATGAAAACATCCCGTTTTGATAATTATTTTTAATTAGTTCCATCTCTAGTGATGCATTATTTTAGTGTATAATATCTTAAGAAAGACTTGAATTCTTTGCTAGTAACTTTTGGGAAATGTGTATCCTATTGATGATGGCCTTTTTTGATTACAGAACACATTTCTTCCCCTTGATTACCGTGTGATATGGTCCTACTCCCCTCAGGTCCAATTAAGAGTTTTTCTAGGTGCCTCTATCTGATCACTCCATTTTGTTTTTCTGGACAGTGTTTTTCTTTTCTTGTCTTTTCTTTTTCCAGCATCATTGTCAATTTACTTCTGATACCTGTTTTGGATATTTAAAAGTAAATAAAGTTGGAAATCACAGCTAACTTTTATTTCTCATTTGCCCATCAAATTACCTTGGAATAAGTCTAGAGGTCACTGGTTCTAAATCTTATTTTGGATCAGAAGCTGTGGGCCTTCTCCTTAGGAAGATGGAAATAACAAAAGGTTTTGCATAAATTGCTGGGGGCTTTTGGAACACTGAGGAAGTCATCCCTGGCTTCAAGTTCAAACCTCGATGATTAGAATTATCAAGACTGGCAGTTCTCCCGTTACTGTTCTGTTCCAATTGAGTAGTTCTCTCTAAAATGTTCTAAATTAGAACCCTTATTGTTCTAAATTAGACTCTACTAATGGTCCGTATTGGTCATATTAACTTGCATTTGTGTGGTTTCTGCTTTGTAAAATTCTGGTTACTTTTCCAAGCTAAACCCAACACCCCTTGTGCCATGAAGCTCCCTGTCTTCTCCTGAACCTTCATGTGAACCAAAAGTAGGTAGCCTTTCTCTGTCATTCCCACATTCAACTCCTGTCCCACTTTATAGTTGTATCTCTCATTCAAGTTTGTGTGTTTGACTATGTCATAGTTGTATTTCTGCCACTATGTTCAACTTCTTCCTGGAAACAGAAATTCTGGTTTTTTTCATCACATATTTTTGCTCACATAGTGTTAATAGTAAATACTGAAGATACATGGGCTTTTCTCAACAAGAATGACCGAGATAGGTTTGGGAGCTAACCCGGTTGCCTCTCAAAATGTGCACTGCCCTACTTCTGGGATAGAAATGTGTGAGATGTAATAAAGTAGTAGAGTAGCTTCAATTATTTATCATGATGTGGGCAATGGTTGCTACATTGGATAAAAATAATGAAGAGCGTTGTCTAATTTGATGAATTGGTGTATTGTAGGACACTTTAGACTATTTTGCAATAGGGGAACTAATCCACTCTGATTGTATCAGTTATTATGACAGAAAAATAGGAGTAACAAGATGCATGCCTTCTAGTAGCTTTCATTACTTAATTTTAATGTTAACCTTGAAAGTTATAAGTTAATGATGTTCTACTGTTTGCATTCTGTAGTATTACCAACAGATGTTAAAATATCTTTGTGAAGCAGCTAGGTATAGATTTTAAGAGCGATTCATGTGGAATCAGTAGGTAGGAACTCTTGCCTCTTAATAGCTATACAATGTTGGGCAACCTGTTTAGTTTATGACTGAATTCTCACAACTGTAAAATGGGGATAATACTCATAACTGAGTATATAGTTTGTTATGAGACTGGATGCCTTGTACATATACCACACATTAAATAAATATGATCTGTTAATAGGGAAAGTTGCTGGGTATTTACTTTCCATAAATCTTTCCATAAATTTTATTTAATTTAGAAAATTCTAAAGAGTATAATTCTCTCCATAATTCATTATAATTTTATAATTACTTTCCATAATATATCTTTATGATATGTCCTTAATTTTATTTATTTGAAACAGCCTTTTAAAACTCCTAGTTGTATTTCCTTTAAGGATCTTGAGGGCACTGATAATTACCTTGGGTAGTATTCACATCCACAGATGAAGTTTCAACCAAGACCTTATTGCCTTTCTAAGCAAATGTTTGTTTTTATTTAATAAATTTTGTTGAGCTGTGTATATACAAATATGGAAACTCTTGGGTATGAGGGCTCATCAATTTCAGTATTTAGTTTCACTGTGAGTGCATCAAGCCAACATGGTGGTGGGGGTGGCAGTGAAATGAACCAGTTTATTATTTCAGGCTTGTTACTCTCTGATACCTTAAGAGTCCATAGGGTAATGGAAAGTAACTCCTTTTGTAGTAGTCTAGTTATTTCTTTCCAACAATAGTAATAATGCCATCAAATCCTCACTGAGTGTGCTGATAAACCAGATCTCCAGAAATGAACACCTTATGTTACAGTATTGGCCAATGTTAAGAGTATAAATACTCCCAATGTGTTTGATTTCAAGGTACATAATTTAACAGCCAGTTTACAAAATTCCTGGAAATTGAGCAGGATTCTTGTTAGCTGGCTTCAGCTTACCAGGACAGATTCTTTGATCTCATCTCTCAGAGCTGCCCTCTAGTTGATTGCCTTCCAGTAAAGTAAAATTCCCCTTCTTTAGGATACCCTCTTTCTTTTCTCCACCCCCCCCCTTCACCTCTTGTCTTGCTGACTTCTTAGGTTTCCTTTCAGACGCTGTGCAGATTTTATTGACTTAGTTTTGGTCCTTGTCTGATTTTTCAGTGATAGGGTGGTGCAGTGGGGAAGCAGAGGGAGAGGGAGGGGGAGCCATGCAACATAGAAGTCTTGCTCATTCCTTAACGTACAAATGGTTTAGTCTGTTGTAATTCCTTAATGTAGCCTTCATGGTTCTATGTGGTCTCATCCCAATTTATTTTTTCCATTGTGAGAGGTTATAACGTTCCATCCTGAAAATGTGTAATGCCTTCATCCATATACAACTTCCTTAAGTTCCTTGAAAGCACAACATTCTCTCTTCCAGGATCTCCTACAAGGAGCTCTTTCTGCCTAGGAAGCTCTTCACCTTTCTTCCCCTCTTCTTCGGTTTTCATCCAGGTAAACACTCTTCAGCGTCACAGCTCAAGAACACTCCCCTCCCTGTGATGACCCAAATGAAGGTTATCCTTTGGTGATCTTGCACACCCTGATACTTTGTCAAACCATTTTTTGTATCTCGGTCATTTCTCAACACAGAGATGAGTGTTTGAAAGGCACTCCATGTATATTTGCCAAATGAGAAACCATGGCCTTTGAGGGCACTTAGAGATTAGGAATCGGGAGATCGTGCATCATTTGGGGCAAGTCAGAAGATCTTTAAGACTTTGTTTTTTTCATCTATACAAACTTGTTTCTGTTTTTACGTTTTCAGGAACTCCCAGCTCACATGTGCTTTGATGATCAGTGTCAAAGTGTAACATTTAACATAGCCCTTTGGGCCTGAATTCCTTTAAGACCTGAGAGGCAACCTTGTGCCATGGTTTGTAAGTGTGGACTCTGGATTTAAACTGTCTTAATACAAATCCCAGCACTGCTACTTCTGACAAGGTGCTTGGTGTCCTCTCCTATGAAGTGGAGATGATGACAGAACATTCCTAATAAGTTAGGGAGAAGAACTGAGTCAGTACATATAAACGGGACTTCGATCTTTTTCACTCACCGATAGTGTTCTTTCCCCCCTCTCCTGATAACACTACTTGGTGTAATTCCTTCTCTGCCTTCTGGGAGATAGTACAGCATTGGATTGGCTGCCGGCCGTTAGCACAACGATTTTGAGAAAGCATGGAACGTTTTTTTTTTTTTTTTTGTTCTCCTGTTTCCTCTCAGCATTGAGCTGCTTCGTGTACATTGGCAATTTTATTTTTCAAACAAGTACTCTTGCCCTGTATCCAAAATAACTTTTCGAATTAAGGTAGTGATGTGTTCCATTCTCAGGGGTAATTATCTGTAATGCTTTATTTTTAGAGTAATATCCAGTAATTTTCAGAAGCTGGAGCTTGTCATAAAATCATTGAAAGATAAGTAATTTTCTTCTAACTACTCCAGGAGAGTAGCTCAATTGATTCCAATCATGCTCGAGAAGGGAGTTTAGCATTCAGGTTGCCAGTTTATACACACAGTGAGGATAAATATGTTATGAACTGTCTGAGATTTGGGGTGGGGAGGGAACTATGAGGAAATAGGCAAATGAGAGAAACTTACTAGA
The DNA here is from genome assembly GCF_014898765.1 of Herpailurus yagouaroundi. Lineage (NCBI taxonomy): Eukaryota > Metazoa > Chordata > Mammalia > Carnivora > Felidae > Herpailurus > Herpailurus yagouaroundi. The sequence goes on from NW_024412377.1 coordinate 47,827,694, forward strand.
AAATCCAGTTCCAGTAAATAGGACATACTTCTGCTACTGAAGGAAGGAAATGACTTTTACATCCATGGAACATCTGGAACTTCTCTAAGCCGGTGAACCCGACCTCCCCATGAATGAGGGGGGTGGAGAAAAGAGAGTCCATGTCTTCGACAAATCACCTCCAAATTATTGTGGTATCTTTTTGAGGGCATGGGGAACAAAGATCACACCTTCTATTTATAGTGTGCTAAAGACTAGAGACCAGAAGGGGCATGGCTGGTGCCTCACAAACAGAAGACTGGCCAGTATGTCTGGCACATGTTAAGTAGGTAGAAGTGTAGAATACAAGATGAGATCAATGAAACGGGCCAGACCTCGGATCTTCTAAACCACAGTGAGGATTTGAGATTGTGTTATAAAAGTCATGGGAAACCTTCGGAAAATTTAGGTGGAGGAGTGGAAGTGACTTAGATTTAAAAGCTCATTCCTGCTATAGGGAAGAAAAAGGGGTGGGGTCAGCCCAAGATGGGTTGATGAGAGACCGTTGAGAAGGTTGTAGAAATATTCCAGACAATGGGGCGCCTGGGTGGCTCAGTCGGTTGGGCGGCCGACTGGCTCAGGTCATGATCTTGCGGTCCGTGAGTTCGAGCCCCGCGTCGGGCTCTGTGCTGACAGCTCGGAGCCTGGAGCCTGTTTCAGATTCTGTGTCTCCCTCTCTCTGACCCTCCCCCGTTCATGCTCTGTTTCTCTCTGTCTCTCTCTGTCTCAAAAATAAATAAACGTTAAATTTTTTTTTTTTTTAAAAAGAAATATTCCAGACAAGTGGAGATGTGCTTTTAGGGGATCCTTCTAGGAGAGGAGAGTAGACAGTAGATGGAGAAGCCACCACCATGTGAGAGGCATTGCAGGTAAGCTGCTGAGTGGCAGTTGTCCTGGATGCTTAGCAGGATTATGTGTGGCTCTTCATGTGAAAACATTGAGAAAAGCAGCGTGTATTCTGTGTGTATGCACGCGTGTGCGTGTATTGACGAGGTAGAGTATATAACCTTGCCTTAACTGTATTTGTTAAAACTGGAGGCTACATGTAGAATTGTTTTTATGCTTTCTTATGTAATTGTGAAGGAGTTCAAGGATTGACCCATTTGTTCTCCTTTTTAATAAACCATTTTTCCTCTTAGAAATTTCTCAACTTAGAACTTTCAGTAAGCAAGCTATAAAATTGAGATAGAAGTTTTTGGACTTCAGCCAAATGGTTCATGTAAGTTCATGAACGTCACTTGGTGCCAGATGGCTAAGAACAATTATCAGGCATTTCTTTCAACTGTGATGTTTTCAGAGAACTTTATGATAAGCGACTAATTTAACTTCACATTTTCCTAGTAAGAAGTGGAGGGAAAAAATAATAGCTATCTAAGGCACAATTATGTAACTCATACAGCTCTGTGGGTTCTTAAAAAATATTAAGTGTAGTGACTTAGCTTCTACTGTGGTGGGAAACAGATGGTTCGGAAAGGCTTCGGACCAGCAAACCTGTATTTCCCCATACTTCATGCCTAGACTTACGGAATTGTTTGGATTTTGTGTTTGTTTTGAAAATCAAAACAGGGTGCTAGACCCGTCTTGTACTCTTTTCTCCTTTCAAAACTGTGGGTATTCTTATGCCTCCTTCACAGCGTGGAAAACTGAGGCTGGATGAGTAGGTCGATTGCTTTAAGTTTGCGGAACAGGGATTTGGTTCAAAGGTTTGAGTGACTCTGTAGTCTTTGTTTTGACATTAGATGACAGCTTTCCTCTCTTTGCTGAGGCTACAAGGCTCTTCCTCTCCCTAGCCAGGCCCTTGGCTGGCCCACAATGTGTATCTGTGTTGTTTTATAAACTTTCCATAATCTACCTCTTGATGGGGCTAAATATGTTTCTAAATCTAATCTTTCTGGTTTCTAATGTGATTTCAGTGAAAGCTTATTTCCAATGCAATGGTTTTGCAATTATAGTGGAGTCTCAGCTTATGTGCATTTAATTTATGCAAATTCAACTGTACGTGCATAGCAAATAAAAAGAGAGCCATTTACATAGTGCAGAGGATTCTGTCCCCTGTTCCATGCAGTGGGCACATGCCACAGAGGAAGAGAGGCTGTATTCTGCTGTTCTCAGTATCTGTCCCAGTCTTTGGCCCCCCTGTAGGGTGAGAATTTGGTCTGAGTGAAGTTCTATCCCTTAATCATACTTACTTTTCACACTCTAAGGCCCGTAAGATGAGTCTTTACTTTGTTCAACTAAAGAAGTGTGTGGTACAAAACGGAAGGAAGGTTTTTTTTTCCCCCCCCTCTGGATCTGTTCATTTAACAAATACTAAATCAGCATTTATTATGTAGCAGCACTGTTCTAGGTGCTAGGAATACTACTGGGGATACAGTGAACTACTAGAATAGATCACCTGCCCTCACAGAAATTAGAGCGTAGTGGCTTCTGAAATCTATCAGTTAATGTGCCACCTTCCTAAGATATTTTGAAGAATGATGTTGGTTTTATGTGGTTTTCACTTTGCTGATTTTTAACATTAAATCCCTCTGTCGAGCCAGTTTGAAGACACTTGGGCACTTTTTTAGAAAACTAAACATATTCTTCATGATCTAGTGATTATGCTCCTTAATTTTATCCCGGGGAGTTGAAAACTTAAGTCCATAATACGGAAACCTGCTCCTGAGTGTTTAGAGAAGAGTTATTCTGATTGCCCAAACTTGGAAGCAACCAAGATGCCTTTCCGGAGGTGAATGGGTACAGAAACTGTGGTACATCCAGACAATGGAATATGACTCAGTGCTCTAACGAAATGAGCTGTCAAACCATGAAAAGAACTGGAGAAGACTTAAATGTGGATTACTAAACGACAGAAACCAATTTGAAAAGGCTACGTACTGTGGGATTCCAACCAAATGACATTCTGGAAAAAGTAAACCTATAGCGATATTTAAAATCTTAGTGGCTGTCAGGGATTAGAGGGAAGGGAGGGACAGAAAGATGGAGCGCAGGGGATTTTTGGGACGATGGAAATATTCTGTATAAATACTGTTATGATGTATAAATACCTGCCATGAAACATTTGTCAAAGCCTATGAATGTGTAAAACCAAGAGGGAAGCCTATGGTAACCTATTGACTTGGGGTGGTGATGATGTATCAGTGTAATGGCTCATTGATAGGAACAGATGGACCACTGATTGAGGATGTTGCGGATGGGAGTGGCCATGCGTGCTTAGGAGGAGGAAACATATGAGAACTCTCTGCACTCCCTGCTCCAGTTTGTTGTCAGCCTAAAACTGCTGTTATAGTCTCTCTCTCTCTCTCTCTCTCTCTCTCTCTCTCTCTCTCTCCCCCCCCCCCCCCCCACTGGTACTCTCTCTTTCTCAACAAATAAACATTAAAGAAAATAACCCCCTTGTTCCTCTCAGGCACCCCCACGTAAGCCACAACTCCTTATGTGTCCTATATATTCTTACTAGTTTTTTGATAATAGATAGAATGCAGGTGTATCGTTGTGCCAGTATCATAGAAACATTTGGAAAGATGCTATTTGGTAAGGCATGGTCCTTCAAGATGGGAATCGGGCAGTAGAGAACTGGATCCTTGTTGCTCATCTGGCCCCAATCACTTTTGTGACTTGGACAAGCCACTTAAGTCATCTGCAAAGTAGTAGGATCCGACTGGCTGGTCCCTATGATCCTGTCCAGTTCTTTTCTTTGAAATATTTTTAACTGGATGATTTCGACTTGGTCCTAATTATTTAACAGTGTTACGGTAACATCCCTCCAATGTCACGAATTACAGGTCATATTTTTATTCCTTTAAAAAGTAAAAATATTTAAAGATATAAAGGTGGATAGTATTACAGTGCGCTCTTCTGTGGGCTTCCTCATAGGGTGGATTCCTACTACCTCTTACATAATTCTTTGGAAATGGCTGCAAAATTGTTCTTACATTTATGGTGAGAGTAAAACTATTTTACATTGTGGGGCACCCTTTGCTTTTAGAGGTCACTTTGGAGAAAGTATTCAATATGACCTAACAGAGATCACAGGACAGTCCATTTATTTTCAGTTTTTATAATATTTTATTGTACAAGGTTACATTTTTTTGAATTAAGGAAAATCATAAAATGAACGGTTGTGTGTCTATCACCCAGCATGGCAAATCCTAAGATTTTGCAATATTTGCTTCCCAATTGTCGAAGTAATAAAATACTAATGGTTAAAGTTTCATATGCAAAAAAAAATTTTTAAAGATTTTTGAAGACATTATTTTGAGAGAGAGCAAGCCAGAGAGAGGGGGAGAGGGAGAGAATCTCAAGCAGGCTTCACGCTCAGTGTGGAGCCTGATATGGGACTTGATCCCACGACACTGGGGTCATGGCCTGAGCCAAAATCAAGAGTCCAACGCTCAACCCACAGAGCCACCCAGGTGCCCTGGAAAAAAATTGTTTTTAAAATGAATTTCCCAGGGAGCCTGCGTGGCTCTGTCTGTTAAGCATCCGACTTTGGCTCAGGTCATCATCTCAAGGTTCATGAATTCAAGCCCCGCGTCAGGCTCTCTGCTGACAGCTCAGAGCCTGGATCCTGCTTTGGATTCTGTGTCTCCCTCTCTCTCTGCCCTCCCCTACTCCTGCTCTGTCTGTCTGTCTCTCTCTCTCTCAAAAATAAATAAAACTAAACAACCAAAAATAAAATGAATTTCCCATTTCTGTTTGTAAGTGTGTCACACACTCATTAAGAGGAAAAAAATAATGAGAATTAAAGAGGTCAAAAGTCTACATAATTTCACCACCTAGAGACAACTAGTACCATTTTTATCACATTCCTTTGTTTAAAAAGTTGCTCTATGTTGGGGAACCTGGGTGGCGCAGTCGGTTAAGCATCCGACTCTTGATCTTGGCCCAAGTCATGATCTTGCAGTTCGTGGTTTCAAGCCCCGCATCGGCCTCTGCACTGATGGTGCAGAGCTTGGTTGGGATTCTGTCTCTCTCTGCTCCTCCCCTCTCTCTGCTCCTCTCTCTCTGCTCCTCCCCTGCTTGTGCTCTCTCTCTCTCTCTCTTAAAATAAATAAATAAACTTAAATTTTTTTTTTTAAAGTTGCTCTATATGGTTTTATCTGGCAAATAGTTCCCCTTATTTTATTATGGAAACTTAAATTTTAAAATAGAGGGAACAGGGTAATGAAATCCTAGGTAACCATAAATGAACTGTAAGACTTGCAAATTCATTAGCAGTCTTGTTTCATACATCACCCAGACCTCACTCGAGCAAATTCCTACCCATAACCTTCTTCCTTCAATATTGCTGGTTCATCTCTAAATGGTAACATCCTTTTTATAAATAAAACAATGTCATTCTTATACCAAAGATATTATTTTGTACTAGCAAATACCTAGTCTTTTTTGAAGTGACTGCTGACATTTTTTTTCTTTCACTTTGTGTCTCAAGATCCAAATCCCTTTCAGCCCTCAAAAGTGACTGTCTTTCTGAAGTTTCTCTTAATCCATAGGTTCCCATCACTCTTCTCCTTGTGATTTATTTGTTGAAGATGATCTTGTTCTTGATCCTACAGTTCCACAGCCTGGATGCTGCTCATTGTATCCCTCTGTTGTGTAAGCAAATTCCTTGGTCATGTGCATTTCCTTTAAGCTAGCAAGTTTAATTCAGGTCACATGTTTTTGGCTAGACTGCTTCCTAGGTGAAGCTATTGTGCCTCCATAAGGAGGCACCTGTTATCTTTCTTTTGTAATATTAGCACCCATTGGTGATTATTACCTGGATTCATTATTTCATTAGGGGTTAAACAGTGGAGACATTCTACTTTTTTAAATTTTGTTTTCATTTTTTGGTGAGAAACTTCTACAAATGGTAACTTCTTTTCTTCAGTATTTGATTATACGTCCTAAGGAAAGGCAGGACAGAAGGTTGATTTCCATTTATTTACTATTTTCAAAGTAATGTTGTGGTTCTCTCGTGTCTTCCAAAGGTGACCAGTAAGCTTTTTTTTTCTTCTTAGTATCATTATAAACTCACAGATTTAAATATATCTGTGGTATTTTCATTCTTTGCAGTATTAGGATCATTTATGTTCTAATTTTCTCATGTGTAATTTGGATTTCTTATTATGAGTGTTGCTGAGTTCATGGGCTATTTGCATGTTTTTTTTTCTTGTAAACTTCCTGTTGATATCCCTTGCCTATTTTTCTAGACACTTATTAGTATTTTTCTTTTCTATCTTTATAAGGTATTTAGATTGGGAATATTAACTCTTTTATCCTACAAAATGAAAAGATTACCCCTCAAAAACTCACGTAAGCAATATAAGGAGCAAAACATGGGCAGTTTTGATCATAGACAAACATGAGTTCATGACCCATCAGGAAAGACTTTAGGGGTGGTTGGAAGCCCAGAGCCTAGACTCACTCTCCAGGGTTCCAATCCATACTCTGTACTGTGGCACAACTTGCTTGAATACTCTGAGCCTTCTCCTTCTCCATATGCAAAAAGAGAATCCCAATAGCACTGCTTCATTTTGGAGCATTTCTTGAGCAAATGTAAGCTCAGAACAGTGCTGGTACATATGAGCTCAATAGCTAATCATTTCTGAGACTTTGATTACTTAACAAAACCAATGATAATGTGTTATGCTTTTATTAACATCTTGGGGGTTGGGCAATAATTCTGCCCCTCTCATTCTTAGGTGATTTGGGTTTATCCAATGCCTCAGTCATTCCCTAGACTGGCCTTCCCTCTTTGCCACCACAGAATTAGCAAGGAAAAGGTATAACTTGCTTTGGAGATCAATCAGTGAAGGAGATCAAACATAAATGGTTAATATATGTCCACATACAGATATAATGCCTATGCAATGTCTCCATGTTACATTCTTACTCTGTTCCTCAAAGAAAGAAACATGACGCAGATAGATTTGATGTTCTCAATGTCTTGTTCTAGTAGGTAAGGCACGAACGTAATGTTGCACGTAATATTTTTCACCTCCTAAAATCCTTGTAAGAGCTAGTTGAGGTGTTGTTATGCCCTTTTAATAAGAAAATTCATACCACTATGAATTATAACATAAGCACATTATATTAATTCAAACGTACCATCATTGTATTAAAGTTATTCCTCAAAAAGAACGCTTTGAGATATGTATTATGACTTCTGTCTTGCAGATGAAGCACTGAGATGTAAAAAGCATGTCCAAAGATACAGATAGTGGGCAGCTGAGCCAGGAATCAAACCCATGCAGGGATCTGATACTTTCAGCCAGTATGACCTTTGCGGTTTATGGTAACAAGGCAAGACAGTGTCCATGTTTACAGCCTCTTAGAATGACATGTTTTTGCTGAGCACCCTTGAGTGTTCATGGTGTCATAATCTTGTGCATCTAACTTCTATATGTCACCAAAAGAAGGAGATCAGAGACTGGGGTTCCAGGGATGAGGTGATGCTTTCTTATATTTTCTTTACTGTGTTAGTATCTAGAGGTAGATGGAAAGCTGCCACTTAAAATGGCCCCTGGTAACTTAACTACTGGTTCACTGAGGCATGTACTCAAGCTGTGTCTCCATGCTAACACATAAGAGGGGTGTGATAAACTCACCACTGGCTGGGTTTGAGGTGGCTTAGGAAGCCTACTGTCTGGATTTGAGGCCACGTGAGGTACTGTGCTGCCACTGTGAATTTTGTTGGGATCTACAAGGTCGAATGGTCCATAGACGTGTGGAAGTTGATGGAGAGTTTGAATACATGAGTCATGCAAAGAGCAGGTGTATTTAAGGAATCGTATATATACTTGCTATTAGGCTGGGAACAAAGACGGCTTCTCTGGTGACAGTGATACATTTCCTAAAGCAAAGGTGAACCTGTATTTGTAGATAGCGAAAATAGCAAATGTCAGACTGGGAGAAATAGTGGATAGGTGCATATGGAAAGGGGTGAGGGTGGGCATCTATCCTTCGATGAATGTTAAATTTTAAAAGCACATCTTGTGGGCCACCCCTGTTTCTGCCTACAGACTGTCAGTGTCTGACCCTCTTGATGAAGTTGGAGATAAATCATTTGTTAACTAGCCAAAGAAAAATGCAGATGAACAATGAGCCCCAAAGCTAGCAAATTCCTTCAAGTTTCATTATAATGTTCAGTGACATTTCTTCTAGAGTCCCTTTGATTTCACTATTCAATTTTTTTAAATGTTTATTTTGAGAGAGCGAGTGAGCATAGCATGCACATAAGCAGGGGCAGAGACAGAGAATCCCAAGCAGGCTCCATGCTGCCAGCACAGAGCCTGACAACTGGGGCACAATCTCACTAACCGTGAGATCATGACCTGAGCCGAAATCAAGAGCTGGACGCTCAACCGATTGAGCCGCCCAGGCTCTCCTCACCATTCAATGCAAAAGGCTCACCAGGTAAGAAAATGAGGTGTTAATGAGCTGGCAAGAGATCAGGTATCTGAAAGTCGTTAGATATATCCTATTATCCTTAAAATCCAGTGACACAACTATTCTTAATTTATTCCCTAGTAATTTGATGGTTTGGTGTCCAGATTAGGAATAAATAGAAGACTTCCAGATTTAGCCCAAAGGTAGTGATTGCAGTTACAGATGAGCACCCAGATCTCCAAAATATTTTATGTTTCACCGACCCAAAGCTGTTTCAATAAAGTTAGCTGGTAGGAAGTGTAATTAATATTTTAGAAACTGAGTCCACTACCAGTGGTGACTGGGTGCAGGGCATCTGCTGTTCAGGAGGCAACTGTCCCAACATGGGGTGTGACCTCCTCTATGGCTTTGGAAGAAACCTGCCCTCTCCTGTATCTGGGTGCTTTCACTTGGCAGAAACCAAGCCCGGCCAGTCTTCCCACTTAGGTGCTTAGGAGACTGAATTCTTTCCTTGAAGATCAGACTGTGGCATTTCTGAGCATCAAAACTCCCCTGGACCAGATCTAAAATCTAGGAAAGAATCCTTTGTGATTTTCAGTGTATTTGGAGAACCCCGCGAAGCTCCAGGGTTGGTTCTGAGTTAAATCCTGTCACTTTCTAGTTGCGGGATCCCACGCACATTACTTTAATGAGGTCTTCGTATGCAAATGGAGGTAATGAACATGTGACGCATTGCTGGCAAACACGAATGCCACGTGTATGTCTGTGAGGTGCAGCCTTGGACACATACATGGTTTGTGTATAATCACAGTGCTTCTCCTTGAAAGGGAAGTCCTCTAGGGCAGTGCTTCTCCAGTTCCTGGTAAAACCCAGCCTAGTTCATTCGATTTAAATTCACGGTTCATCCCTTCCCCCGGCCCGCTTCCACTCAGAAATCTTATTCAAGATACATAGTTCCTAGTATCTTTATGTCCCTCTCCTACTCTGCCTCGTCCTGCCCTCTCTGGCGAGTGTGTCTGGGTGCATTTGTGTTGTGTTGTACACTCACAGGAATCATTATTAACTCAGCCCAATCATTAGAGAGGTGTGGTTCACACTCTGCCATCAGAACAGCCACTAATTGATGCCTCTTGAAAAATGACATATTCCCTGAAGCATTCAAGGCTGCCCAACAGGCAGAGATTACACCCACCTCTGTGATTAGCACTCTAACCATGCAGACGTTGGTGATTGAAGACACATGTTGTTCTTTCTTGACATTATTCCCTTTGGCAATATTCCTAGTATATCCTTTCTCAGTTTATTTTGCCATATAACAGCATTAATCCCATCACATTCCCGAAGATTTCAAAAACGCTGATTTCTGCAGCTGTGTCCTCTGAGCCCGGTACCTTCTTACCATACCATCCCTGTAGCATTTTGTTAATGAATGGAATGTATACTTGTGGATTTGGTGGCTACTTTTTTCTTTCTTTGCTGCAGGAGGGAAATAAACCAGGATCAACTGAGAAGAGGTGTGTGTGTTAGATGGGGGCTGGGCAGCAAACTAAGGAAATGAGCTTAATTCTTGAGAAAACCAAGAATTAGAGTGTTCTCTATAAAATCAGCAGAAATTAGGCTCTGTATAGCAGGACACTCTGTCACTACTTGAGACAATCCACAGCTTTGGAGGAGTTTGTCCAATCTTCCCGTATCTGGGCAGAAGTTAAGAAATGGGAAAAGACAACAAAAAACTGCTGGAGTAAAAGCTTCATGAGGATAGGAATGAAATCGTTAATCTTCCCTGCCCTTAACAAAGTGCATGGTCAATGTTGTGTGTTCAAAAAACATGTGTTCGTAAATGCATTTCTGGGCAAGTCCTTCAGTGACTTAGTATGGAGTATACGTAACTTGTCCCTGAAGCATCCTAACTTATTATTGGGTTGTAGTGTAGTTAAACCTGAAAAGTAAGTGACATTTTTATGTTGTTACTACCTGCGCATAGTTTCCTAATATCAGTTAGGAAAAAAAAAGGAAGAAAGATGAATCCAGATAGAGACTCAAATTCTCAAAGCAGTCAGCACAATTTTCTTCATAACTCCATGTATCATTGTGCCAAATGATAGCATTGTGTGCCTTCCAAATTGGGTTTCTTGGCTTTGGAATGCAGGAATAATTGTAGACTGTGGCTTTATGATTATCAGCCTAAAAGAATTCTAGGGACAAGATCATCCTCAGATTGCTGGTCATCAGCAAGAGGATAAGAAAAGAACCAGAGAACTTGAGTGTCTCATGTCGCAGATTTCTGCCATCTGCCCTTAGAAAATAGGGGCAGTTGGGGTAAAGCCTTTCCAGAGAAAGTCATCAGGGGCCACAAAAGCAGTTGCGTGTGATGAAAGATGGAGAAGATTAAGACTCTGCAGGCAGGTAGAGAAAAACTTGAAATTTCATGCAGGATGGTGGCCTGCAATCATGCAAAATAGAAATTAAGAGCAACAAATATTGAGTCCTTAGGCCCTGCACAGTAACAGATGATTCACCTATGTTACCTTGTTTGATTTCCACAAACTCTGTATAGAGACAGCTTTTTCTATCCACTCACTTTGACAGAAAAATGATTTTTAGACAGGTGGAGTGTCTTGGTTCAGAGTTCCACAGTGGTGGAAACAGGATGTGAATGCTAGCACTGTCCTGAACCCTAGTTCTTAAATATTGCACCCTGCTTCGTAACCAGTCTTCGACTACTCAGAATGACGAAGCCTTTTACTAATTACAAAGGAAAGCAATCAATTTTGGGGGAGTGAGGACCTCTTTGAAGGGCATGTATTTTAGCTCAGCGAGCATTAGGATCTCAGGAAGGGGAAAGGATCCCACTGAAGACATTCAGTGCGTTGGTGGCCCAACTAGCCTCAGATCCATAGTCCTTTGATCCCTGTCCCACACCTTTTCCCTAAACCTATTTCTCCTCTTGCCTTTATCTAATCTTGGATCCCGTTTCCTCATATTCACTCAAGAAAGGCAGGGACTGAAATTTGAGGGAGGGACAAAAAATAAGTGTAGAGGAAATGCAGTGGAAACTGAGAAAGATGAGGTCAAGGTTAATAGTGAGAATGCTACATAAGGGTGTAAGCAGAGCCATCCCACTATGTGAAATATATTCTCTTGAGTTTCTAGAAAACCTTTGGGCTCTTCAAATATAAAATACATCTTCTGTGTCACCTGCCGGGCTATACTGAACCTATTCCTAATGCCAACACTAATCGGTCCTCATGTAGCTGTGATTACATAGTATCAGGATTACTGGAGACAGATGCTTTTGGTTTAAACCTGGATCAGCCATTTATCATCTGAGTGGCCTTGAGAAGGTTTATGTAACCTTCCTGTTCGTTCGTTCGTTCGTTCGTTCATTCATTCATTCATTCGTTCAAAAATATATGTTGAGCTCCATGTTGGTGCTAGGCTGTACATGAAGTGCTGGAGATCCAGCAGGATACCAGGGATAAAATGTCTTGTCTGCATGGAACTTGTGTGTTACTGGGAAAAGGTAGATAACTGAGTAAACCATGTAGTATATGAGCAGGTCTTTACCAATTTGTAAACAGTGAAGGGGGATGAGGAGATGTTAGGGTTTACTATTACCAGCAATTGTGAGAAGGTCACACTGGAAGGAATATACAAAGTAATGAGGGGAGAAAGAGCCTTCCAGGTAAAGGGAAAGTGCCCAAGTCTGCAGTACAGCTAGAGGAATAGTTGGGAGGCCAAGATGGCTGGAGAGGAGTCAGTGAGGGCGAGGGTAGGAGATAAAGATGGTGGTAACAGAGCTGTGTCACGTGGAGCCTTTTTGGCCGGTATAATGACTTTGACTTTGGTTCTGAGTGAGGTGGAAGGTTTTGAGCAGGGGAGTGTCATGGGCTTACTCAGGGGTCTAGTTGAGAGTGACAGCCATGGCTTGAGCATACCTGCTGTGCAACCTTATAGATCTATAATGATGCCAGGAACCAGAGTGTGAGCGAAGGAGAAGGTAAAGTGGTCAGCTTTTGGATTTATCCTGATGATAAAACCACTGAATTTTGAAGAGAACATGGGGTATGTATGAGAGAGAGGACTCAAGGTTGACTGGCAGGGTTTGCACCTGACCAGCAGGGTGAATAAAATTGCCTTTGAGAAGGAATAAATTAGGAAGAGTGTGAGCCTCACTTTTTTTTATTCAGAGGGTGTTGTGTGGGTAATAGAATCAGGACTTCACTTTGGGCATGTCCTGACATGTCTTTCAGAATTCCAAGCAGAGTTGTTGGATAGTCCGTCGATCAGAGAGTCTGGAGTTCAGCGAAGTACCTGGGCCAGGAGATGATCTCAGAGTTGTCAGGGTATAAATAGTTTCCTGAGCTTTGGAGCTCGGGGATGCCCTTGCTGAGTGAGTTCACAGAGAAGATAGTTTCAGGACTGAGTTCCAAGATGCTCTTATCTTGAACATTGTAAGAGAGGGGACTCACAGAGGTAGCCATGATGGAGTGGCCAGTGATGACAGGCAAGTTTGCTATCTTAAAAGCCAAGGGAGGGAACTGTCTCAAAGTGAAGAAGGGATGCATTGTCCCCTTTTGTCTCATTTTATTTTATTTTATTTTATTTTATTTTATTTTATTTTATTTTATTTTATTTTATTATTTTATTTTATTTTTTTATTTTTTTTTTAATTTTTTTTAACGTTTATTTATTTTTGAGACAGAGAGAGACAGAGCATGAACGGGGAAGGGGCAGAGAGAGAGGGAGACACAGAATCGGAAGCAGGCTCCAGGCTCTGAGCCATCAGCCCAGAGCCCGACGCGGGACTCGAACTCACGGACCGCGATATTGTGACCTGAGCTGAAGTCGGACGCTTAACCGACTGAGCCACCCAGGCGCCCCTTGTCTCATTTTAACATAGACCACAGTGTGAAGCACGTTTGTTTGTTTTTATTCAAGATTTGCTTGATTCACTGGTGCAAATATGCCACCAGTAATGAATTATCTTGGGGAAAAAATCTCTTTTTTAGTTTCCCTATGAAGTGAAATGAGCAAATTTGGTTATTTGTGTCCTAAAAAATCTGCCAGCCTTGATGCAGTGTGACCTTTTCTGCTTTTGTATGATTACTCAAGTCTAATCAAGACTGAATCCATTCAGGTATTATTTGTATTTATGCCAATCAGAATTTAATGTGTCTTCTGTTTAGTCTATTCAAGTCAAATGGTTTAGAATTTAATATCCTTGTTGAAGGTCCAGTTTAGGTTTCATTTATGAATATCTTCTTTCTCTTATGATGTTTTGTGTTTGTTTGTTTTTTTTTTTTTTTTTTTTTTTCTTTTGCTGCTGTTGTTTTTGTAGCCGTGGAAGAAACCTCCATCTTCAGAAGGCAGTACTGGAACCCGTGTGGAGGTTAAGAACACTATCCCGTTGGTGGTGGCCTGAGGAGACTATCTCAACCCCAATGTTGCCCTGAAATTTGTGTTCAAGATTCAGGAAGATTAGGACTGCTAAGGTATGGACCTTTGATCTTGAGATCTATATGTATATATACACATACATTTAAGGATATATACACACACACACACACACACACACACACCCATACACGTATATAGATTTATATATGTGTATATATGTGTGTGCGTGAATATATATATATATATATATATATGTATATATATATATACACACACACACACGCATAGATTTACTGCAAAATATATAAATATATATTTAAGGCAAAAAAATTAAAGATACTTAATCATTTTCATTCTTTTCTCCTCCTCATACCCCATTTCTCTTTCCTTTCTCCTTTCCTCTTTTCGAGCAATGATCTTCTCTCTTGCTACTAACTTTTGGGATGTGGTGGGATGAATAAAGGTACAGTGAGAGAAGCCAAAGTCCACGTGGTCTCCATAATAATGAAGTGACCAGAGGGGAGTGAGACCAGGCACGGGGAGAGGTGTCTGCAGGTGTCTGTGATAGAAAGAAAAGTGAAATGGATCCGGGCGCCTATGTGATAGGACTTCAGGTACAGAGATGAATGAAGAAGGCGTGCTGTGGAATACACTGGTAATTCCTACTTTCAGTGTCCACAGGACACTTTTGGCAAAGCTTTGTATTATTTCTTAAGTTCTTTGGGAGGACCTGCCTTAATATTTATTTTGGATACATACCAATGTTGAGGCAAGTTTGAATAAGGAGATTCCATTTTTTTTATGGTTGCAGTGATAATCACTGTGTACATATACAGGCATATGTGTAATACATATGTATTATATACATATGTATTATATATGTATATTATAATACAATACATATGTATATATATTATATATTATAACACATATATATTATAATACATATATACTATATATATAGTGTGTATATATATATATAATTTGTGGAGTGGTGTGTAAACTCTCTCTCTCTCTCTCTCTCTCTCATTCTCTCTCTCCCTGGGTGGTGAGAGAGGAACAGATGGAGGGAGGAGAGAGAGAAACCTACAGAAACTACCATTAATGGCGCGTTTACTGTGTTAGGCATTGTTCTGTAAGCTCGGGGGGAAAATCACAAGTATAAGTGATAACAGCCATCTGGAATAGGGATTTCTGTTCTGGGAAAACAAAAGAACTATAAGTAAAAAGGTTTTCTGAGACTCTGTACCACGGAAGGGCCAATGGGCAGACACTCTCAGACATATTGAAGTTTACATCTCTATGCTCACTACTGTAGAGAATAGTAGTACAGCACACACAGCTGGGTAAGCCCTGTGGAAATGTGGTTTAACAGCCTGGGGCCACATGACATGTCTAAGAGAAACTGGAGAACATCTCCGACAATTCCATTGATAACTCATTGCTGTCATTTTAATTGCCTTCAAAGACAAAACCCTCATACCCCAAAGGCTTTGGAAATGGGGAGAACAGTTGTAGCTAAGGTGTTGGTTGGTTCCCTTCTCTGGCACAGAGGACTCCCATAGGTCAACAGCTGGGCAAGGTAGAGTTCTAGAGCTGATGAAAATTGAACACGTTCCAGCCTTAGGCCTGCTTTCATTGTATCTTCGACTTTCTCACTGCTGAAAGAAACGTGGTAGATACTTTGCGTTGATTCTGAAAAGACCTTCTTTTAAGGAGGAAGTACATTTACTTTCTCTCCAGTTTTCGTAAAATCCTCCAAGGCCCGTGCAGAAATGATTAAGCTCTGATGCTCACGCTGCTCACAACACCTCTGAAAAGAGTGCTGAGGGGCTGGTGACAGTGGGAGGGTGGCATTTGAAACTCCTCTCTTCCCTTTATTCGGGGGATTTGTTATTTTTTTCAAAGAAGGAAAAATAATTTATCTCCTTCACAAAGGGCACCTTCAAAGCAGTTCACATCTAAATATTATTTATGAATTAATTTCCCATTAACATGGTTCCAAAGGCTAACTACGTAATTGAACAATCAGAAAAAGAAGTAGCATCCCTTTGGGTTCTTGCACAAATCCCAACATTCTGCCTAAGAGATGCATCATTGTGGTATGGCCCTCTGCTCGCATGTGCTTGATCTGTTGGAAAGAAAAGCTCAAAAAGCTGTTCTGTGCTAGTCATAAAAATCTAGAGAAGCGTGGGGGTTTGGGTTGGGGTTTTGATGACTGAGTTCTTTGAGTGTGTTGATCTTTAATTCCGAACCTGCCTCTGTTCTGTCAGGAATATTCACCTAGACGCTAACCACTTAAAACATATATTCAGAGAAAGTTTTAAAGGACTTGGCCATAAAAATGTTCCTGGTTCAGAGACCAATCAACTCTTCAGGGGAAAATAAAACTTTCTCTGATTGTTGGCGGAGGCCACAGGGAGAAGAATGCGCTTTGCGGTGCGGGGACATCACGGGGCTAGATTCAGCTGTAGCGTGCGCAGGTATGTGCGTGCCCCTGCTCACAGACCAAAATTGAATTTCCAGGAAGGAAGGAGGAAATGAGGCAGTGTTGGTACATCAATCTACCATAATGTTTCCTGGCTCCCATGCTCCAGTGCGTTCGGCAGATTTTTCAGATGTCTTTTCAAGTGAAGACAGTGTAAATTAGTGGCTGTGGTCACACACTTTAGAAAAGGCAAATCAAGCTTCTGTATGAACATTAGGAAAGCCATTTAATTTTTTTTTGAAACCAATGCTGCTCAAAGTGCAGCCCAGACACCAGCAGCATCCACGTCACCTAAGCTTGTGAGCCATGCAAATTCTCAGGCCTTTCCCTAGACTTACTAAATCAGAACATCTTAAAGTGAGGTCCAGGAATCTATGTTTAAATAAGTCTTCAAGATAATTCATATGTCTTGCTAAAATTTGAAAACCACTGCTAACCCTGTTCCTTGAACTCTGAAAAAAGAGTTTTAGAAAATCTTGGGTCTAAAAACTGGGACACTCTCAGAAAATTGGTACACCTAAGTGTATGTGTATATGTGTATGTAAGCACTCACACACATGTATTTATAAATACATCCATATGGCATTGAAAGAGAGAATAAAACCTTTCTCAAATGCCAAAAGCAAAGTGTACTGGGCTTTAATTATTGCATCTGACATAAGGAAAAGTTAAAAAATTGATAATAATAAAAAGTAATGTTAGATTGGCTGCCATTGTAAACAAATGGATCAGTGGACCAGAGTTCTACATTAGACCCACACATGTGCAATCAGCTGGCCTTCAACAAGAGCACCACATGAGTTCAGTGGGATAAGAAAACTGCTTTAAGAAATAGTGCTGGAATACCTGGATATTTACTTGAAAAAATAAAGAATCTAAACCCCCACCTAGTCCCGTACATAAAAAGCAACTTGAGTCAAATTGCATACTGAACAATGAAAGCTGAAACAACAAAGATAGTAGAAGAAAAGTGAAAATACCTTTCTAACTTCAGAAGGCAGGTTTTCTTTTTTAAAGGACACAAAAGCACAAGCCATAAGAGGGAAAAAATACACTGAACTTCATGAAAACTAAAAACATCTATTCACTGAAAAAAAACTAAGAAAATAAAGAGATGCCCCACAAGACTGGGAGAGCATATTTGTAACACATATATCTAACATGTACATAAAAAGCATACAAAAAAGATATAGAATGGCCAATGAACAGAAGCGATGGCATCTGACATAACGTGTCATCAGGGCGATGCAAATTAAAAACGTAAGATCCCACTACATACCTGTCAGAATGGCTAAGATTCAAGGCGTGCCAACACCAAAACTTAATCAGTCTTGACAAATGTTTTTCAAGACACAGAACCTTCTGCCACTGCAGAAATTTCCCTCATGTATGAGCCACTGGAGCTCTCATATGTAAAATGTTCCAACCACTTGGAAGAATCATCTGGCAGTTTCTTAGAAAGTTACACAACTGTCTTCCCGGAGCGCCAGATATTCTAGTCCTAGATATTTATTCAAGAGGCTTGAACACCTTTGTTGACACCTGTTAATAGCAGCGTTTTTAAATAATAATTTCATGCTGAAATTGACTCAGATGTCCACCAACAGGAAAATGGATCAGCTCTGGTATATTTGGAAAATGAAATGCTATTTAGCGATAAAAAGGAACATTCTACAGATAAACATAATAACATGAATGGATCTCAAAAATAGCATGATTAAAATTAGTTAAATAACAAAAAATACTTACTTTAGGATTTATGTGAAATTGTAGAATGATCAGAACTCACCAATGATAGAAATTGTTCAGTGCTCAGTTCTGGTGTGATATGATTACCTACCTAATTTAGAATGGTACCTGAGGGAAATTTCTGGAATGACAGAAAGGTTCTGTGTCTTGACAAACATTTATCAAAACTGATTAAATGGCACATTCACTAAGCGTTTCATTATAGGTAAATCATGTACGTAAAAATGCATAAAATATTGTTTTTAAACTCCCATTTATTTTTTTTTATTTTTTATTTTTAACGTTTATTTACTTTTGAGACAGAGAGAGACAGAGCATGAACAGGGAAGGGGCAGAGAGAGAGGGAGACACAGAATCTGAAACAGGCTCCAGGCTCTGAGCTGTCAGCACAGAGCCCAACGTGGGGCTCGAACTCACGGACCGTGAGATCATGACCTGAGCCAAAGTCGGACGCTTTTTTTGGTAGAGTTGCAGTGACGATTAAGTGAAATCATGCTTGTAAAGTGCTAGTATGTGTTGGTTTCTTTTAATCTATATGAATATGAAGCTGCTGTTTTTGGTTTAAAGATCGCATGAGCCATGACCCTCCTGAGTAAGAGAATTAGCATTACCTTCCGTTTACTGTGGCCTCTCTGAGTCAGGGTGTATATTCCTGTGTATACTTAACTAAAGCTGAAAGCAAACTACTGTCGTTTTCTAACAACTGGATCATTTGAATTATAAAAATTGAGAAACTCTGGAAAAAGTTGATCCTGGTGTCAGAAAAAAAAGTTTAAATAGTATGTAGGAAATTGTATTGAGGGAATGCTGTCATTAAATGTGCATGTTACAGTTTGTCTGTCCAGAGTGATTGAAAGGGAATCTGAAGCTTAACATGGCTAATGGATATCAGCAAGGTTAATTATCTTGGGAACACTGAAGAGCTGAATTTCTCTGTGTACGTCTCTGATTTGTGGTACTGTCATATTATTATTTCTTGTGTGTGACACTTGGACATCAGTCTGTATTTTAGCTGTGCTCTTGAAAGTCTCAATTTCCATGGTCAAATTTAAAATCCAGACATACTACAAATAGGTGCAAGCTAACAGTGCTTTTCCTACAAAATACAAATTAGTTTATTACCACCTGCCTAAGTCAGTAGAAAATCTCTACACACTTCTGAAAGATGTTATGAAAGGGAAATTTAAAACTGCTTTTGAGGATAGTTTTTTGTCATTGTTTCTGATTGTCACCACTAAGTGTGGGAAGGTGGGTGGCTTAGGAAAACTCTTCAGAAATTGTCAGGGTGTGTGTGATGTGTGTGTGTTTGTGTCTGTGTGTGTACAAACATGTATTTCCCTTTTGGAATATTTTTCCCCAATAAATTCTTATGCCGGTTTTTGTACAAGTGTGAGTATTGATGTGGATCACTTGGGCACTTACCTGTTTCCTTCAGAAGTGGAAATGGTGGTTTCTGTATTTTGTGTGCCTCCCAGCACATTAGCAGAAAGGTGGCTAACTTATCAAGTCTTCTGACGGCCCTTCTCATGGTTTGCTTCAGCTCTCATTGGATTGCCCTTAACATTCATCACGCATCAACGTTTCATCTCTGGTAATAAACATCTTGCTGTCAGAAATGAAAGCATTCGCAGAGATACTTCCTTGTGAAAGAAAGAGCATCTTGCTGGAGAGCCCACAGTGTTGCTTTCTGAAGCTGGCTTTATTTCTTTAAGCAATTTATGCCAACCACATTCTTGAGCAGAGGCGTCCTGCCGAGTTTGCTACTTGGTAGCAAACCTACCCACTGGTAGGACACCTACCCACTTTTGCGGTTGGTTCTCAGTTTCCTCATATGGAAAATGGGGGTTCAGATCACACAAGCCTAAGGATATTCTCAATTTCAGTAAGTAGTCCAGTTTCACTTTAAATAAATGAGTAATTAATGGTATCACAGCTACATACTCTGGACATGTTTGACACCTGTCTGTAAGGCTCAATTCAAAGATGGAATATGAAGGTCCAAACAGCTGGAGACGAAGAAATTTAAAACTTCTTCACCAAACTTCTTGTTGAATTTTGTTTTTGTGTAAATTGTTACACATTTTTACTAGGTTCATTTAAACTAAACAAAACGGTTCAACCGTTCTCCCACCTCTCACTCCCTGCCTCTTGCAATCGCCAATCTGTTCTCCATGAGCTTGGGTGGTGGTGGTGGTGGTGGTTGTTATTTTTTAAGTGAGATTATGCAACGTTTGTCTTTCTCTGCCTCACTCATTTTCATTTGGTATAATGCCCTCAGTCTCTATTCACATTGTTGCAAATGACAAAATGTTATTCTTTTATATGGCTGAGTGATGTTCCAGTATGTATTGCTACCATAGCTTCTTCATCTGTGTATCCACCGACACTTGGGTTGTTTCCTTATCTTGACTATTGGAAATAATGCTGCAGTGAACATGGGGGGTGCACATGTCTTTTGCAATTATCTGGTTTTCTTCAGATAGACTCAGAAGTAGAATTGTTGGATCATAGGGTATTTCTTTTTTTATTTACTTTTTTAATGCTTATTTATTTTTGAGAGAGTGAGGGAGCATGCAAGGGGCAGAGAGAGAGGGAGACATAGCATCTGAAGCAGGCTCTATGCTATCAGCCCAGAGCCCAATGCGGGGCCTCGATCCTATGATCTGTGAGATCATGACCTGAGCTGAAACCAAGAGTCGGCTGTTTAACTGACTGAGCCACTCAGGTGCCCTGGTATTTCTATTTTTAATTGTTTGAGCAATTTCCATACTGTTTTCCATATAGTTTGGACCAGTTTGCATTTCCATCAATAGTGCACAAAGGTTATCTTTTTTCCACATCCTCACCAATGCTTGATGTATCTTGTCTTTTTGGTAATAAGCATTCCAACAGATGGGAGGTGGTGTCATCTTGTGGTTTTGATTTGTATTTCCCTGATGATTAGTGACCTTGAGGATGTTTTTATGCCCCCGTTGGGCATCTAGGTCTTTGGAAGAATGTTTATTCAGATCAGCCCATTTTTTAAATGAGATTTTTTGTGTGTTTGCTGTTGATTTGTAGAGGGTTTTTTTTTTTTAAATCTCTTTTGAATATTAGTCCCATGTCAGTCACATGATATGTAATGATTTTCTCCCATTCAGCCTGTTGCCTTTTTATTTTGTTGATGGTTTCTTTGCTATGTAGGAGATTGTTAATTTGATGTCATCGTACTTGTTTGTTTTGCTTTTGCTGCACTTGTTCTTGGCGTTAGTTTTGAAAACATCCTCACCGAGCTCTATGTCAAGGTGTCTTTTGGGTGGCAGTCAAAGAATTGGGGCTCCAGACTAGTACCTAAGCTCCTTCCCGGGAGATACTGGCAAGCTGGAGCGAGCAAGAGGCTACCAAGACAGTGTCCACAGCTTATGTTGTTTGAGAGGAACTCCCTAGGCCACTCAGTTGTGCCAAACCTGAAGTCTGCCTCTGCATCTGAAGCTCCATAACAAGGAAAACCGCCTCCTTCACAACAAGACTAGTGGCTATGCCTCAGTCCACTCTGCACTGCCCTGGGAGCAGTAGCCTACCAAGAACCGTCTTGCTGATTACTATAGTCTTGTGGGACTTAGGGATGCAAGCCCCTCCGACCGCTAGGACCAGTGATCAAGGGGAGTCTCCTGGGTGTTAGCTGAAAAAAACCGGCACTACATGCGTACAGATCTCTCCCCTTCCATAGATGTGTTCTGGAACACAACAAGGTGAGCGTGAAGATTGTGCCCACCCTTCAAGGTCTGTGGAAGGCCTTGATGTGAGTTTAATTAGAAGCCTGTTCCTCAGACCACAGTCATGATGATTAGCAGTAGACCTCCACAGAAAAGACCAGGTTGATGGGTCTGGTGCCTCTTGGTGTGCCCTGGGGGTGGCAGCTGTTTAAGAGCTCTTTCTCTGTTGGTTACAGTCCTTGGGGACCTCTAAGCATAAGCCCTACTAGCCACAAGGTAGGCAATGTAGAGGGGCCCCCTGGCAGCAGTCACACAAATTAGGGTGCCGGAAGGGGTTATGAGCTCCTTTCTGGGTGATGCAAATTATATTCTTATGTGACCAGGAATACAAGCTCCCCATGGCATCCAGTGCTAGACAATCTATCCCCTGAGCAGCAGCTGCCAAAATCAGGGCACCAGCTGCATGAAAAAGCTCCCTTCTGGGTGCTCTAGCACAGCAAAGGGAGAGCATAAAGATGGGAACCTTCCAGTCTCAATCCACAGAGCGTTTTCCAGCACGTCTCAGACATGTGTGTTAAACTAGATGTCTGCCCTCCAGTCCAAGGTTTTAGTATAAGCAGGTAAGCCTCCTTCACTTGAAGTCCAGGTGCCATCAGCTGCCTCTGAGTTGGGCCCTGGGGAAAGTGAGTCAGAGCCCACTTTGTGGCCCTTTAAGAGATGTTTCTCAGATGCTACTCTCTTGAGAGTCTCTAGATATGAGTCGTGTTGGATTTCAAAACGACATGTTTTTGGCTTGACTCTTGAGTGCATGTCTTGAAAGTTGATGTGCATGATGGAGAGTTTGAATCCTTTGCTCCTCAGGGAGAAGCTTTGGGTTTTGGGTTAGCTTCCAGTGCCAGGGATGGCGTTGATGGTGAGATAGTGTCTCAGCATCTCTGACCGACTTTCACTTAGTTTTCTTCTCATTTTCCTGATGTACAGTCATTACTCAGCCAGGCTGTAGGTATTTTAAGAGGAAATTGTTTCGTATGTAGCTGTAGACTCCATGTGTTCATGGCAGGACCTTCAGAATCTTCCTGTGTCACCATCTTGAATGGGAACCTACTTGTTGAATTTTTGCTCTCACTGTATACCCTGAGATGTTAGAATACCATTCAGAAAGTCTTCTTTGGGATATTTTACAGAGGGGGAAATTGAGGAACCAAGATATTAAGTAACTTTCTGGAAACCATCCTGGTAGAATAAGAAACTCTCTGATCTTTGGGTTAGGCCCCTAAAATGTGCGATGGGCCCAACTCCATTCACAGAATGTTTCATCCTGCCCTGAAGCTTACCCATTACAAGAAACCTGCTTCACTTCTCTTTGATTCTGCTTCCCAATGTGGTAGCACCTTTTTGCCTGTATGTTTTGTTTCTAATTCAAAGAGCTACTGTTTTAGGAATAGTCTCCTTTTGACAGTTGCTGAGGAAAAGATGTGTGTTTCTCCCCTTGAGCATGATGTTTTGCAGTCTTTCTGTTTACTTGAGCTGAATTTTACCCAAGGCCTTTGAAACTAACAAAATCTGAGTGGTTGCCGTGTTCAGAATCTTGTACAGATTGAGGTCTCCTTTGCCAGGTGAAAACACCTACACAAGCCCACCATTCTCACCAACAATGACAATGACAAAATGGCCCTTTTAACTTTTCTTGCAACTGGGCACGGTGTTTTTATAACTATGCAAATATAACCTAGGTTAGGAATCTACGAACTGCAAATTCGCAACTACTGATGATCTTTCTTCTCAGAAAGACTTTCTCTTCCACTTGCTTCTTCTTCCCCTTTGCTGCTAAAACTACCCCCCACTTTGCCATTTCTTTTTCATGACAGTTTTTCAAATGTTCACACCAGCATTTTCTTGATCTTGAGCTTGAGTTGCAAAGGCGATCTGTGCCTATCCCATGTTTGTTGTGAGGATCAGATGGGAATAATTGTGAAAATACTTTGAAAATCCCCCCTGAAGAACTGTCCAAAGACCTTGATGTGCAATACACAATCTTCCTGCTCGATTCTGTCTGTGCAGCAGCTCTTTCTACTGTTCGCTCACCCTCTCTCTACCCCCAGCCTTTGCACCTGCTGCAGTGACCTTCTCCATTTTTCTAGAAATGTGCTCTGTCTTTTTAAACCACCACTTCTTTGTACCTACTGATCCTTTTGCCCATAGTGGCCATCCCTACTCCCCCACCAAAAAAAAAAAAAAAAAATCTGAAATGTTACTCATTTTTTAAGATCCAATTCACTGGAAGCCTTCTGGGACTCCCCTGAGCCATGTGTCAGTTCTCTGATTTCTTGGCACTTTATTTCAAGCCTTCATTATCACTGTTAGGATGAAAGAGGTCACTGTGCTTGTGTTTGGAAATCAGTCTCCTTCAGTGGAATCCATCCTTGCTTTTCTGAATGTATCTGCGGCTTCCCAACTCTTCCCATAAAATGGTGAGTACTTAACAGGCATGGGAATGGATAGAGGGTGCTTAAGTATATCATAGAATGGATTCAGTTTAAACATAGGTCAGTTTCTCCTGGCTGATTGGTTACTTTTGGATTGCTAAATTTTCTTTTTGGTTCTTTTCTATTTTTGTTGTTGGTTTCTATCTACTTCTGATTTTTCCATCCATATAATCTTTTTTGGAGGTCTTCTATTATTTTCTTTCTAGCTACACTACCGACTCTGATTATTTGTCTCTCTTGCACAGCACTATGCATGGCAGCCTTTCTCAAGTCTTCACTCTGACTACAGGATTGGTGCCCATGTTGCATGTGCTCCAACTGTCCTTTCCTGTGCCCTGTGCAAACATCACTCACCAATCCCAGCTCAGAGCCCTAGAATACTACATCACTCCAGAAAACAACTGATCGTAGCATGGAAAAACAAAAACCTATTTGCCAGTTCTGGACTGGGAGATTTCCTTTCCAGAGCTTCCATTTACTCTTTGCAAGGTTGGGACCTAGTTGCTTAAAGACCGAATGCATTTAATTACTCCTTGCCTTCCATGTATCTAAACCATAGCTCCTTCCTTGAGAGATTATAGGTTTTAGGATTTGGGAAAAGTTTAACAAGCTGTCAATTTGCTCCATTGGACTTGAGAAGCCAAGAAGCACTTGTGCAACATTTGGAATATCTGAAGAGCTGTTTCTGTAGTTTGAATTTGATAGAAATCAATGTTAATGTCCCTGGAGATTATTCAGGTTTTTGAAGAAAAATTACTCTTTTAACAGAGGGTTTTCAAAATATTTTAGACTCATGAGGCTAGATTTAGTGGTAGAGACCTCTTGATTGTGTTTTCTGACAGGTGATGGTCTCATCTGCAAATAACATTTTGATGTCATTATTGTGGGTCTAACAAAGAGTATAGGGAAGTCTGATGAAAAATTGATTTATAACTATAATAAAGCTGATAAAAGCTCCCTTCCCCAGAAACAGAAATATAATCCTTTCATTGTAGTCACTAATTTTCTGACATCTTTCTTCAATCACATTACCTTCTATCCATGACTATGATTAAGCCACAAAATTTCATCCCCCAAACAATGACCACATGTAAATATAGATGGTGCTTATGTAATTTCAGGATGTGTTTGTATCCACTTAACCCCATCAATGGATTAAAAGTTCAGAACTCAACCTATATTTATGTAGAAGGTGTTCTCACCCTAGGTAATTAGTTTGTGGCTTTAATCTCCTCCTCCTTTAGGAGTGAAAATACACACATAAAATAGAAAGAGAGGCCAAGTTCCCATAAAAGCAAGTATGTGACCTATAGGAGGGATAATAAACATAGAAAGCCACCAGAAGTAATCTTTGGCATTTAATGATATTCACAACATTGATATCTAGGGTTTTACTGGAAGCTGTAGGATTGAACTCAAGCAAATGTGTCTGCTTCCCTCTATATAGTTAAACCCCAATTGGGAAAAAGGATGGGAGAAGGGATAAACAGTATATAAAACTTCAAAATATCTTTGGAAGATTTGTAAAGGAAATGCAGTGTTTTGATATATAAAACATAGCTCAGTAAAGATATCAGAGGAAAACGCTCAGTAGAGCTCTAAAAATGGGAAATACGCCAAAGTACAGGCATAAAGGAGGAAAGAAGGGAAAAGAAGGGCATAATTAAAAATCTGCCTATGGTGTGAATTTTGGTTTTTCTCTTCTCTATTGCTTCTCATTAACAGAGCTGATAAAATCATTTTAACCTTAAGCAAAACAAACTGGAAAGGATCCTTTCTGAAGACACTGAGTGAGCTTCCTATTTAGAGCTCTTCAATTGGATGGGTGTCCTAGGAAGGAACCTTTAAGGTCCTAGGAAGGTTTAAGGTTTTGCCTTAAACCTTTCAAGGGCATCCTAAGCCTGAGATGAATTTCCTGCTTGTCCAGCTTTGAGGAAACCCAGGCAGTGCTGTGGCTCTGTCATACCCATAGAATGGCCAGCCAGGTAGCCATCTTATTCATGGGTAGAATCTAGTAGTAAGACATGAACATAAAAGAGTGCTATAGACTATGTACATTACACTTACCTCAATTCAATTATGTGTGGTCAGAATATTGAGAAAAATAATTTAACCGTTCTTCTCAATGAGAGCATGTTCTAGGCTGACCGTGAGATGGGGCACATATTTGCTAATTTATTAAATCTCACTTCTTTCATGATTTTATTTATTTTTTAATGTTTATTTATTTTGAGAGAGGGAGAGAGCATGTACAGGGGAGGGTCAGGGAGATAGTGAGAGACAGAGAGAGAGAATCCCAAGCAGGTTCCCTCCTGTCAGCTCAGAGCCTGAGCGGAGCTCCATCTCACATACCACAAGATCATGACCTGAGCCAAATCAAGAGTCAGATGCTTAACCAACTAAGCCACCCAGGTACCTTTCATGGTTTTCAGAGGGTGGCCATCTCCCTGTATTGAATATAACTCGACTTCTAAAAATACATAAGGAAATTATTTCATATTGTGTTCAATTTGATTTCTTCCCTAGAGGAAGACCTTTGTGATATATTTATTGTGAAATATTAGACACTTTTCTACTGGTTCCAAGGGTTATTTTCACTGTAAATGAATTTTGCTTCAAATACGGGTTCTGTATTCTAACCCTTATGTAAGATGACTACACTGTAAAACAGAGGAAAGGTTATATATAATAAAATAGTTAACTCACTCTCCCCATTCCTTTTTTAAAATCTGTTTTCCTGAGATAACATATTGTAAGTGAATAGTTTGGATTTTGAACATACACATTCCTATAACCACAGCCACAATCAAGATGTTGAAATATTTGTATCACTAGAAAGTTTCATCAGTCCTGATGTTTCCCTGTTCATGTTTCTGAGGCAACAGTAATCTCCACCTTCAGTATTTCTTAAAAATGGCCATTTATGCAATATTCACTTGTCTCTTGCTTCTTTCATTCAGTGTGATGATTTGGGGAAATACTCATGTTTGTAGGTGTATTAGTAGATTGTTCACTGTTATTTCTCATCAGTATCATTGTATGAATATATCCTATCTTGTTCTTTCTTTGATAGATGTCTGGGCTGATATCAGTTTGGAAATATTAGGAATCAGGTTCTTATGAACATTTGTGAACCAATCTTGGGAGATAAATCTTAATTTCGTAGGGTAAATATAAAGGAATGAATTGCTAAGTCATGGGATACATGTATATTTACTTTTATGAGGAACCACCAAATTGTTCTTCAAAGTACTTCACTCCCACTTTTTATTCTCACAAGAGATGCGTGAGATCCAGTTGTTCTGTCGGCTAACAATCGTATTCTTAGCCTTGTTAATTTTAACTGTTCTAGTTAACGTGAAATGATACCTCCTTTTAACTTGCGTTTCTGTGTTGACTAATAATGTTAAGCACTTAAGCTTCTGCTTCTTGGTCATTTGTATCTCTTTTGTAAAGGGTCTGTCAAAGCCTTTCGTCCAGTTTTTAATTGCATTGTCTTTTTAATTATAAGAATTCTTTATTTTTTTACATTTTATTTTTTAGAGAGAGTGTGTGAGTGGGGGAGGGACAGGGAAGAGGGAGTGACTGAGAGAGAGAGAGAGAGAGAGAGAGAGAGAGAGAATGAATATATCTCAAGCAGGCTTCATGCTCAGCTCAGGCAAATGTGGGGCTCCATCCCAGGACCCTGGGACCATGACCTCAGCTGAAATCAAAAGTTGGGAGCTCAACTGACTGAGCCACTCAGGTGCTCATAGTTGTAGGAATTCTTCAAATGGTCTGGATATAAATTCTGTGTCTTTTATATTCTGCAGATAGGTTCTTTCAGTTTGTTACTTTTCATTTTCTTTGTGGTGTCTTCTGAAGGGCAGGAGTTTTTCATTTGGATGAAGTGTCCGTTTATTCACATTTTCATTTTATGGTTTCTGCTTCTTATGTCCTACCTATGAAATCTTGGCCTGACTTAAAAACACTAAGATATTCTTCTAAGTTTTCTTCTAGAAGTTTTATGGCTCTAGCTTTTACGTTTAGGGCCGTGGAATGAATTTGTGCATTTTGGGTATTTCTAGTTTCAAATCCAATGCAGTAGCTTACAGGTTCATCAACATTTGGCTAGTTTCTCCTGGTCAAACAAAGGCTACCCTTCTCTAGGAGACTTGTTGCTCTGATCCCCCTTCCTCCAACCTCTCACGTATGAAATCATTCTCTGGAGTTTGATTCTTTTAGAGCTCTTTGAATCCATAGCTCTTCAGTGAAGATCTTTAAAGAAAGGTTTATCTGGCTAGTTCATGTAGTTGTAGCAGGGGTGACATTGAATTATGCTTTTTGATATCGTAACTATAAGTGAAACTTCATTTTTGTATTTTTAAACAAAAAACTGACAATCACACTAATGAAGAAAACCACTTGTAAAGGAGAAATCATGAAAGAAGGACAAAAGTTAACAAAGGTTACTACTAAAATGTGTAACCATTGCAAAAATAGATAATGTGAGGAACAAAAGAGTGTATTTAAAACCTTCTTATCTTTATCCTTAAAAATAGTAAAAAAAAAAAAAAATCCGTTCATAAAATAAGTACTATCTCTTGTAAATTAAGTTAAAGGGTTGTGAAATAAAGTATAGATCTAAGACCTAGAAAAGAGAATATTTAGTGGAAATCAAGAGTCAAATATTGTAGATAAATCCCATTGAAGAATCACCAAAGACACCAGATAAATTTGGGAGGTGGGGCTATTTGATTATCAAAATTTTTAAATATTAAGTGAGGCAATAGGTTGAATTTACACATCATAAACCAGTGACCTAAATGGGAATTAAACACAAGGTCCTGATGTGTATCAGATTCAATTTTCAAAATTCTAAGAATAAAAGAATCTTAAAAGTTTCTGGATGGGGGAAAAAACTTATACAAAAGGTACTATTTTTAAAATGCTATCAAACTTCTCATCAACAACACTAGAATCAGGAAGACATTGGATAGTTTCTTATATTTCTGAGAAAAAACTCTTTTGAATCTAGAATTCAGTTCTAAACCAAATTATAAGTGAGAACAATGTCAAGGAATTAAAAAAAATTAAAAACATCAAGGTATATAGACCTCTCATTTACCCTTTCTGGATATATTTATGTGAATTTACCATGGAAATTTAATATTTCTGAAGATACCAAGAAATGGTGAAACTAAAGCCAAAAACCCTTCAAAAAGTGGAAGATAAGGCAGTACAGCAGGTATGGAAAGTACTTGGTCAAAACTGGAGAAATCAGGAACTCTAAGAAGGATATCTTCAAGAAGAAAGTTGGAGCAGATTACTATGAAGAGAGTTTTGCCGGTGAATCAAGTGATGTGATGGGAAGGAGAGCGTGTGGGTCTTCAAAGAAAAGGCAGACATTTGGAAATAAGTCTCAACAAGAACAATGGCAAGAACTATATGAGGAGACCATGGCCCAAATAAGCATAAAAATAACAAAGAATCCACTTGACTACTATAGTCTGGGGGTATGGCATTTAATCCAAAGAGAACTAAATGCTATCTTAGTATGCTCCTTGCTTCTCCAATGGACATTTTATGTCGTCATAATAAACTCTTCCAACTTTAGAATCCTCCTATAAAGCAAACATACAAGCAAGTTAAGCAAATGTTATAACCCTTGAATAATGGAAATAAGAGCAAGGTTGGCAGATAGTGGATACAGAGTCAAAGGAAGAACAGAAAAGAGTAGCGGATACAGAGACAAGAGAGGCATGAAGATCTTTAACAAAATGGGAAGATGAATTTTTATTTTCTTCCAAGGTTAATGAATCAAGGCAAAGTTTAGATGTGTTATTTCAGCTACAAGTAAAACCGCAGAAGAATAAAAGCTGGGGGAGGGAAGAATAGGCTAAATCCTTACATTTCATAGAGTTAATAGATTATATCATAAAAAGGTAAATTATGAGAGAGGAATATAAGCCTAAAAAGGAGAGTGAGATAATCATTAGAGAATTAAGCACTGAGTCAGTTAAATATTGTTGATTTGCTTTTGGGAAGCCGAGGTTGGAGAAAGAGGAAGGCAACTGTTGTGTTTCAACAGAGTATTTGCTTTTTACTCTGTACTTGTCTTCTTTTGGGGAGGACATTAAAAAGAAGGAATTCACCCTGACTTCTTGGTAGATGTTTACTGATCCTTAAAGACTCCCTTTTTCCAAGTATAATATTCAGAAAGTATAAACATGACTCATCCAAATAGGTAATGGATATATTTCAAAGGTTTTATTTAACTCATTAATAAATGTGAATAAAAGGAAAATAGAAATCTAGATCAAAGAGCATTTTAAGGAGCAGTGTAACTATAGTATACCATAAAAGGTGTTTGGAGATGAATTTGATCAGCGACAAAAGGGTTAGTACTAGAGAGAAAGCAAGCTATAACCTTGAAATTACCTTTTCTACAGGTTATGCGTCTACATGTTAACAAGAAGCTTCTCAAAGTCTCAGCTCTAATGAACTAGTAAATAGCAAAGTCAAACACTAGTGAATTCTCCTAGAGGGTTAAATAACTCTTGGATGAGTTTGTTGAACAATGTCTATCTAAGTCTGCCTTTTCATTTCATAGCAGACATTTCATACTCTTAATTGACAAGTTTTAGATAGCTTTTGTTTCTAAAAGATCTCAAATATTCCTCTGAAATTTTCCCTAACCCTCTCAGCATCTGACTTTTCTCTCTCCGTGTCTGTTTCTGTAGCCTACCTCTAGTACAAGGACAACATTTAAAAATGTTTCATTATTCTTTGCTCACTTCACGCCCCCACTAGAAAGGAAGCTTTCTGTGCCCAGGCCTACATAGTAGATTCTCAAGACATTTGTTGAATTAATGATTTAAGTCATTAAATCATTGGGGCAGAGAGAGGGAGGGAGACAGAAAACCCCATGCAGGCTCCACCCTGTCAAGGCAGAGCCCAGCGCGGGGCTAGACCTGATGAATTATGAGATCATAACCTGAGTGGAAACCAACAGTTGAAGGCTCAAACAACTGAGCCACGCAGGCGCCCCTGATGATTTAACTTTAGAAAAATATTGGCTGACTTTATAATGCAATGATGGGAAATTAGAGATAAGAACATAGGAAGAGAAAGATCAGTAAATAAATATCTGGAAGGGGAAACAAATCTACAAAATCTGTTGATATGGCAGTTTGCAAGTTGTTTAATAAATAGCTGGGAGAAATTCTACTGTCTTTTAATGCAGTTACATTCAGATGTGAAGGGAAATGGAGTTAAGATAGAAGTATTGTCAGGTTAAATGACTTATTAAAGCCTTCTCTATTTCTTAGATCTTTCATTAACTTCATCTTAATTGCAAACATACTCCTGAATGAAACAAAAAAGGAAGATTTCAGGGAGAAAATGTCCTCCTATTTATTTTATAGCTGGGGTTAAGAAATGGTTGCTACTTGCACTTTCTTAAAACCCATAATCATAAGCCTTTCCCCCCCGCCCCCCACTACTGGATTGTCCTCTTTCCCACACAGACCACATACAAACAGTATCTGGAAACTGGGATGCTTTTTGGCTAGTCCTGTTTCAAAGAATGTTGGGGTTGTATCCAGCCTCAAAAGTCTAAAATGTTCTATCCAATCAGGAGAAGTAGAGGGGTCCTGGCAGATGTTTGGCCTCTATATTTTTGTCATCTTACTAGTAGAGGACTTCCTACCCCACAAATCCAGTGTCTTTATTTGAAGCAGCTTAGAATTGACTCCTGTCGATACAACTGGACCATAGTCTTTCTTTTCTTTTCTTTTTTTTTTTTTTTAATACTTATTTATTTTGAGAGAGAGAGAGAGAGCATGAGCAGGGGAGGGTCAGAGAGAGAGGGAGAGACAGAATCTCCAGCAGGCCGCACTGTCAGCATAGAGCCTGGTGTCTGGCTTGATCCCACAAACCATGAGATCATGACCTGAGCTGAAATCAAGAGTCGGACTCAACTGACTGAGCCACCCAAGCGCCCCTGCACCATGGTCTTTCAAGTTGAGCTTACAGTGTACTCTGATAAATGCACTACGTCATGATTTGCATGATAGTGTTCAGATGGTCTGTTGCATCATCGTCAGCATTTTTATGTATCTCAAGATGCTGGAGCCTCTGATGGCTCCTGGGCACCCCTTTCCCAGTTGTGGTAGCCTCATGATGGACTGCTTGCCAGTTTAGCCCTGGAGGCACAGACCCTTTAATTTCTCCCTGTCTTGAGTTTGATCACTAGATGGTTCTACTCTGGAGGTCAAATTTCTATATAGGAGCCAGAAATGAAGTTGTGTGGTGAGACAGGGACCTTGAGAAACTGGAAGCCTGTGGCCCTGCCTGAAAGAGGTTGGCACTCCTCAGCTCCAGCTGGTTGTTTGGGATACCTACGTGAGTGAGCCTACAGTTGCCAAGACTATCTTTTAAGAGATGCTGGAAAGGCAGGTTTTTACATGCAAACATCTAATTTTCAGAATGATTTGTGGACTAAATGAGATGTATTGGCAGGCTCCATTCACTTGGGAGCTAGTTTACCACCCAAGTCTCGACCTTGAAAGCAGGGACCCTTCTAGATCCCTAAATGGTCTCCCTGCAACCATTCACAGTCCCTCCTCTGTTTTCCACACTACAGCTAGAATGATCTTTTTAAAGAGCAGACGTAATCACATATTTTCTGTGTGTAAAACCCTTTGATAGCTTCCTATTAGAGCTGGGGTAAATGCCAGAACTTTATCAGGGTTTCTGGGGGCTCTCCCCATTACTATACCTCCTCTTTCTTTCTGTCATTCCCTCTCTCTGTGACTCTTTTTGGTTTGTCTAGTCTAAACTACCACACCAGCAACTCTGGCTTTTGTCAGTCCTACAATGCCTCTTGGGATGCTTCTCTACCCTCCTAGGTTTGTTCATTTAGGGAACTTTTGGATACCTTTCAAGGCTCAGCTTATGCTCTAAGGGGCCTTCGTTAACCCCCTTTACTGGGCTGGTTTCATTTCCTTTATATGCAGCCAACATGACCTCATTGCCCTACATCATCATGTACATCAAACCCTAAATTATAATCATAATTTCCTATCACACAGTAATTTTCCTTAATGGACAGGATGATGTTTGTCTTGTTCGTGGTTTATCTTCATGTGGTATAGTGTAACGAGCATAGTAAAGAGCTTGATAAATAGGCATTGATTTGGCATTGAATTAACATTGCCTGTAGGAAGTGTGGAATGTTGTGAGGATATAGGATTTTATACAGGGGGAAAGATGATCTTCAGCCTGGTGGTTTCTCTGAGTCTGTTAAAGCCTCTGATTTTGAGAGAGGAGGCATTTCCATGCAGAGATTTTGCTGGTTCTAAATAATGAACTTGTTTTGTGTTCTGAAAGATAGGTCGTTAATTTTTTTGTTTTTGTTCTGAAAGGCTGCCACTGGTCTTTAGATTTCTGTTGTGACCTAATGAAGAACCGGAAGGACTCTAAACAAAAACTCAAATGCATAGTTAATTTCATGTAGGACAGTGGTTAAAAAACTTCTGTACCTCAAGGGCTCTTAACATAACTGGAATAGAAAAGTACGATGCCGTCAGTAGGTAAACATTTCCTGACAAGAAAGACATAAAACATTTCATTACTCTGCATTCAAACTGAGAACAGAGAGGAACATAAACCATTCGGCCACACAATAATATGAGCTGAGATACATCAAGGGCAGCCAGTAGGGAAAGGTGGTAAACAGAAGGGAAGCCAGGGAGCCGCTGAGAAACAGATACAAGAAATTCTTGCTTTTGCCTCTTTTTATCTCTTTGCTCCTGTGAGTAACATAGAAGATGGAGGGATGAAGTTCTGAAAATTTGAAATACTGTTTACTGAGAGCATCTTCAGATAGAGAAGTGAGCAAAAGAGGAGATAGCCTAAATGTGCATGGTAGTTCTTTTGCGTACGTCATGATTGTACATGTGTATCATTTAAGTCACGTATCCAGTGTAGTGGCCACTGGCTATGTCTGGCTATAAAATACTGGAAATACATGTGACAGGTATAAACTGGTAGGTCGTATAAGTGTAAAAAACACATGAGATTTCCAAGACATGGTATTTAAAAAAATGTATAATATCTATAATCATTTTAACATTATGTTGATCTATAATTCACCTACCTGTATAATTCACCTGTTTCTGATATAATAAATATTGATTATATGTTGAAATGACAATTTTTTGATATAGCAGGTTAAAATGTATCAAAGCTCATTTTACCCTTTCTTTTTACATATTAACGTGGCTGTTCATTTCAAATGTCTGTCATGTTCTACTTCTTTTCGACAGCATTGACTTCAATAATGGCTTGTCAATATATGATTTGTTGAAGAAAATGTGATAAAAGTACTCTTTGACCAGTTAATATATATCTTTTTCAAAACTGGAAATGCTATGGGTCTGTATCTCCTTGTGTTTTATTTACCAAAAATATGTCAGGAGATCTCTCTCTCTCTCTCTCTCTCTCTCTCTCTCTCTCTGAGACTGTTCGAAATTGATCTTGGTGGGTTTTGATTAGCCAAAGTAGGGGAAGGAAAATGCTCTAATCCCCTTTTTCCAAAGATGATAAACCTCCCTTGGTTTAAATACAATTTAATACGTATTTGTCAGTTAATTGTTCATAGCCAAGTTGCTGTATTATCTTGTTCAAATGTTCCAAACAATGTTTTTGTAACCCTGCTGGTGTATACCTTTCTATTTGCTCTTTGAACTGAAATGTTTCATTTTACCACAAAGCCCTACTAAAATAACCTGTTAAAGGAACTGTCATAGCGAAGTGAATCAAAATTAATTTTTTTCTTCTGGCAAAAGTAGAATTTTAACTCCTTATAGACTGAGTGGGAATCTAGGCTGTGATTGGAATTTTTTTTTTTTTTAATGCGGACCTTGGTTTTATAGAACTCCTTTAAAACTGAATTTACATTTTCTTTTACTATCTCCATGAAAGAAAGTAATTAGAAATCAGGTCTTCAAGAAAATAAGTAAACATCACTGGCATTCTTTAATGATCTGAACTCTTCCCAAATCATGCTCCTTATGGGATTGTTTTTTTTTGTTTTTTTTTTTTTTGATTTTTGTTTTTTTTTTTTTTATTTCCTTACATAAGCTTCCTGGGATCTCTGCATTGAAAAGACTGAGGGCAGACCAGTGGGTAACCTTGGTCTTGTCTTGGCTAATATTTTCGAGGTCAAATCATTGGAGAAGCTTTTGCATATCTGGACATCCAGGCCACCCTTATGACCATTTAAATCGGTCCTGAGCTAAGTCCCATGCATCAGTATTTTCATAGCTCCTTGGAGTGATTCCAACAGGCAGCCAAATTGGAGAACCACTGTTTTTAAGATTTGCAAGCCCCATTGTTTGAAACACTTGGGAAGCAGCACAACACTTTCGCACATGATCTATTATGAGGAACCTCTGTAAAAGCTGTTCTCTCTAAAGCAAGGCTGCATCTGAAACCCAGCCACTTGGTCTGCCCCTAACTCCCTACCCAAATGTTCCCCAGGGAGCACAGATAGAAAGCCCTGGATCTAATGTGAAATCCTCACTTTCTCAGCTAATCCCTGTTCAGTGACTTGCCCCAGGACACTTGCTTTTTCTTCTCCCTGTTCTACTTGTACCTCCGCTTTGTTTCCTTTGAGAGAAGATGGTGGCCAGTTTGGGAGCAAAAACATAATTGAAGCCTAATGTCTTGAACTGGAGTAGTGACTTGGCCTCTCTCTACCCTCTTAACCTTTGACCTCAAAGTCCCTGGAGACAGTGCACAAGGCTGAACTGCCAAAGCAGTTCATATGGTTGGTGAACAGAATAATGTCCGACAAATACATACACTACTATTTTTCATATGCATGCAGATGCCACTAGGATTAATGAAAAATAAATCCATTTCAAAATAATGTACATATACCAGCTTTGTGTTATGCATTTTATCTGTCAATAATGGCAATATTAATAACCCTTATTGAGCATTTACCATCTGCCAGATACCACATTTAGTGCTTTATATGAATACTTGATTCAAGCATCATAAGAACCCTAAGAGACAAGGATTATTAATTATCTCCATGTGAGAAACAGAGAGGCAAAAAGGGTAAGTAACTAGATCATTTTTTTTTTAATTTTTTTTTCAACTTTTATTTATTTTTGGGACAGAGAGAGACAGAGCATGAATGGGGGAGGGGCAGAGAGAGAGGGAGACACAGAATCGGAAACAGGCTCCAGGCTCTGAGCCATCAGCCCAGAGCCCGACGCGGGGCTCGAACTCACGGACCGCGAGATCGTGACCTGGCTGAAGTCGGACGCTTAACCGACTGCGCCACCCAGGCGCCCCCACAGGCAAAGATTTAATGGGGCAATGGCTCTAGCTGAAGAGAGACACAGTCACAGCTGGAGTGTCAGACTGGCTCCCAAGAATAATAGCCAGGGAAAGTTTTAACGGGCCTGACGCAGGAAAGGAGTGACATCTAAGCATAAAAGGGTGAAGAAATACAGGGAATTGGGTACAGAGGTGAAGTTGACATGACAACATGAAGTTGACATGCTTCTTCTTATGTCATATGCTTCATTTGCATGTTAAGTCTCCAACTCGAGGCATGATTTTTAGCATTATAGTGAAAGAAGCGGTTGGTGACAGATCAAACTTGATGGCCATCTTATTTGTGGACTAGTCTGAACCAGTCCGGGCTTCTGTGTTTGGCACTTCAAAACTCCTTCCTCTGTGTTTGGTGCTTAAAAACAAACAAACAAACAAACAAAAAAAGCTGTAAACCAGCAGGGTTAGAGGTGCACAGGGGCTTGTTCCCAAGGTCCCTGACTGTCTCAGCTCAACCTTTCTATTAATGAAGGGGTTACAAATCCAGGGTCTAGAGGAACAAGGTGGGGGATGCTAATCAGTGAATTGGGTCAGGTCTGCATGTTAAGCATTTACAAAAGCTGTGTATCCTCATCCTAGTTTTCTGAAACCTACCAGTCACTGACACCAGCTTTTTTTTCCACACCCTGGCTTTTGTTGGAAATGTAGCTGCCAAAGTATTTGTCTATTTAAAAACAAACAAGGGCGGTGCACCTGGGAGGTTCAGTGGGTGAAGAAACTGACTCTAGAGTTTGGCTCAGGTTACATTCTCACAGCTGATGAGTCCAAGCCCCGTGTCGGGCTCCGTGCTGATGGTGTGGAGCCTACTAGGGATTCATATTCTCTCTCTCTCTCTCTCTCTCTCTCTCTCTCTCTCTCTCTCTCTCTTTCTCCCCCCCCCCCCCCCGCTGCAGCTCCTACTCTCTGTCTCTCTCTCAAAATAAATAAAAACATAGAACTTTAAAAAAAAATTTAAAAAACCTAAAACAAATAAAAAGATACCAGGAGCAAGGTAGGAACCAACCATGGATGTTAGACTTCTGTCTATATAGTAGGGAGTGGTAGGGTCTGGGGGTAGCCTGGGTTATACATGTTCCCTCTAAATGGGAGCAGTTACTGGCTGTGAGAGCAGTTACTCAGCTCTCACAGATGATGGGTTGGCCTTTTTTTTTTTTTTTTTTTTGCCTAACATTTAGGATTTTTCATGGGAATCTGGAAAATTGGATTTTTATGTGGCATATTCCAATTTTCCAAAAGTTGACTTAAATGGTATAAAGACACTGCAGTAGGCCAAATGAATTAGGTTTTCAATCTAGTTCTGGGTCTGGGCCTCCAGATCACAAGCTTTTACTTTCAGTGGAGAAGAAACAAACCAAAACCAAATAGTGAAAAGCGGGACAAACCTATTAATGTCGTGAGCTAGCTCTAGAACCAAAAGCACCCAGGGTTTGCTCCTGCAGAGTTTCTGCAGCTTCCGGTACATCCATCAGCTTCTTGGCGGCTCAGCGGCAGTGTCAGGAGGCAGCCAATGGAGCCAAGTGGCTCTCTTCCCTCTTTGCAGACTGACTTGTGCTCTCTTGCCAGTGACCAGGAGAGTTGGGGTAGCAGTGGGCTTCCTGCCAAGGCTCAGTTTCTCATTAATTTTACTTGATAAACACTTTGGTATGCAGGAAACTGGCAGCTTTGTTGCGGAGGCAGCAAGCCTTCCAGATAAGAGGAAACAGAAGGTTGTGGATAATGTTTTTGCCCTGAGTGGCGGGAAAGCCTTTTAAAGAGCTGTCCAAAAAACTACTTGACCTGCCAAAATTCTCCCTGATTGGCCAAATGTGCATTGACCTTTTTCACACTTACCGTGATATTTCCTCTTTCTAGTTGTTTCCGTTTACTTTTAGCCTTCCAAGTAAAATGGCAGATTCCAGAAGAAATCTTACAGATGCTATCGATGCAGCCCATTTGTGTTGCAAATTTATGAATTGAGGCCATGAGAGGAGAGTGAAGTTGCAAAAGGACACTCTAAAGTTAGCAGAATAGAGCTTGAGTCTTCATGACTCAGTTCATTGACTTTCCAGGGATTCCCAAATCTGGCCAGGCAACAGAATACCATGAAGAGCATTAAAACCCAGCTATGCAGCTCAGCCCAGACCTGCTGATTTAGAATTCTGGGAGTGAGGACCAAGAAGGTGTATTTTCCCAGGTCCCTGGATCACTCTCAGGTAATTCTTCCAGGGACAGGTAGTTGGGAATCATTGGCTTTTGCTGGACTCCATACCCAGATGGGTCACAACTGAATTCTACTGTAGATATTCTTAGAACTCTTGGTATTCATGTGTCTTGGTAATACTTGACTCTAAGGCAGATTAGTTTACTTTTGCCTTCAGAGATAAATTCAAGAGTATAGAAATTGTTATACATTGTATACGAGTGTTCCTCATGGATCCCTGATGCTTGACAAATTTGAGTTGAAGTGTGCTCAAAGATTTATTGCATTCGGGAGTCCAAATGATGATGTGAACAACATTCCCAGAATCTCTAAGGCAAGAATGATGAAATATACCAAAGTTACTGGAAAGCAGGTTTTTTATAAGATGCTTAACTTTGGTCATGGAGATATTTAATCTCTTCTCTGGCCATGAATGATTAGCTGCTGTCAATATAGTAATAGTCATTAAACAGGCAGTACAGCTTATGGACTCCAGACCAGGTTCTGGTACTGGACTGAATGCTGTTTTAAACATCATCGTCTAGTCCTCACATGAACTCACATGAGGTGTATTATTTTTACCATCTTACACATGACAAAACTAAGACTCAGATTGTAAAATTTGCCCTGGGAAACAGAGTTAAGAATATACAGAGCCAGGTGTTGGGCTTAAGAGATGGCCCCTCAGCTTTGTGCGTAGGTCCAGTGGGTGACTGTCCCCTCAACTTCCTTAAAAAAACCCCTTCAATCCCACTTGCTCAAAACCTCCATCCATCACTATTCCTCACCTCCAGTTGGCCATGGACTCTGCAAGTACTAGAATGTGGTGTTTAGTTGGAGGCAAAACATTTTTCCACAGAGGATGCAATTGGAAATGTAAACTGTTGTCTGTGTAATATAAACAAGAGACTTGATTCATTCTGGCTGTCTTCACTGTGGGAACAAAACATTGTTCTGTAGCTTTGGTTCACTAACATATTCATAACTT
This sequence comes from Herpailurus yagouaroundi, assembly GCF_014898765.1. NCBI lineage: Eukaryota > Metazoa > Chordata > Mammalia > Carnivora > Felidae > Herpailurus > Herpailurus yagouaroundi. The sequence goes on from NW_024412377.1 coordinate 47,867,463, forward strand.
TTACAATTTGTACTGTAACACAATGGATTTTGAAAATGGAACTTTTAATTAAGGATATATTGAAAGGAACTATACTTAGTGTAATAGTTAAGTGCGTTTACTCGGTCTTTTGTACAACTTCTTGTTTGCTAAGAACTATGGTACAACTGGTTTTTTGAGCATTTGAATTTGGGGATTTTGAAATTATATATCAAAATAGAAGCTTCTGAATTCATATTCAAAGTTTGAAACAATGTAAATCATCCAAATTAATATTCCCCAAGGGGTGCAGAATAACAAAGTTGGTGATCCATGTGAACACTAAAGTTTGTGTTCTGAACTGACTCACACTCTGTTCCACCATTTCCACATCTGTAGAGCTAGAGTATTGAACTACATTGGATAGTCTCTGGGACTCCTCCTTTCTGTGACCTTCTTGGAATCCCCATCAATCCTAGACAGTGTTTGACATTCCCCATTTGGAAAAGAATGACTCCCCCCCCCCCACCCTCCCCCTGTGGAGTCAGATTGGGTGTAGGAGTTTTCCTTCTTTTTCCAAATAACAAATCAGGACACAGATGATATATTCAGACTGAGAATGTAGGAAGGTTTAGGAAACTGTGGATAGTGCACCACTAGGGCCCAGTAACTAAAGGGGGCTACAACTGCTTCTAGCCCTGAAGGAGCAAGGAAAGGAAGCCAGATGACTAGTTGACCTAATGACCCAACTCTTCTGCTCCCTGATCTCCTAATGCCCCATTTGGAGCAAATCCAGCTGGAAGGGTTGAGGACCAGTGGTTCCATTGATGATGTCCATACAGACTGGCTCTCTGAGCCTCATTTCCATCATTAAAGGAATGGTAGTAACTGTCCTGCCTATTTCACAAGATTATTTCGAAGATCAAATAATCAAATAGCCTGATAAAATGTCATGTGCTATCTATACAAAAATTTATAGTTGTTAATCATTCAGAGTAGATTTCTAAGTAAAACTATGAATCTTTGTTAAAGAATGAAACTGTGAATTTCACCAATTTTTTTAATGCTCTGAATATTTACTGAATATTTGAAATAATTTCAACTTTCACTTTTAAAAAGATCATTTTTAAATTATTTTTTGATATTAGGTTTTAGACGAATGAAAAAAAAACATTCAAGCCACAACAAATTAGAGTCCAACCACTATGTATATTATATTTTTTTTCTCCCAACTACCTATTAAAATGAAACTTGTCATACCTTATGCTTCAGGAGGATGTTAATTTTTTTTGTTTGTAACAATCAGTTTCTTGTGGTAAATACTATTTATGAAATGTTTAATAGAATTATTTCTCCTGTTAACTACAGATGGCATAAACATTGAACAAATAAAATCTATAAAAGATAAAAGTAAGGGAAATTAAGTAACTAATAATCTCCCAGCTCCAGAAAGAATCACTCTATTAAATATTTACACACTTTTTTTTAACATTTATTTATTTTTGAGACAGAAAGAGACAGAGCATGAGCAGGGGAGGGTCAGAGAGAGAGGGAGACACAGAATCCGAAACAGGCTCCAGGCTCTGAGCTGTCAGCCCAGAGCCCGTTGCGGGGCTCGAACTCACGGACCGTGAGATCATGACCTGAACCGAAGTCGGACACCCAACCGAATGAGCCACCCAGGCGCCCCTACACACGTTTCTTATAAAATGGGAATTCATTGTTGTAACATTTTCCTTTTTTTTTAAAGTTCACATTTTCTTTTAATATATTTTTGTCATTCAATATTGTAATTGTAATGGCCATATAAGAATTCCTTAATTTCTTAAATCCATCTCACGCTGCTAAATGTGTATATTTTTGAAAAATGTCTTTTTAAAAAAAAATAATGTTTATTTTTGAGAGAGAGAGACAGACAGAGAGACAGAGTACAAGTGGGGAGGGGCAGAGAGAGGGAGGCACAGAATCTAAAGCAGGCTCCAGGCTCTGAACTGTTTACAGAGAGCCTGACGTGGGGCTTGAAATCGTGAACCATAAGATCATGACCTGAGCCGAAGTCAGATGCTTAATGGACTGAACCACCTAGGCGCCCTGAAAAGTGTCTTTGATGATTAGGAAAAGGTGACATTTTTCCTCAAGTATTTATGGAAGACTGGGGCTTGAAAAACAATAAGAAATTGTATTTTTTAAATGTTTTATAAATGAGTTCTTCAGCAAATTTAGTTTGCAGTAAGTGTTTGAGTCCATGTGATTCCCTGCATTAAATCAGTTTAAACATATTTTTAAATCTTTAACTCATTTTCTGCAAGTGCCTCACAATAAGATACAATAATTACATAAAGAATAAAACTATCTCAAAAAAGAAAATGTGTCATCTTAAATAATCTAATTTTTTTAAAGACTATAATATGAAACTGGAAGGAAATTATCTTTTTAATAGGGACGTATTGATGTGCAGATAAAGATCTAGTCCAGCATCAATCTTCTATACACTAATTTCAAAGTGTTAAATAATTGATATTTTGAGTTTTTCTATTAGAGAAATCCCTCTACTTCCTGTATTTTCTTCATTCAATTCATTTAATGAAGTAATAAAAATGCTACAGAATTACATATATTTCAACATATCTTCTTTATAGTCTCAAAGATGTTTTGGTAATAATCCTATAAATCAACAGCCAAAACAAATTAAATCCAATTTTTGTTGCATTTAGTTCAAACAAAAGGCTATCTGTGAACTTCTATGTGCTTTTTAAAAACTGTATTTCCTGAAATGTAACATCTTTACTTTAAGACCCTGGGAGAGAAATACCTGAATATTCTTTGTTCCGACATTTAGCTGTAAGTAGCATTTATGCCATTAGTCTTCTGCTAACACTGAGCTTGATTTATGTGTATTATTTCTTGGGCTCTTCCCCATTTAAGCCCATCCTCATGTGGGAAATAGGAGCTTATCATCTGAAGCCACCTCACTTGATATTTTCTCAATTTTCCTTTCAGCTTGTCTTTAGGATTCTTGCCTCTTCCCTCAAGTTCCGCCTTAGATCAAAGGTTAGCAGACTTGTTCTCTAAAGAGCCAGATAGTAAATGTTTTAGGCTTTGTGGACCCTAACCTTTCTCTTTGTGTGAGAGAAGTTTTAGACAATATGTAAATGAATGGGTGAAGCTAAGTTCTAGTTAGACTTTATTTGCAAAGACAAATCGCACACTGTCTTTGGACCTTGTATTAGATGTTGGCATATTTCTTTACGTGTGTGTGTGTATGTATGTATGTGTGTGTGTATATATATATATATATATATGTATATATATATATTCATATATATATATACATATATATATGAATATCTATAAAATTCTGTGTCTACTGTGAATAGTTTTGAAACTAAGGGAATCAGTGGCCAAACATACCAGAAGGTGGGATTTTTGTTCTATCCCGAAGACCCCCCTATTGATTTGAATGTTGCAGCGTGGAGGGATAAGCTCATTAAGATGGAGAACAGTAAAAACTTTATTTCTTCTTCTAGTTCTGAAAAGAGGAATATTCTCTTTATTAAGTTGATGCATTTTTCAGATTGCACTCAACCAAACACTTTGATACTAATAATCGTAGCGCACATGCAGTAAGTGCTCACTCATTTCTAGGGACGGTACTAGGGACTGTATGTTTGCCCTCAAAGCCCATATCAGACGTATGTGCTCTTGTCTCTATTTTATGGATAAGGAGACAGAGTGTCAGTCCGTTGCCCAAGGTCACAATGCTGATGAATTGCAGGAAAAATACTAAGACTGCCTGCCTTTGACATCAGAATCCATGCTCTTCCATGCTCAGCTACTGCTTGAACTTATCCTACATACCATAAAATGAGGAATGAGTGATAGGGAAGGGTGGGGAGCTACTGTATATAGACTGTCATAGACTAAACACTCTCCTTTTCTCTCTCCTGTGTGGCCCTGAATTTTGGGTTGTCTGTCTCCAGCCTTTAGGCAAAAGATTTTCATGAAGTTCGATTTTTTTTATATTTCTAAATATAACAGCTATTTAATTCATAAGCTGCAAAGTTAGATGTACAAAGACGTAACTGTTTTTTCTTTCTATGACCTTAATTCCTTTGTCAGCCTCCTAGTTGAGTCCAGAGTGTTAATTTCAAGTTAATTTTAGATGTTTTCTCCCCTCTTCTTTCCCTTCCTGGAGTTAATGTTAAATACCACTACTTAGCCCACATTCTCTAGGAAACAAAGTGTGAGACAAAATCTACATATTAATGACAAGTCCAGTGTGCAGTTCCAGGGTGGTGAAAGAAGTGCCTGAGGAAGGAAGGAAGCAAATACAAATTTGGAGATTACATAACACAGATGGCTGCCTCCCATTGGTCAGAGCTTCATCTACGTTTCTGGGTTTTGTCAGCCCCCTTCACCAGGCAGCTGTTGGGGAAGCCACAGCCCATGTCCCATGAGCAGTGTTGCACTTGAATCTAGAAGAGAAGAGGCAGAGCATCTTGGATCTGATGGCTTTGGGTTTGGGAGCCAGAGATGCTGGATCTTCTTTGATGTGGTGTGTTGGAGGGTGGCTGCAGCCCCGCTCTCATGCGGGATGAAATCAGATGTTAATAGATGAGGCCACATGGTTGTGGACACAGCTCTCCACTGAGCACATGGCCAATGACAGGGAGACAGGGCAGGCTGAGTAAATCTGATGAGGACCATAAACCAGGTCCACGAAGCAGGAGTTCCCAGTATGTTGGCATTTGCAGAAAAGTAGCCAGACTCCTTTTTAGATTAGATTCCTTTTTATTCTGGCTTGTTCTACTGAAATGTCATCCTCTCAAGTCCTACCATGGTCTCTGAAGAAATGTGCATGTTACCCTTTACTATCTCTCCTTCATTTTGACCAGGAGGACTGTTCACACCTCTGCTTTATCTCTCAACTGATGTCTCTTACCAGCTCAGGAGATGGGAAGATTTTACTGTTTGTCCAAGCTGCTCCTGGTCTATGGGAGGTGATTCATTCATGTGCACACCAAAACACTGATTTAGGGCAGATCTAAAACACTCTGCCATCCTAATCCCATGCAGGTTATGGACCACAGTTGTCCTCTACTGTAAAATTCTTAAAACTGAATTGGATTTTGTAATGTCCACATCTGTGGGGCCTGGGGGAGGGGCCAGGTGGGAGTTTATTATCCCATCAACAACTACTTGTTTTTTTAATCACGCTTCTGTCCTGTCCCTCTCCTCAGCTAAGAGGTCCGCTTTTCTAGATTTGGCTGGTAGAGATTGGAATGGGAATATAGCCAAGCTTCTCTCTCAATTTTTCCTGTCATAAGCTAGATTTCAGACACTTTTATTTTATTTTTTTTTTCAACGTTTATTTCTTTTTGGGACAGAGAGAGACAGAGCATGAACGGGGGAGGGGCAGAGAGAGAGGGAGACACAGAATCGGAAACAGGCTCCAGGCTCTGAGCCATCAGCCCAGAGCCTGATGCGGGGCTCGAACTCACGGACCGCGAGATTGTGACTTGGCTGAAGTCGGACGCTTAACCGACTGCGCCACCCAGGCGCCCCAAGACACTTTTAAATATGACAGTCAACAACTTGATTTTTTTTTTCTCAAAAATTATGGTATACTTTCTTGTATTTGCAGAATGCTGGATTCCATTTTGCTAATGACAGATTGCAAGGAAGCACTAAGGTAACTGGAGTTGAGGGAGATAATATATAATCTCACCACTTGAGGTATGCAAACTGAGGAGTGAAATCCACTCCTATTGAGGAACCAGGTGAGGGCTTCTATTTCTATGAGAACCCATCATTTTTCCTGGAAGCGCCTATTAGTTTGCAGTAACCTTGACTTCTTGTCTCAGAGTCCATGACAGACCCCATCATTAACCACACACAGTTTTCTCCACAGAGAGGTATCTTCAGTCCTCCTTCTTGTTCACTGTGATTTCTCCACCCAGCATATAAGGTCTTTTGGGTTTGAGGAACATATGGTACTAGTGTAATTGTTACCCCCTCCCTCCGCCCCCCCCCACCCCCACTTTCTGACCTCAGGTACTATATTCCATTGACTCTTTATGCTGTAAGTTACTCCCTTAGCACAAAGCCATGACCAGGCATCACTCAACAGGCTCTCAGAAATAAGCATGAGCTGATTTCTGGGTTTAGAATCTACCAGTGCTATTATCAAAAGAAATCATTCACATTTTCTGCACGTCTGAACTTTGCCCGCCTTGGAGAATGGCAGGGAAGGAAAGCTAATACAATTTGATAAAATGGCTAAAATGAGTCTATTTACAGTCCTGCAGCTTTTAGAGCTGCGAATTTAAATATAGCCACATAGTCACCCATAAATGTAAATGTATGTGTATTTGGGTAGAGAATGGGAGCTGAGAGTCGATTTTAGACTTGAGGTTCAATTTTCCTGCTGGAATAAATATTGAAGCTTAGGCTGACTGCATTGAAAATTCTATCAATTGTTGGACTGGCTTCTTACTCTCCTTTCGTTGGATTTTTAATCCACAGGATGTGAATGTCTGTTTTTTTTTTTTTTCCCCTCTTTCTTTCTTTTTCTTTTCTCTCTGCCTTTTCAGCTTTGTTCTCCACTCCTGCCCTTGCAGCTCCCTTCATGAAATGGCACTGAACCCTGGTGTCAGCATCATTGTTTTACAATGAGGGAGCCTGCATTTTCCACTCTGCTCCTGCCCAGGCTGGAAATACCAAAAGAATGGCAGACATGGAAATGCCTCCCATTTATATTCATTTGGTATTTGGTTCTAGTACCGAATATGAATGGGTATTGAATTTTACTTCCAAGTCAATATTGAACTCAAATGTCAGTCATTTGTAGAGGGTACATTTTAAGAAAGCATTACCTCTCTGGTCTTTTCGATATCAAATCAAAATACATTGGCATATGCAAGTTAATGTTGTGCACAGGACGGTGTGCTAGGCTTTCCGAGTGACACAGAATTGCAGCAGGTCCCGTCTCTCCAAAGTCTCAGAGCTATTGGAAGAGGCAAGACACGTGCAAGCATCTTCATAAATTCATAAGTAACTCAGTTTGTAATGGGGGATAAGGAAATTTCTTCAGTTTAGTCCTCCGGAAAATGGACACGATGAGGTTTTCTATTTCTTAGAGTTGTGGTAATTAATTAAAAAATGTGAGGACATTCGATTAGGACCTAAAATAGAATAACTGCTCAATACACTTTATATATGTGCATATATATGTGTGTGTATATGTACCTACGTGTATGTATATACACATATGAATATATAAAATGCATTTGGATAATTGTCAAATGGGGATCTTATAATTTATGTAATTGTAATGTGTGTGTACACAGTTTTCATCTGAGAGACCTCACCAGACAGTGTATTCTTAAGAGTTAAATTGACGGAGGGGCACCTGGGTGCTCAGTCGGTTAAGCAACTGACTTCAGCTCAGGTCATGATCTCACGGTTTGTGGGTTCGAGCCCCACATCCGGCTCTGTGCTGACCGCTCAGAGCCTGGATGGAGCCTGCTTCAGATTCTGTGTCTCCCTCTCTCTCTGCCCTTCCCCTGCTTGTACTCTGTCTCTCTCTGTCTCTCAAAAATACATAAACATTAAAAAAAATGTTTTTAAACAGAGTTACATTGATGGGCATTGAGGAAAGCATTTCTTGGGATGAGCACTGGGTGTTGTATGTAAGCAGTGAATCACGGGAATCTACCCCCAAAACGAAGAGCACACTGTATACACTGTATGTTAGCCAACTTGACAATAAATTATATTGGAAAAATGAAAAAAATCAATTAAAAAATAAAACTAAATAAAATGACTAAAGGAAAAAAAAAAGTTAAATTGATGTGCAAGCAGGGAATTCAGGTGTTCAAGAGGGAAGGTGTTAATGTTCCCCTTCTGCAAGTTTCATGGAGGTCATAGGAATTTAGTTGGGCCATTAAGAGTGGAGGAGGGGCAGGGGCGCCTGGGTGGCGCAGTCGGTTAAGCGTCCGACTTCAGCCAGGTCACGATCTCGCGGTCCGTGAGTTCGAGCCCCGCGTCGGGCTCTGGGCTGATGGCTCAGAGCCTGGAGCCTGTTTCCGATTCTGTGTCTCCCTCTCTCTCTGCCCCTCCCCTGTTCATGCTCTGTCTCTCTCTGTCCCAAAAATAAATAAATGTTGAAAAAAAAATTAAAAAAAAAAAAAAAAGAGTGGAGGAGGGGCAGAAAAAAGACTTGCCAGTGGACATTCTCAGGGGTAGCACAACATCCCCTTATGTTCTTTTTGTCCTTTCTCTTATTTCTTGACAGCGTGTGACATAAAGACTCACGGGGGAAAATAAAAACAAAAACAGGGCCTGGAGTTGAACCTCTGTCAGAGATACCCAGCTTCTCAAGGAAATGGTTCAGCCTATATCCTCTAGGAAAGGTAGCACTTCTTTACTTGACCTTAGGACGCTATGTTTGTGTTGCCCAAAATGCAAGATGATGGAGCCTGTGTACTTCAGTCCATACAACCCACTGCCTGGACGCCTGTTGTGCTTTCTGGTTGTGTGTGCGAGTCTTTACACAGGTCAAGTTGTGAGAGTGCTTCAGACCTGGGTGGTATTGACAGTTGCCTTTGGCGTTTGTATATAAGTTTAAGGTATCTTTCAAATACTGACCTCTAAATGCTTCAGACTGTTTGAAAGTTGCAGGTAGACAATTTTAGGAAGAAGTGCCATTATTTTCTCTAGTTTGCTTACTGTCTTTTGTCTCCAGTACTGCCTAATTGTAAAAATTTGGTAGTACGTATTTTTCAAATAAAAGAAAAAAAAAATCACTTAGGTGTGCCTAAAGAATTTGGGACCAGTGTATCTTGCAAGGTTTTTCAGGAAGAGTTCAGGAAATAGCACAAACATTTTGGAGAAAGTTGTTAAAAGGATGGCAAGGCAGTATGTTTTTTTTCCTCTTTGACTTAGCGTTGTGTGAAAAATGTTTCTCTCATAATCTGCACTTGGCAGTTCCTTAAATTCTTAGATTCTAGCTTCTCTTTCTCTTCCCATGTCTGTTGTGTATATTTCCTCTTTGGGACTATCATAGGCTTCTGGAATTTAGTTTGTGGACTTTTGTTTGTTTTTTTTTGTTTTTTTTTTTTTTACATGTGCCTGTTCCCCTTAATATGTCAGTGAAGTACATCACTTGAATGTGTGTGTGTTTTTTTTTAATAGTACTAATTGTTGCTTTATAGGAACATAAAATAAACTACATAGGAGAGACTACAGTCTCTCCAGGGTGTGTTGATAAAGCTGAGTTCATCCCCAGCCACCCGAGAGCAGACCTCTGTCACATTTGGCTTTTGGACTGAACCGAGGATCTGGGCCCAACCTGTCCTACTGACTTCGGAAATAGGCTTGCGCGAAGTTTGGAAGAAGGATTTTTAGACAACTTTGGACTTTCTCTGCCCTTAGTGCTTATCCACACACTACTCAAATCCTTTCCAGTGAAAAATGAACTTAGTCACACCCAGAAAATAGTGTTCTTCATTGCCATTGTGTCCATCCCCCCGAACTTGTAAACAGTTCTCCAACCTGCCCCATGAGGGCAGTTATACCCCACAGCGATCCAGCAATTTTAAAGCTTTTCTCTAGCAGGCTGCCCACCCCCCAGTCTGATTCTGCATACGGACTTTTCTCCACTCTTCTCTGGACGCTGGTGTTTGCTTCTGTCATTCTGAGGCCCGGCTTTTTCTCCAATTAAGCATCTCTGTAGACACCTGGCTCTAGCAGAACATACCCTGCCCTCTCAGCTCACCTGTCAAGTTCATTTTGGAGGATCCTTCCCTGACAATCCACATTTGTACCCTGGTCACTCACTCTTGTGGTGTCCGATATTGTCATAGTTCCCTGAAATTTTCCTTCCTGGCACTTACTGTAATTAGTAATTATGTGCTCATTTGCTTGGATCCTTGTTTAATGCCATTATCCTCCACTGAATTTCAAGTGTCTCAAGGGCAGAACTGTTTCTCTTTATTCTCTGTTACATTTCTCAGCACCTACTACCAGGCCTTGTGCGTGGTAGATGCTTATCCATCTTTGTTGGATGGATGGATGGATGGATGGATGGGTGGACGCCTGGGTGCCTGAATGGAAGGGTGGATGGATGGTTCATCTTGGTCAATTTTAGAGAGGCAGGATGGTGGTGCATTTGTCACATCATAGCGCATGTGTTGATTATCCGCTCCATCTCTGCTGTGTGACCTTGAGCAAGTGGTTGAAGTTCTTTGTGCCTCAGAGAAATGGAAGAAACACACATGATGATGAGGAACAAAGAGGTTATCCATACAAAGCACTGTAAAAAATACCTACCACCTAGTAAATTATAAGATGGTAACTAAGATAAAATCATTTTTTCAGACTCTCTGGTTAGAATAAGTAAATACTAGGTATTAGATTAATGTAGAACAATATTATTCATTCAATTTGCAACATGTTTTTTGTGATCAGATTGAACAAATTAGAATATTTATGAATTCGTTGGTGAATGTAGAATTTAATTTCCTTCCTCTGATGTTGTGTCAACCCCCCCCAAATGAACAAGTAGCTACAATAAAAATCTGAACTTTCCCTTTCTAAAACTGTGTTTTATGACAAGTGAGATAATGTCATGCCCCCTAAAAGGCTCAGAACATGTTTGTTTTACCTTTTAAACTTAAAACCAATACATCTTGTAGATGCTATTAAGAAAAAAAAATCCATTTGATTTCACTTGTTCATCCAATAATCCTTGTAGAGAGCTTTACTCTCCCCATTTGACAGATAAGAAAAACAGACCTGGACCTGATTAAATGAACTGCCAATTCAACATAACAGAGATTTATTGAGGACCTGCTCTGTGCCAGGTGCTCTGAGAGATAGAAAGAGGAGTGAGGCTCCGGTTGGACTCCCAAATGGTTGGGGTTCAGCAGGAAGAAATATACACGTGTAATCTGCAGTCATTGGACTGCTGACTAAGAGCCTTTCCCCTCACCCTCTGCGTATCCTGGAGGCGATGAGCCTGTTCGTGGAGAAAGTGAGCCTAAGAGCTTCAGCCCTTGTAAGTGGAAATCAAAATGGCTGACAGGAGAAACCCCTGATCTTCAGGCCTAGTAAAAAGCTTTCCAAGCATGACAACAATTCCTAAATCGCTGAGGCTTTCCCACTTCCTCACTGTCAAAACGTTAAAACTAATTGCCCCCAGGCTCCTTGATGATCTGCGGCCCAGCTGCTGCTTTGACCACTTGAAAAATGAACAGGCCTCCCCGAAGGAGGTTTGTGTCCAGGAAATGATGGAGTTACTGCTGAGTAGATACCTGGCTGCTTACTGTAGCTGTTCAGTCCTCCCCTTGGGCCTCTGGTGCTCTGTGACCCTGGGTCTGTTGCTAGCAGTTTTCTTGTCCCATTCCCTCCTTTACATGACCATTCGTTTTGTAAACTTTTTTCTCCCTTGAGGGAGAAAGACAACAATTTTCATTATTTGAGCTTCTGCAAATCACTTAGGCTCACTGAACTTAATTTCCTCACCTGTACCATGGAAATAATAACAGTCTTAAAATCTCTAAGGGTTGTTGTCCATGGGTCATTAATGGAGTTTTTGCTTTTTTTCCTTCTCTTGATATATATTCTCCCTGGAGGAGAACAAACTTTAAACAAGCAAACAACTATATAAGATGTTTGACGGTGAAGTGCTATGAAGAAAATACAGCAGGGGCTGGAGAGAAGAGGGGTGGGGTGCTCTTCCAGATAGAGTGAGCATCAGGTCACCCTGAGACAGTGACATATCAGCAGGTGAGCTCTGGAGGGAACTGTTTCAAGGTGGACCTAAAAAGTGAGTAGTCTGTGCAAAGGCCCTAAGGTGGGTGGGTATTTGGCTTGTTGCAAAAATAAGAAGGAAGTCAGTGTGACTGGAGCTGAATGAGCAAAGGGGAGTAGGTAGGTAAGTCATCATGGGAAGAGGGATTAGGGGGGAGGCTTGGACCACAGAGAACCTATCAGGTCTTGGCAAGAATAGTGGGTTTCATTCGAAGCAGAGAGCCATGGAGGGTTCTGGGCAGTGGGGTACGTGATCTGATTGACCCTTTAAAAGTGTCACTCTGTCTGCTTGCTGGGGAGTGTATTGTGAGGAGGTGAAATAGAATCAGAGCAGTTTTTATGTATGTGATAGGTATGTTGCTTCTGAGATGTTAACTGAGTAGTCTACTGGGAATCTGGAATTTCTAAGGGTCTATATATGATGGTACACTCTCCACAGGTGGATTACCAGGGGCTTTACAGCCAGGATCTGGAAAATCAGCACAAGCAAAGTCTGAAGGAAGATAGAGTCACAAAGCAGGAGCCATCAGGCCTTGAGCCTGTTAATGAACAATCCATATAGGACACCATCAGAGACACTAAAGATCCTGAGAGGAAGGACCCTTTCTGTCAGGTTGTCAAGTAAGGGTTCTTCCGGAGCCAGTCCATGATGAAGGAAAATCTCTAAAATAAGATACCATTGCTTAAAGAAAACCAAGTTGCAAATCAGGAGAAAGAGGAATTTCTATCACAAAAGGAAGATTTGGTAGTCTTCTTCGAGATGGGGACTAGAAATAAGGTGAGATAAATAATGGAAAATAGCCAAATTTTCTTTTGCCCACCTGATTTGTAGTGGGTACATTTTGACCATGATAAATAACAGACACTTTTGGCAGAGATCAGGGCATAGTTAGCGCCCAGTAAATGGTAGAGGAAAACAAACGGAATAGCAGGGGTATGACGCCACTCAGCAGCACTTCCCCAGAGAGCCAGAGCTTCTGTGATACTCAGGACTCCCAGAAATCGCAGGTGTCCTTAGTGTCCTCTCGCTCCAACTTCTGATAATCCAGTGGTGCCAGAAAGCCTATTTGCGGTACTTCTTGTTCCTCTGGAGCTCCATTGCAGTGCCAGGTAAAACAGATAAAGAGGAGGTGTGATGGATCATCGGTCACATCAGGAAAGCCATTTGTTAATGTAGGCGGAGACCAGCACCCTGTTATCCTTTTGCCCTGGCTCAGGTACAGGTCCTAATCACATCCTCTCCCCCCCCATAAATTCCCATGTGGCTCTTGCAGTAGAAGAAATGGCTGCTTTCCCAGACTTGGCCACAAGTACTTTCTCTTTGCAGTGCTTGGAATTAGTATTTGGAAGCCTATAGGCATTTATAACATGTTCCCAGACACTATCCATTAGGTATGCTCTTAAGCCATCTCCAAGCTGGCGAATAACCTCCTTCCTCTCTGAATGAGAGACCTGTCTTAGGATCTGTCTGATTTCTCTGGGCAGGATTTTTTTCTTCTGTATTTAAAGTTATTATGTCTTTGTGGCTTAAGCATTAGAAACAGAAATTTGTAATGCCTCATGGATGAAAATCAGGTACCAAAGCAGGTTAATCAGCAATGCCCATATCTGCTTTTTTAAACTTAGTACCACAAGACTTAAAACCAAAAGGCAGAGCATAGCTCTGTGTTGTGCTAAGTAGGTTCTCGAACTGATGGCATTTCAATTTTTGTGGATTGGTTAATGCAAGCCTGTGGCACTTACTCTAATGATGAAGTGGCTACTTTGACAGTGTTCTCTGCTTACCTGTGAGCCCCTTGATTTTGATAAATAGAGCTAAGCTGCTACATTCTTAATTAGAGCAATATAGGGTCTGATTTAAGGCCTAGGTTATACTAAATGAAGTGTGATCTCCTGGATTGAATCTTGGAACAGAAGGAAGACAATAGTAGATAAATTGGGGAAAATCCCAATAATCTATTTAGTTAGTGGTAACCTTTCAATTAAAAGCATTGTACCAATGCTCATTTCTTAGTTGTGTTGAACATAACGTGGTTATGCGAGATACAAACCAGTAGAAGAAGCTGGGTGACAGGTACGCCGTAGCAAACTGCACTATCTATGCAACTCTACTGTAAATCTAAAATGTTTTCAAAATAAAAAGTTAAATTAAAAAAAAGGTATAATAGAGAGGGAGATGGTTTGTCGATCTCTCTTGTGCCTTTCAAATCCAGCCCTAGAAGCAGTGTCCCAGTGTACATATAGTTCACTGAGAATCATCTTTAGCAGTATAATAATAATGCAACTGCTGGAAACCGTGAAGCCAACTCATAAGCAGTCAGTAACCCTGTGAGGCCAGTACCATTTGATCTGCAGTGCATGGGTGAGGAAACTAAGGCTCAGAGTAGGGAAGTAGCTCCTCCAAAATCCACAGTTAGTGATAAGGGACCAGAATTGTAGCCCCTGCTCCTTAATGCACATACCTGCTCCAACCCAGAGAGTTTGGATGCGTGTGTATCAATCATGGCCCTGCCATTTATTAACTGTGATATTGCCCAGTTCCTACACTTCTCTGGCTGTCCATTTCCTCCTTATAAAACAAGGAGTTAGGGTTTGACGACCCTTAAGGATTTTTCCAGCTTCAAATTTCTCTGACTTGCTGACCTATATAGAGTACTTTTTAATTGAAATGTTACCATTCAACTTTTCTATCCAGTGGAATCCTTTCCAGACTTATGGAAAATAACCTTTTGATCTGCAGGGGACTTATGTGACATTTGAGCTCTTATCCACATGATTTTTTTTCCCTTTGAATAATCCTCCAGTTCTTTCTTTCCGACGAAATATCCACCAATCCCAGAAAGTGTGAGCTCTTGAAAGAGAAGTGTTTTCATAATTTATTGTAAAAATTTTAATACAGACTTTTTGCATGTATTTGCCTTATTTCTTTTTTATCTTCAATACATTATTGGCAACACTGGAATGGGAAGAAATTGATAGAGATAAGCTGTTCCGAATGTAGTTAAACATCATCGTTTGAGTTTATAAGGGAAGAACCGCTATTACCTTACCAAATTTTATGTGAATTAATGAAGATTAACATGAATTTGATCCTGTTTATTTAAGTTCAAACATCGCCTTAAGAACCCCTTAGCTATTCTTAAAATCTGTGACATGGCAAGTCAGTATTAAGCAAATTAGGATCGACTAGTAGTAAAAATTGAAATTTCTGAATCCTGGGAAATTTTGGGCCAATATGAGTCGGTTTTTAAAATTTCAATAGTACTGGGGCACCTGGGTAGCTCAGCCAGTTAGGCGTCTGACTTCAGAATTTGTCCATTTCTTCCAGGTTGTCCAATTTGTTGGCATATAATTTTTCATAGTATTCCCTGATAATTGTTTGTATCTCTGAGGGATTGGTTGTAATAATTCCATTTTCATTCATGATTTTATCTATTTGGGTCATCTCCCTTTTCTTTTTTGAGAAGCCTGGCTAGAGGTTTGTCAATTTTGTTTATTTTTTCAAAAAACCAACTCTTGGTTTCGTTGATCTGCTCTACAGTTTTTTTAGATTCTATATTGTTTATTTCTGCTCTGATCTTTATTATTTCTCTTCTTCTGCTAGGTTTAGGCTGCCTTTGCTGTTCTGCTTCTATTTCCTTTAGGTGTGCTGTTAGAATTTGTATTTGGGATTTTTCTTGTTTCTTGAGATAGGCCTGGATTGCAGTGTATTTTCCTCTCAGGACTGCCTTCGCTGCGTCCCAAAGCGTTTGGATTGTTGTATTTTCATTTTCGTTTGTTTCCATATATTTTTTAATTTCTTCTCTAATTGCCTGGTTGACCCACTCATTCGTTAGTAGGGTGTTCTTTAACCTCCATGCTTTGGGAGGTTTTCCAGACTTTTTTCTGTGGTTGATTTCAAGCTTCATAGCATTGTGGTCTGAAAGTATGCATGGTATGATTTCAATTCTTGTAAACTTATGAAGGGCTGTTTTGTGACCCAGTATATGATCTATCTTGGAGAATGTTCCATGTGCACTCGAGAAGAAAGTATATTCTGTTGCTTTGGGATGCAGAGTTCTAAATATATCTGTCAAGTCCATCTGATCCAATGTCTCATTCAGGGCCCTTGTTTCTTTATTGACCGTGTGTCTAGATGATCTATCCATTTCTGTAAGTGGGGTGTTAAAGTCCCCTGCAATTACCACATTCTTATCAATAAGGTTGCTTGTGTTTATGAGTAATTGTTTTATATATTTGGGCGCTCCGGTATTCGGCGCATAGACATTTATGATTGTTAGCTCTTCCTGATGGATAGACCCTGTCACTATTATATAATGTCCTTCTTCATCTCTTGTTACAGCCTTTAATTTAAAGTCTAGTTTGTCTGATATAAGTATGGCTACTCCAGCTTTCTTTTGGCTTCCAGTAGCATGATAAATAGTTCTCCATCCCCTCACTCTCAATCGAAAGGTGTCCTCAGGTCTAAAATGAGTCTCTTGTAGACAGCAAATAGATGGGTCTTGTTTTTTTATCCATTCTGATACCCTATGTCTTTTGGTTGGCGCATTTAATCCATTTACATTCAGTGTTATTATAGAAAGATATGGGTTTAGAGTCATTGTGATGTCTGTATGTTTTATGCTTGTAGTGATGTCTCTGGTACTTTGTCTCACAGGGTCCCCCTTAGGATCTCTTGTAGGTCTGGTTTAGTGGTGACAAATTCCTTCAGTTTTTGTTTGTTTGGGAAGACCTTTATCTCTCCTTCTATTCTAAATGACAGACTTGCTGGATAAAGGATTCTCGGCTGCATATTTTTTCTGTCTACACACTGAAAATCGCGTGCCAATTCTTTCTGGCCTGCCAAGTTTCAAAAGAGAGATCAGTCACGAGTCTTATAGGTCTCCCTTTATATGTGAGGGCACGTTTACCCCTTGCTGCTTTCAGAATTTTCTCTTTATCCTTGTATTTTGCCAGTTTCACTATGATATGTCGTGCAGAAGATCGATTCAAGTTCCGTCTGAAGGGAGTTCTCTGTGCCTCTTGGATTTCAATGCCTTTTTCCTTCCCCACTTCAGGGAAGTTCTCAGCTATTATTTCTTCAAGTACCCCTTCAGCACCTTTCCCTCTCTCTTCCTCCTCTGGGATACCAATTATGCGTATATTATTTCTTTTTAGTGTATCACTTAGTTCTCTAATTTTCCCCTCATACTCCTGGATTTTTTTATCTCTCTTTTTCTCAGCTTCCTCTTTTTCCATAACTTTATCTTCTAGTTCACCTATTCTCTCCTCTGCCTCTTCAATCTGAGCCGTGGTGGTTTCCATTTTGTTATGCATTTCGTTTAAAGCGTTTTTCAGCTCCTTGTGACTGTTCCTTAGTCCCTTGATCTCTGTAGCAAGAGATTCTCTGCTGTCAGCTATACTGTTTTCAAGCCCAGCGATTAATTTTATGACTACTATCCTAAATTCACTTTCTGTTATATTATTTAAATCCTTTTTGATCAGCTCATTAGCTGTTGTTATTTCCTGGAGATTCTTCTGAGGGGAATTCTTCCGCTTGGTCATTTTGGATAGTCCCTGGCGTGGTGAGGACCTGCAGGGCACTTCCCCTGTGCTGTGGTGTATAACTAGAGTTGGTGGGCGGAGCCGCAGTCAGACCTGCTGTCTGCCCCCAGCCCACCGCTGGGGCCACAGTCAGACTGGTGCGTGCCTTCTCTTCCCCTCTCCTAGGGGCGGGATTCACTGTGGGGTGGGGTGGCCTGTCTGGGCTACTTGCACACTGCCAGGCTTGTGATGCTGGGGATCTGGCGTCTTAGCTGGGGTGGGTAGGCAAGGTGCACAGGGGCAGGAGGGGCAGGCTTAGCTTGCTTCTCCTTAGGTGATCCACTTCAGGAGGGGCCCTGTGGCAGCAGGAGGGAGTCAGATCCGCTGCCGGAGGTTTGGCTCCGCAGAAGCGCAGAGTTGGGTGTTTGCGCGGAGCGAGCAAGTTCCCTGGCAGGAACTGGTTCTCTTTGGGATTTTGGCTGGGGGATGGGCGGGGAAGATGGCGCTGGCGAGCGCCTTTGTTCCCCACCAAACTGAGCTCTGTCGTCCGGGGGCTCAGCAGCTTTCCTTCCCTTTGTCCTCCAGCCTTCCCGCTTTCTGAGCAGAGCTGTTAACTTATGACCTCCCAGCCGCTAAGTCGCGCTTGCTGTCGGAACACAGTCCGTCAGGCCCCTCCGCTTTTTGCAAGCCAGACTTGGGGGCTCTGCTTGGCCGGGAGCCGCCCCTCCGCCCCGGCTCCCTCCCGCCAGTCCGTGGAGCGCGCACCGCCTCGCCGCCCTTCCTACCCTCTTCCGTGGGCCTCTCGTCTGCGCTTGGCTCCGGCGACTCCGTTCTGCTAATCCTCTGGTGGTTTTCTGGGTTATTTAGGCAGGTGTAGGTGGAATCTAAGTGATCAGCAGGACGCGCGGTGAGCCCAGCGTCCTCCTACACCGCCATCTTCCCTCTCGCCCCGAAACAAGCGTCTGACCTCAGGTCAGGTCATGATCTTATGGTTTGTGGGTTCGAGCCCTGTGTCAGGCTCTGTGCAAACAGCTCAGAGCCTGGAGTGTGCTTCATATTCTTTGTCTCCCTCTTTCCATGCCCCTTCCCCTCCCCTGCTCATGCTGTGTCTCTATGTCTCTCTCAAAAATAAATAAACATTAAAAATTTAAAGAAAAATTTCAGTACTACTGGATTATAACCCGCTTTATTATATAAACCAAAATTAAAAGACCAAGAAAGAATCATGTTCACTTGCCAAAAATGTCATTTCCTGGTATGCAATAGAAAATTATTTTTTAGTTTTTTTTTTTTTTTTTTTACTAATCTTCCTTGCAAGATCTTGAGGATAGCTATAGTTCTCTAGAGGACTAATGCCCACACAAATACACAAATACCCAAATTAATGTCATTTTTTTTTCTCTTGACCAAAATAAATGAAAGAAGCACAAATAAGCAGCTACTCAACTAAAAATAATAAAAGTGAAAAGAAAAGTGATCGTCATTTTGCTAAATGCTATAACATCCAGGAAAAAGGGGATAAATCAGTCCAGTAAGTTCATAAGCATTTACATGTGTTTCAATACACAGACTCAAGTGATGTCTTCAACATTGTTGCTTTCGTGCATAGAATCATTTCTGATCCCCCCATTCTAATGCCCTTTTAACTAATTTTGATGCAGAAATCTTAGTGAAATCCTAAAATTCCCCAAACTATGTTAAATAGCTAAATTTATTTCCTTTTCTTTAGAATAATGAAGTAATAACTTCTTTCATGGCTAACTTGACCTTTAATCATTATCCCTTTGATAGTAAATTTTAAAAAGTCTGTAGTTTTTAAATGATGATCAATCATATGGAAAATTAAGTTCTTTGTAGTGCACCTGCAATTAATAGTTATGTGACTTTACAAAGTCAGGAAACCTTGTTAAGTCTCAGTTTCCTTATGCATACAATGAGCTTAAATTCTTGCTGAATTTATATCAGGGGCTTAATGGATATCGAAGTGCATTATAAAGTACGCAGAGCTATATTCTGGGCAGTTGAAACAGTTCGGTATTTATTGTGTGCTTACTATGTGCCAGGCACTGCATTCATGGTGTAGTAGTGAGCAAAGCAAAAAACAGTATGTATGTATGTGTGTGTGTGTGTGTGTGTGTGTGTGTGTGTGTGTGTGTGTGTGTGTCTTTACTCGTGGAGTTCAAATTACAATTAAGACAACCAATGGAAAACAAAATACTTTTGATAGAGATGAGAAATATGAAATAAATTGAAGAGGGTAATGGGTTTGTAGAAGAGAGAGGCTTGCTTTATTTAGGTAAATGGTTGCAGAAAGCCTCTTGGAGAAGGGGAACTCTGAGTTAAGAGCCAGTAGTAAGGGAGTATAAGGAAAGAGCACTCCATTGGAGGAACACGTCAAGCTGAAGGAACAAACGGTAGGTCGGGGCCAATGGAGCATGGTGAATTATGTGGAAGAGGAATACAAGATGGAACCAGAGATGTGGGCAGGGGCCAGATCACACTGAGCCATATACACCATGCTGTTCTGGAGGCCTGGGTAAGCTTTGTGATTGTTTTAAGAATTGAAGTGAATCCATAAATGTTCTCAAGAGCAAAGGCAATAGTCATATGTGGCAGTTTCCTCTCACGATTTGTTCATGGATTATTTTCTCTTAACACTTTATTTCCTAGTAGCCACAAAGTTAGAATATGTAGATGAAAGCAGAGTATTCCAATATAAATATTTGGCCTCTTTCTAGATTCTTCCATCATAACTCATAGTTAATTGATGATCTCAATCATTATTTCCGTCTTTTAAATATCTCTTTCTTCTATCCCATTGTTTTGCTTCCCACTGCCAGTATTTTCGTTCAGGCCATCATCATTTCCCTAACTGCTTAAAAACCTTGTGTGAGTCCGATTGACTTCATTTGGGACATGAAATGTCTTTTTTCTTCTTTCGTTTTCAGACTTGTCACCACTAACCCCAGGCATTTATATGGGATCTTTTTGTGCTTCCCTAAGTGGCCTACTGTGCCCTTCCCACCCTCCCCCACACCTCTGCCTGTGTTCTTCCTTCTACCTAGAATGCTTTGTGATGTCCATTCACCCTCCCAAAATCCTGTTCTTCTGTATTTCCGCAGCACCAAGGATCTAATGTGACAGCAATCAAATACTCCTGTTATTTGGTTAATTTTTTAGTTTGCCAGCTAAAACCACAATCATCTCAAGGTCAGGCACCAGGTCCTACTTAATCTTTAAAGCTATAGTACCTGGCA
This sequence comes from Herpailurus yagouaroundi, assembly GCF_014898765.1. Lineage (NCBI taxonomy): Eukaryota > Metazoa > Chordata > Mammalia > Carnivora > Felidae > Herpailurus > Herpailurus yagouaroundi. The sequence continues at coordinate 47,888,015 of NW_024412377.1, forward strand.
CAGTGCTATTACAAAACACTGTTAAAAAATGCTTAGTGATGGGATGCGTTTTAGATCATGCTATTATGCCTTTGGCTCTGGCTAGGTTATAGAAGTAAATTTTAAAAGCATGAAAGCACCTGTTCAGTGCATTGCTCTCTGTTTAATAACCCTTCCTGCTTTTGTTCCCTTGCCTCTAAAAGGGAGATGGAAACTCCTTTCTGGCAATGTTAAAATGATCGCCTGCATCAACTGTATTAAAAATGATAAGTACAGTGCCTGATGACTGTTGTCACTAACAGCACTAATATAATCATTGGAGGAGGAACAAAGAATTGAGGACATGGTTTCTGCCCTTAAAACTTTAACTCACTGGCAAAGCAAGATCTGTATACAAAATGAACTAGCAGCCTACCTGATGTTAAATTAAGAAGTTCCAGAATACTTTGAAATGTTGATGTATTATAGCAATTCATAGAAGAAGAAAAACACTCAGGGATGGGGAGAAAAATAACGATGCTAATGACAATGTCTGACAGGTATTAAGCTCATATTTTGTGCCAGGCTAAGTGCTCAGCTTTTCAAATGGATTATCTCATTGAATATTTGTTTTTTTTTTTTTTTTAATCATTCTTTTATTCTTTCTTTCTTTCTTTCTTTCTTTCTTTCTTTCTTTCTTTCTTTCTTTCTTTTGTAAATGTTTATTTTAAGAGAAAGATAGCAGGGGAGGGGCAGAGAGTGAATATTTGGAGTAACCCTTGAATTGGGTACTTTTTATACCTCCCACCCCTGCCACATTTTTTTTTTTTTAACAGATAAAGAATCCGAAGCTCAGAGAAGTCTAGTAACTTGCCCTACACAACACTGTACGACATAGGGGAAACAACTTCTGAACCCAGGCATTCTGGGTACGCAGATCTAGTTTATAACATCTTTGCTCGGTGGCTTCTGTGACGCTCTCTGGGAGGAGGTTAAGATTTGTCACAGGCCATGAGATGTAAGACTTGAACTTTTCATTTAAAAAAAGGGGTGTGGTAGGGAGGAATGGCATTCCTTATGAATGGGAAGATGAAAGTAGGTTACTGGGGAGTATAGCAGAGAAATTAGAATGAGTCGGGGTAGCAGCATTAGAAATTAATCTGAGTATCGGGGCGCCTGGGTGGCTCACTCGGTTGAGCCTCCAACTTCGGCTCAGGTCATGATCTCGCGGTTCGTGAATTCGAGCCCCGCATTGGGCTCTGCGCTGACAGCTCGGAACCTGGAGCTTGCTTCGGATTCTGTGTCTCCTCCTCTCTCTGCCCCTCCCCCGCTCACGCTCTGTCTCTCTCTGTGTCTCAATAATAAATAGATGTTAAAAAAATTATAAATTAATCTGAGTAGAATAAAGAGATCTATGAAACAGTAATGGACACATGATTATCAAACATTACCTCCCAGGCCTTCATCATATTCTGCCTAGTTTCCTCTCTGGTAGTCCGGCTTTTCCACTTGTCAGTGAATGTTCGATCCATTGTATAAAACTGGAGGGATAGGTATTCCAGTGATGGTATTTTCAACATCTTGAGGTCCTGCAAAAGATACTGCTACTGTGGCCTCCTGCTGCCTACCTCATCCGCTCACGGGTTTAGCCCCTGTGGTTGGACAGGGCTTTTGATCCACCTATAGTTTTCACTATTGCATTTGTCATCCAAGAGGTTTATGGTAATTCAGGTATGAGACACAAACTGAGGGATGTAGTTTGAAGTCTGAAATTTTGGTATTTCCACAGTATTTTGAGTTTCAGATGATGGGACAGTATTGGGTTATGGTGCCGAGAATGGGGAGAATGGGAAGAGCATGGTTTCAATTATATTGTGAAGGACCCACCAGGGGACCTTAAAATTCCACATGTGAGTGAGTGGTGAAAAAAAGGCATCCAACAAGCCTTCATGGTTTCTCGTCTGAAGTTCCAGAAGGGCACAGATAACAGCTGAGGTTGTAAGAATAGCTTTTGTGGGAGGGAATGCAGACTCAGGGTGAGTTATGGCTGAAAATTGACTTTTTGGAGATGCCTTGTGCCAAGGGTTTGGGACTAGGAGTGGAAAGATCAAAAAGTGATGAGGAAGGAAAAACAGGGAACCTACTGGGAGAGATCAATAAGTCCAGGGCAAGTACTTGATTTAGTTAAGATGGGATGTATTAAATGAAGCAACATTATAAAATCAGTTGATGACAGACCAATATGTCAATAATACCAACAAACTTGGTGGCCTAGAATTGATTTGGCTGGTGAGTAAGGAAAAGACACTATAAAAATAACCAAGAATATTTATGGTGAACTGTATTTAGGTGTAATCACTAAGTATTCATTAGTCATATAATCATGAATTTTCTTGGTATCTAGGCAGTCTTTGAAGAGTTTATTTTAGACGTTTGTCCATTCTGAATGCAGAGAAAAACAAACAAAAGGAGTAAAGAAAGTAGTAAAAAAAAAAATCAACTGAAGAAGTAGAATAAAAATACAAACGCATCTAGCTCTTTCTGAGAGCATTTTATTCAGAAAAAGAAGTATTTTGTGTGCCATACTGTCTACCAAATCATCAACTACAATAGGTTTTTATCACCAATATAGTCTCATTTCTGTTGTGCACACAGAGCCAGTTTTAATCATATCCTTGTTCTCCTGAAAAGAATATTATCCAAAGATGTAATAACTAATCTAGGATAATGCATCATTCTAAGAGACTGACTCTGTGGAAAAGAAAACACAACAAGGAGTTTCTGGTTTTAATTTATCCTTTGAAAAAATAAATAGGGAGTCAGTAACTACTTATATGTGAAAGAAAAATGGAAATGTGCTCCAAATAAATTCACTTGGAAGTCATGGGCCCTAGGAAGATATGCTGCTATTTAGACTTCTTATGAAGGTCAATTAATATAATTTTGTTGGTGCTAATCAATAATGAGGAAAATACATTACGTTACTTAAGGGATACAAAATTACTTTGCTCTCAATTGGAAGAGTAAAGATTAGTGCTCGTTTCAAATGTATTTAGTTAAGGATGTTCCTTTAGCTAAGGATGTTCCTTAGCTAAATACACACTTAAGTGCTACTTTTCACTGGATCATTACTCTTATTTTGAGGATAACTAAAAGAAATTATTTGACTAGAATCTGTAGAACTGCTATCCCATGTCAGATGAGCCACTTTCGGAAAGATGGTTGCAATCTTGTTATTTTCTTTTGGTTTTAGCTTAGTGTGGTGGGTATGGAATTCAGGTTGTTACCTGAACGTTGTTTTTAGCGGTGGTGGTGGCTTTGTGCTTGGTGACAGCATGTCTGACTCTACCTGCTCACAGATTTCGGATGTCAGTTGTGTATTCTCCTATTTTATCAACTGCAACCAGGCAAACCGTCTAGTTTTAGAGATGCTGGAGTCAAATCTAAGGACAAAGTACATAGAGTTATTTACTTATGGGCTTTGTTCAAATAGAAATACACTACAGATGTGAAGAATGGCAAGGAAATATGGATGTATCGCCAAGGAATACCTTATGCCATTTTTTTATAGGCCAGGAGATAAAGAACCTTGAAGGAAAAAAAAAAGTCTTGCTCACCCATAGCAAGCTATGTTCTGTTTTGAAATCTTAATTTCAATGTAATTCTAATATATTAGTTATTTTTAGTTACTTTTTTTTAAGAAAATGATGTGTCCTGTTTTGTTTACTTTGGGGAGCAGGTGAAGAACACCATGTGTTTATCCTTCAAACGTCAGGAATTATTTGTAATATAAAATAATCATTCTGACTGATTTCACAGACCTTTAGAAGTCTGAGGGCTTTCTTTATCTTATGTTGGAGTCTGCAAAAGATTGTGGTAATATGTTTTGTAATTATATGTGAAAAATCGATTGCTTGTGGTTTTTTCATTTTAAATATGTCTGCCTTCAAAAAACATTATTTTTGCATCAATACCCATTCCCTTTTAATCCTTATTTGACTTCAGCTTGGGATAGTTACAAGGTGATAGGTGTGAAGGATGATGCTTTAAAAGAAGATACTGGGACCTTTAGTTCTTTATCTCTGAACAACAATATATACTATAAACAGGTGTAAAATATAAACTATAAACAGGTGCCAGCTCTAAAACAAAAATGAATGAATTCCAGATAACCTTTTCTAAACTGAGATATTTAAAATGGAATATACCTGGATGGTCTGGAAAGTGGCTTTTGGGTTTATTACTGGGTCTCATAGTCAACAGAAGCTTCAGAAAGTATAGAAAGAGAAAGAGTTGCTACATGATCATTAAGTTCTCCCGAGGTACAGGAACTATTTCGCGAGTTTATTTATTTAACCAACTTTGTTAAGATATAATTTACATGCAATTCGCTTCTTTTATTTTAAGTGTACAATTCTGTTTAGTCAGACATACGCATGCATGAAATTACGACTCCCACCATCAAGATAGAGAACCCTTGCACCATACCCAAAAGATTCCTTAAGTCCTTACGCAGCCTACACCTCTCCTAAGCTCCTCTCCAAATTCTGGGTGATCAGTGATCTGATTCTTGTCACTGATTAACTTGGCAGGGCAGTCTTGTGAACACGGTATTTGTTCAATGCAGAGCATTGACCAATTTGAGAAGATACAGAGAAGAGCGATGACATTAAGGGTAGGGAGAGCTTAGCATGAATTTTATACCCTTTGTCTAAATAGTAACTAAAGGGAATGCTATTTGATAATGTTTCAAGGGCAGCAACATGGACTGAAAAGATTTATAATGAAATAGCTTTCCCTGTTCTGTTACAGCCTCAGTTCATCACCGGCATGTCCAAACCTTAGTTCTTTGAGCGCACTTCAAAACAGGAATAGATGAATATGAAAGAAGTCACAGCAAACCCCTTTGGCCAATTAGAGAGGTGCATCTGTCTATACATCCAGGTTAATTTTCTTTGACTTGCTATATACATACAACAAATGTGTAAGTGAATTTCTTAATGCAATTTTATATATAAAAGTAAATGATACATATTAGTCCCCAGAGCCTTAGTTTTCCTCTTCTACGGAATGCTAGGGACAACTAATAGGTGCAAAATAGTTAGCATGTGTCAGGCCATATACATGCTTCACAGATGGTAATCATCATGAAGACAGGCGGTATAACAGAGATCAGATCCCACACTTAATTGAATTTATTAATGGTTGTCAATATATATATTGTTTGAGCTTCTAACAGTGTCTAAAATTTCCTACCACTAATGTTTCTCTAACGGGTCCAGTGCTCAGTTACTCTTTTTGGAAGTGAATAACCAAGGCTAAACCTCAGTCTTAGGCTGATAAATAACAACTTTTCAGAATCAAGTAGAAATAAAGGCTATTGACCTCTTTCCTGCTTTCATCATTGTTTCCTTGTGGTGCCATTTTTAACACCTATATTAGCTTATATTTTATAGACATTTTGTGTAGTTCACCAGATGTTGACTAGTAACATTTTAATATGTGCTTTCATATTTTAAATGCACGTATACACATATAAATGTTTCCAACAAAAATTTTATGTGTGGTTTTATTTTTTAAAAATCTAATGTACTGATACCATATTTAGCAATGAATATAGTTGTATTCATCCATTCCTCTTTTGTTGGAGAATTGAACTGTTTCCTTTTTTCCTCTATTGAAAACAATGCTTGTGTCAATCTTCCAGTATATACATAATTGCGTACTTAGTGAATTTAGTGCCTGAAAACATCACTTCTAAGAAAATATCTTTGGTCAAATTATGGACGTGTGAGGCATATAATGATATTCATGATTTTTCCTCTATAAAGATTATACATTTTATTCTATCCCTCCCACGTGAGTGGTTGAATATTAATAAGTTCCTGATTTTCCAACTTTTTCAGACGATACTATAGTTGAACATGCAAACATATAAAAAAACACAAGGGATGTATATATCCATTTTTTCCAGATTAGTCACTGAGTGCAAAGAGTGCATCATTTCTGAATCAAAGAAATGGTAATTCTGAGGGCCTGTATCTGGATTTGTCCTGGGTAAATAAGGTGGGCACCTTTGAATCTTCTTCAAGTCATGTAAGGGAAGATAATCCTTTAAAGTAAGCTCTTTTTTTGGAACAAAAGGGTAGGGAGATATCTTGACCTTTGCTATTTTCCAGGGGCACAGGGTTCAGTAAAGTTCCACGTTGGCAGTTCGGTGCAATCCCAATTAAAATCCCAAGAGATACTTTTGCAGAAATTAGCAAAACTGGGTTCTAAAATTTATATGGAAATGAAAAGAGCCAAAAATAGTCCAGGCTATTATCAGGAACAACAAATTCTAAGATTTAACATTACACGTGTTAAATGACAAAATTCAGCCAAGGAAATTTGAAGGTTTAATTGGCTTTATTAAATGAGTCATGAATCCAGCAGTACCCCATCTAACAAGTTGACAGTCCAAGGAGTTGCACCAAATGGAAGCAGGAGGGGGCAAAGAAATTGAAGCAAAAGAAAAAGATTGTTTCAGGCAATGCATCTTCTAGGGTGCAGATCATCTCCTCTTTGAGGGATGGGGAGGACCCATGTGGCACTCTTTGGTGCTGCTGAACAATTTCTGACTGACTGTTAAGACTGTAGTTCTGGGGGACTTTGAAACTGATTATGTAGTAAGCACTGGTTGGGGTGCTTTGTCTAACTGATAGCATTTTCGGCTTGTGGGTTTTTTTGTTTTTGTTTTTGAACACAAATTATTAAGGCGTATTACAGAGCTCCACTAATTCAGATGGAGTATTGACTTGAGTAGGACAAATGAAAAGAAGAAGCTAGAGAATCAGAAACAGACCCATTCAGAATATGGTCACCTGATTCATGACTGTGAAAGACCAGTTAAAGTAATGGTCCTTGTTCTTCCTCCCTTCCTTGGTCTGTAGTCATTTGCCATGTGATGGCAGTTTTCCTGCCAAAGGTTCAGAGTCTATTTTCTTGCCCCTTGAATTTGAGTTTGGCTTTGTGACTTGTCTTGACCAGTGAGATGTTAGCAAATGTAACAGAAGTAAAGGCTAGGCAAATCATTCAAACAAAGAGTTGGACATCTCTACTGCTTTTTTTTTCCCCTGGCCAACCCAAGACGACATATCTGGGCTAATCCATTGGAAGAACTACATGGAGCAGGTGCCATATTACCCCAGTTGTTCCAGCTGAGGCCATTGTCCTAGAGGTCAATAACTGGACTGTCAGGCAAATGTTAGTCACATTTCAAAGAAAGACAAACATAAAAAGAATAAAAGAGGCAGTTAACTCAAGGAAAAATAGAGTGTTGAAATGGAATGGAATTGAAATAGTATTTGACATAGCTTAGTAATGACAAATATTTACATAGTCGTAATCATGTTTTTAAAAGCCACATATGGATTTTATTAAAGATGTGATTGAATTATACCAAGAAGAAGAAGGAGAGGGAAACTAGTGGGGGTGTGAAGGCAGCTGGTGGTAGTAGAGAGTTAAACTGCCATCTTACTTAGTAACAAATCAATGAGTAATAACTAAACGTGGGAGATCAATAACTGAAATATACTCATGTGAATTGAAAACATGAAGGCAAATACTAGAAGGAAAAACTAAAAGGGTTGAAAATTGTGTCTCTGGGATGTGGGAGGCTAGGGAAGGATGGATGACTAGGGCACAGATGTTTTTCATTCTAGTCATCTTATTAGTTGATTTTTAAATGATGAAATAATTTTTTTTAATTGTTTTTGACGTTTATTTATTTTTGAGACAGAGAGAGACAGAGCATGAACGGGGGAGGGTCAGAGAGAGGGAGACGCAGAATCTGAAACAGGCTCCAGGCTCTGAGCTGTCAGCACAGAGCCCGATGCGGGGCTCGAACTCACGGACCATGAGATCATGACCTGAGCTGAAGTCAGTTGCTTAACCGACTGAGCCACCCAGGCGCCCCAATAATTTTTAAAAATAGTTGGAATTAAGAAGCTATCCCTGCCTCAGTCCTCCTGAAACGCTGCTATTGTAATGTGCCCTCATATTTTTATTGATTTCCCTTTTCCTCCCCTGTCTGAAACTCATGAGATTTCTCAAAAACATCCCAAATCTGGAGTATCTTACTAATGAGGCTTTGATAAAATACAAATCCAAAAGAATACAGCTAGTTCTGAAGACCATGCCATCCCTACCCCTTGAAGTCCTCCATTGCTGCTAGTTTGCTGCAGCCAAGAATTCATCATGTCTACAAGCAGGAGACAAAACCCCCAGGATAAGAAAACAAATAACATGAGGATCACTAGCCCATGGTGATGCCAGTTACATCAAAAACACCTAAGTGACCTAGTGCTTCCTGATGTTGTCCTAAGGCTGAGATCAGGTCCCGCATCTTATTTCTTTGGAAAGGTTAATTATACAAAACAACAAATTTACAAAGTAAGCTAGGTTTGGGATGCATACTCCAATGTTCAGTATTCTTAAGTCCTCTGATAAGCTTTCAACACCCATTCAAGGAATTGTTATTTCCCATGGAGTCTCACTTTTTACATATCTTTACTTTTAACTCAGTCTCTGAATTTTATTTTATTCGTAAAATTGAAATCTAAGTCTTTTGGTTCAAATGTTCCAATGGTGGTAGCGGTCAGAAAGTAAGATGACTTGGTTTATTATATAGTGTGTCTATTTCTTTTTCCTTTCATTTTTTTTTCTATCCTCATTTCAGCTATGTATTCCTTTTTTAAAAAGAAAATCTATACATTGGGGCACCCAGGTGGCTCAGTCATTTGGGCATCCAACTTCGGCTCAGGTCATGATCTCACAGCTCATAAGTTTGAACCCTGCATCGGGCTCTGTGCTGGCAGCTCGGAGCCTGGAGCTTGCTTCAGATTCTGTGTGTGTGTGTGTGTGTGCGCGCGCGCATGTGTGTGTCTGTCTGTCTGTCTCTCTCTGTCTCTCCCCTGCTCATATTCTGTCTCTCTGTGTCTCTCAAAAATAAATAAATGTTAAAAAAAATCTATACATTTATATATATATATTTTTTTCCCTTGATCAAAAAATGAAGGCCTTCAGTTGTCTGAAATGTATAAATTACCTTGAAGTTAAGGATATTCCAACATCTAACTTTCCCCAAGGAAAACTCGCCAGAAACCATGTGTTTCATTTTTTTTAATTTTAAAGAGGCCCTCTCTGGTGGAGCCTCAGCAAATGTCACTGTTTTGTGGGTCTTTTAAGAATTCAGTGGACTTTGATTTTTACAAACCAAAATAAAATAGCTGTATCTCTCATGTGCTTTCTTTATACTGTTTGTTACTGCTGCGTATTCCAGAACTCGGGATGTGGGAGTGTTTTTGATCTGAACCAAACAGCTATGATTAGACAGCCATGATAGAGGTATCCACTTCTCAGATCTTGTCATTGGCCACTCTAATGGCTATTCATGTCATTAGAGGGTTTTCCTGGCAAAAGTATCCATTTTCAAATTTATGAGATTCATATACATAAACGTGTCGAGCACACCCTGTGCCGGGGCTTGAGCCAGGGAGCTGATCATAATCAAGGGAAACTTTGTGGTACAAAGGGAATGTAAGATATAAACATGGGGACAACTGTCCAAGTTCTAAAGTGTCATGATCATGGCTGGTGGAGGATGGGTCATGAAAATGGACTGGTCATGATCTGTCAGTGCTGATACATGCATGATACTCTTGTTGCCATGTGGCCCATTGGCCATTCTAGACAGTGTGGAATCACTCATCATCCCTACCATTCAAGAACAGCTTTTCCTCAGATCTTGGCAAACTGCTTTGGGGCATGTGAAATCATTTTGCTGCTTAAATGCCACCTTAGTCTAAGAAAGCACCTTTAACACTAAGGCACTGTCTGTTTTGATACTGCTTCGGGCAAAATTAGTTGATTTGTTACCCTGAGTCATGCTCTGTGTGCATCATGCCCCCTCTGCCTGCGTGTACAGCCACAGGTTTTCTCTAGAGTTTTGCTGCTTTCTTGGGCTCCAGTCCACAGTTGATGTACAGGTCCTTGCTGCTCTTCTGTCTTTCTAAACTAATAAGATTTGTCACATCTGCACTTGTTGTGGGGCTCCCCTTCTTTATGAACCTAAAATCTCTGTTTATTCCTTGCCTTTCCCTCTACTTCTCATCCAAGTTGGGGATTTTTATCTAACTGGGTGGGTGGAATTACAAGTCATCCAGAAAGCTGAGGCCTCTACTCATCAAAAGATTTCTCTAATTGATGGCCTTTGCTCATGAGTAATTTCTTCTCTAGGAGAATGTGCTGGACTTTTGAAACTCAAGAGCCAAGAGTTTACTTACTTACTTACTATTTTTTTTTTCTTCATGGTGATTTTTTTCTTCAGAAGCAGGGAGTATAGAATAGCATGGGTGGTGCTTTAATGAGAGAAAGGGACAACACGTAGAGGAAATAAGGCTTGATAAGGGCTAGTGTGTCAAAATATTTAATCAGATCTGGTTAGTTCTGCACCAAACCTGATTTAGGGTAAACAAGAGAGAAACCAAGTTAAATGACCACAAGAAAGGGAAGGGTACCTCACACCACAGTGTTTGAAGATGGCTTCCCGAAGAAACTGGAATTTTACTTGGATAATGGAGAATGGGTGTGATTTTAATGGGGATGATTTTGGCAGAAGAATGAGTGGAAAAGTTTTCTCAATAAAGAGAATACCTGAGTAAAGAAGAAATCTGAGAGGATCTAGGAATTGCATGACAGCAATTCCCTGGGAGCTAGAATATTGAAAGAATTCTGTCTAGAATGTAGTCTCTCTGAATCTGCATGACCACAGGTGACTTACTTGTAACCTTTCTGTGCCATAATTTCCTCATATGTGAGTGGCAATGGTGGTATACATCAAACGGCATTATATGACAGTTAGGTGCAGTATACAGTCATGTTGGGAGCAGTGTTCTGGGCCATGAAAAGATGATACATTAACTACTATCAGAGCTCTGTCAGGGAAAAGAGGGCAAAGCTAAGCTACACAAAATTCATGAAGGGCCTTGAATGAAATGAACGAACTGGCTCAAGATGGTTTAGGGACAAAGTCTTCTTGGCAGTGCTGCTGAATTTAAAGCACTGATTCTCAAATAAAATTGTGTGTAGGAATGGCCAAGTAGCTCATGATATGTGAAATTCCAGGCCACCATTTTTCCCACAATGGTTGTGATTTAATAGGTACAGGGTATGGTGGGAAAAATAATGTGTATTTTTAATAATGATGGTTGTCAGATCTTGGATTGGGGCAAGGCAAGTGAGGTGCCTGAGATGCAAAATTGAGGGAGTCCTCTTGACTCCCTGAGAGTGTGTTTGGACAGTGTTGACCCTGAGGGTGAGTGCCTCCTTAAATTTTGCACCCTAGAGGCCTCATTCACTTCATTCTGGGCTGGACCCTGAGATTCGGATGCTGGTGGAGGAAGAAATCATTCATTTCTTTATTAGACCTATTTCTTGAGTACCTGCTGTGTGCCTGGCATTATTCCAGATGCTTGGCGCGTGTCGGTGACCTCCATAGACAGAACTTGCGGGCCTTGGAAAGTTTGTATTTTAGCAGGAGAGACAAAATAATAAATATGATAACTAAGTAAATTATATGTTATGTTAGAATGTAATATGTTCTGTGGAAAAGTAAAAATAGAGCAGGAAAAAGACAGTAACTCATCCTTGCAGAAGTTTGTTTTAAAGGCTGACTCAAGCCCGTTCTCAGGTCTCATTTCCAGTTACCTACTCACATTCATTAGGAATGGTTTCCTGACGCCTCCTATATGGTAAAAGTATTCTGAGATTACTTCCTTCCTCAGCTGGAAGTGTTTTCTAGAAGCCATGGGCCCTGTCTGCCATGGGTTCAGTCAGGAAGAAGGGGGTTTTCATCGCTGTCTATGTGCCTCCTCTAACATATGATACACCAAAAGTTCTAGCTCTTTCAACACCTACCATTAAGGCAGCCTATGGCGAACTTGCCAGTGACACAGATGTTCTGTGTTTTTGGAAACTAAAAAACCTCCAGTTGTTGGAAAAGATTCTGTGAGAAAAATCTGAAGGCAAATTGACTGTAAAATATCACTGAAATGAGAAAGCAGGCTGTAATACTAAAAAAAAATTAGAAGAGAATGATGAATTCTATGATCTCCTTAGTATTTGTCACACACAAATGTCATAGAATTTTAGAACTGGAAGGGGACCTTGGCGATCATCTAGCAAAGCAGATAGGAAATGAGAGTTAGGAAATGACGAGTGCAAAGATCATTTAATTAGGAAAATCTCCTTTGTAAAAAGAGTGATAAAGGGAGAGAGCTGCTATTACTGAAAACAGGAGCCCACAGCCGGGCTTATCCATCAGAACACATGGCAATTAGATGTTTGAAGACAAAGCAGAGGAGACTAAGGGCACGAAAGGACAAGAATAAATCAGGAAAATAAATGAAGCCAAAAAAAAAAAAAAAAGCCATAAAGCACTGGAGTTTTGAAGTTTGTTAGATTCTGTTGTATGCCATTTCTAATGTACAAACAGAAGAACATGTCATTGAGTGCAGGATATCTCACAGCTCCACATGACAGCAGTTTTTGTTTTTTTTGTTTTTTTCTTAATACTACATTAAGTAAATGAGTCACAATTAAAGGCCGCTGGTTCTGTGATTGGGGACCTTGGGGGAAGAGCATTAGAGCATTTTCTCATTCACTCAATGGTTGTTCATTGCAACTGGGTTTCCTTTGGAAGATAGTGACAAAAATAGAACCATACCTGCAATCTACATAAGTGTAGGTCTAGTTAATTTCCTTTCTCATATTTATGAAAGATCAACATTTGGGCTTCATGCCGTATTCTATTAACCTCGAGTAGAGTGGAAGCTGGCTCAGACAGGATTACATTGCCTGACTAGTTCAGTTATCTTATACAAATGGTGATGTGCACCTGAAAGTTTGTCTTACAATGTAAATCTTCTGCATTAGTAGTAGCAACCCAGGAGTCCATAATCAGACTTGGACAGAGAGAATGTAATTGAGGAAATCATCTAGAAAAGGGCTTAGTGCATAGTAGGTGCTTAATAAATATTGATTAAATAATTCAATAAGTTGGCGACCCATCTACCATGTATTTCAGACAGTTCCAAAATGAACAAAGAGGCACCTGCCTAGAAATAACTCCTTTGGAAGGTATTAGGCTTATGAGGGCCTGAATAAAGATGAACGTCTATGTTTTACCCTATATAACTTAATGATAACTACTTGGGTTAGATAAAAATTGACGAAATCGGTAATATATGCTGTCATACTTACTATGTGATTGACATTATTCCAGAGGCTTGGCATATATCAGTGAACATGATGGACAATGAGACCCATTCAGGAGGAGCTAAACAGGAGAGACAAAAACTAAAAAAACCCACAATTGCTAAGTAAATCATATTATGTTAGAAGGTGATAGGTGCTATGGGAAAGAAGTGTAGAGCAGGATACAGATTGTAGTTCACACTTTAAGATGTCCCACGTTAAAGGACCCAGGCCAGCTCTAAGAATTTGTTTCCTGTACTAGTTCAAATCCATTAAGAGTGGTAACTGCTGTTGCCTTCTGTAAGGCTTGAAAACCTGATAAAAACTGTAAACCTGATAGAGTTAATTTTGGAAAAAAAAATGTTTCAAGTAATACCGCTTTGAATACATATGATTTTTATACTTTTCATGGGAATGTCCTATACTAAATAACGGATCATTGATATTCACAATAGTTCTATGAATTAGGCATGTCAAAAGGTGAATTCATTTTTCCTCATTTTTTTTTAACCTGGCAAAATACACGTAACAAAAACTTACCATCTTAACACTCAAGTGCACAGTTCAGTGGTACTAAGTACATTCACAGTGATGCACATCCTTTGCCATCATCTATCTCCATATCCTTTTCATCTAGTAAAACTAAAACCCTGTGCTGATTAAATAGCAACCCCATTCTTCCCTCCCCCGTCCCTGGCAACTACCATTCCACTTCTGCCTCTATCATTTTGACTATTCTAAGTACCTCACATGATTGGAATCATACAATATTTGTTCTCTTGGGACTGGCTTATTTCACTCAGCATAATGTTCAGGTCCATGTATATTGTAATAGATGTTACAATTTCCTTACATTTTAAGGCTTCATCATCGTTGTATGTACATACCACAGTCTGTTTATCCATTCATCTTTTGGCGGATAGTTGGGTTGTTTCCTTATTTTCACCACTGTGAGTAATATGGCTACACACATGGGTGTATAGATACCATAGGTGTGCAAATACAAATATTTGAGGCCCTACTTTCAATTCAATTGGGTATATATCCAAAAATGGAATTGCTGGATTATAGGGTAATTTTCTTTCTATTATCTGAGGAACCCACTTCACTGTTGTCCGCAGTGGGTATACCATTTATATTTACATCAATAGTAAGCAGGCCTTCCAGTTTCTTCATATCCTTGCTAACCCATTTGTTTAAATAATAGCTATGCCAAAGGATATGAGGTCATATCTCACTGTAGTTTTGATTTGTATGTCCTAATAAGTAGTAACATTGAGCATCTTTTCATGTGCTTATTGGCCATATTCTGTTTGAAGAAATGTTTATTGAAGTCTTTTGCCCATTTCAAAATTGTGTGTTTGTTTTCTAATTGAGTTTTAGGAGTTCTGTATAAATTCTAGACATTAATCCCTTATGAGATACATGATTTGCAAATATTTTCTCCTGTTTGATGACTTGTCTTTTTACTCTGTTGATAGTGTACTCTGATGCACAAAATTTTTTATGAAGTCCAATTTCTCGACTTTTTTTTTTTTTCAACGTTTTTATTTATTTTTGGGACAGAGAGAGACAGAGCATGAACCGGGGAGGGGCAGAGAGAGAGGGAGACACAGAATCGGAAACAGGCTCCAGGCTCTGAGCCATCAGCCCAGAGCCTGACGCGGGGCTCGAACTCACGGACCGCGAGATCGTGACCTGGCTGAAGTCGGACGCTTAACCGACTGCGCCACCCAGGCGCCCCGTAATTTCTCGACTTTTTAAAATTTTCTTGCTTGTGCCTTTGATGTCCTATTCAAGAAATTCTTGCCAAATCCAATGGTATACAGTTTTAATCTTATGTTTTCTTCTGAAAGTTTTATAGTTTCTGTTTTTACATTTAGGTCTTTGATCCATTTTGAGTTACATTTTATACTGGGATCAATTAGGGATCCCAATTAGGGACTAGCATTGTAGTACAAGTTGAAATCAGCAAGTAGGAGTCTTTCTGTGTTGTTCTTTTTCAGTATTATTTTGGCTATTTGGGATCCTTTAAGATTCCACATGAATTCTGGCATGGGATTGTTTCATTTTTATTTATTTTTTATTTTTACTTTTTAGAGAGAGAGCATGTGCATGAATGAGTGGGGGAAGGGGAGAGAATCCTAAGCAGACTGGGGGTCAGGGCAGGGGCAGAGTGAGAGGCTTGATCTCACGACTGTGAGGTCATGACCTGAGCCAAAATCCAGAGTTGGACGCTTAACTAAGTGAACTACGCAGGCACCGTGGGAGGTTTTTTTTTTTTTCATTTATTCAAATAAAAATTATTGGGATTTGATCGGGATTGCATTGAATTTATAGATTGTTTTGGGTAGTATTGACTGACATCTTAACAGTATTAACACTAGTAAGTCATTCAGCCCATGAACATAAGTTGTGTTTCCATTTATTGAGATTTTCTTTGCTTTAGCAGTGTTTTGTAGTTTTTATTGTACAAGTTTTGCACCTCCTTGGTTAAGTAAGATGAATTAATTTTTATTTAGAAGATGGGAGCTATGTGTTAGGATCTTGGTTTTATAGAATAGTACAGAGAAGATGATGGTTAGGATGATAATTCAGAATCACCTGATTCCTATTACAGTAATTGAAACTATGCTTTGTAGAGATGACAAAAGAAAAGATTATCAGGCTCCCGAAATCAAGATCCCAAAGTGGGGATCTTGAAGACATCAAGGTATAATCCCAGTTTGGAGTCCAGATTCTAGATTCTTATCAGTTAATCTACTGCTGGGGGATTAAGCACTGAGGGATGGATTTCATCACATCAAAATAACAAAAGGTAAATTAATAAAGGTGACAGTTTATTGATTTATAATATGAATACATATTTGCAGTTTCCGGAATGTATGTATCTAAAGTCTGGGACGACATCTTCCCAAGACTCTTAAGTTACCGTTCAAAATATGTTAAATATGTTATTAGATTGAGTCTAAAACCCAAAGTTTGTAGGATATTAATTTCATATGCCCAATAATTTGTTTTGCATATGTAGTTCTCTCCTTTTTTTATTGCTAGAGTTCCCTTCCTCCTCCCACCTATTTCCTTGAGAGAACACAAAGGACACAAAACTTTGAGATGTGGCTCGTGACTCTCATTTCCACTCTTAGCAGCTATGCAGGTGCACTGCTAAAGGCAAGAAATAACAGACAAAGCCCAGGGAGTGAGATTGTGAAGCTGTCAATCAGGATCACAGCTCAGTGGGAAGCAACCAATGGGTCTTGGGGCTCAGTGGGAACCAGCCAATCACTTTCACAGCTCAGCTGCAGAGAGCCTGGCTGGCAACCAACAGCCAACAGAGGGTTTTGGGATTCCCTGTTTAAGTTCCATCTGTCTCTCCTTCAGAAAACTGTAAAAATAAACAAAATGATATGCTTTAATACAATTTAAAAGTGAATCATGATGGAGGAGGTTGTCAGATTACATAAATTGTAGAAAGTGACTTCTAAGGATCCAAGATAGAAAAAAACCAAAAAACAAAAAACAGCTGCCTCTGCATCTCCTTTTTCAGCGGGTTATTAGTCTACAAGAAAGGTGAACATAAAGGAGACAGGGCCTATATTTGATCACTTTGAGGAAATTTCTCTAAAAAGGAGAGATCTCATAATCTGATGGTGATGTATTTGGATACTTGACAGATGCCCTAGAGGTGATATATCTGTGAAATTTTAGCATGATCAATCAGACAATTCTAATAATAATCCTTAAAGAGCTCTATTGGTTATCTGTGTTAATAGGGATTGATGATTTTTTCTATAATAGGCCCAAGAGTGTGTATATATATATTAATATTTATTTATTTTTGAGAGAGAGAGAGCATGAGCAAGGAAAGGGCAGAGAGAGAGGGAGACAGAGAATCCCAAGTAGGCTCCGTGCTGTCAGCACAGAGCCTGATGTGGGGCTCAAACTCACGAACTGGGAGACCGTGACCTGAGCTGAAACCAAGAGTGGGATGCTTAACTGACTGAGCCACCCAGGCTCCATGGTGTGTATTTTAAGCTTTGTGGTTATGTGGCCTCTGTTGCAACTACGCTGTCATTGTAAAAGTAACAATAAACTATATGTAAATTAACGACCAGGGCTGTATTCCAACAAACGGTGATTTACAGATACTGAAATTTTAATTTCCTGTAAATTTAACATGTCATTAAATATTCTTTATTTCTTTAACCATTTAGAAATGTAAAATGTATTATTAGCTCTTAGGTAGTAGTTTGCTGATACCTGTCTCACACAATCTAACAACACAATGAATTTGTTCTCAATATAATGGAAGCCTAATTCTTCAAGCATATTCATGGAGAAGGGCACCTAGAGTTTTATGCTTCATGATTCTTCTTCTTCCTTTTCTTCTTCCACTTCTTCCTCCTCCTCTTCCTCTTCTTTCTCTTCCTCTTCTTTTTCTTGTTTAACGGCTCAGTCACCAAATCTCAGTAGTCTAGCCATTCAGGAGCACATGGTTCCTCCCTGATACCCCATGTGGCATAGCTTATTTTGAGCATTCAAGCTACATTTATTTCTCTTTTCCAGCATTCTTTGTTATTTTGTGAAAATAGGTAACCTGGCTCACAAGGTAGTAGATATGTCTTCATTTAGTCATCTCTACAGGATGTGCAGCTCCCCTGTGGCTCTGGCAAAGAACACATTCCTCCTGCTCACACAATAGGTCCTGATATGTCTGACCACCTTACAGGCTGGTCATAGTAGCATCTCAGACAGAGTCTAGGGGGTCCGCTTGACCACCAATTTAAGGCTTAATTTCCAAGTCTTGTCACAGGATCTTCTTTTGACCAAAGGTATAAAGGAATGTCTACTCCCTTCACAGGAAAACAAATCAGCCACCCACAGAGAAGGAGCCTCATTCTCTGATCTGAACAACTAAGAAGTTTCATCTTTTATACTTAATCTGGTTAATCGAGAGTGCTTTTGGGGGGACATTGTGTCACATATTGATTTTACTATTTTTTCAGCTTTATCGAGTTAAAATTGGCAAATGAAATTTTGATATATTTAGAGTACAAAGTGATGATTTAATACATATATACATTGTGAAAGTATCCCCAACATTGAGTTAATTGACATTTTCATCTCCTCACATATTTACCTCTTTGGTGTGTGTGAGAACATTTATTTTCTACTCCCTTAGCAAATTCTGGTTGTACATCACAGTGTTATTAACTGCATTCACCAGGTTTTACATTAGACCCTCAAACCGTATTCATGTAAAATTGAAAGTTTATATCCTTTGACCAGCCTCTCTGTGTCCCCCTGCCTGCCCATCCTAGGCAACAATTATTCTGTTTCTATGAATTCAAATTTTATTTTTATTTTTGTTAGATTCCACATATAAATTATGCCACACTGTATTTGTTTTTCCCTGGGTTATTTCACTTAGCATAATTCCCTG
>NW_024412377.1:47906811-47907163 GCF_014898765.1 Herpailurus yagouaroundi
GAGAGAGAGAGAGAGAGAGAGAGAGAGAGAGAGAGAGAATCCCACATTTTCTTGTTATTCAACTGTCAACACTTAGTTGTTTCCATATGTTGGCTATTGTGAATAATGATGAATGCGAGAGTATGGACTTCTCTTTCAGATAGCATTTTTTCTTTTTTTCTTGGAATATAGATACCCAGAAGCGGAACTGCTAGAGCACAGGGTAGTTCTATTTTTTTATTTTATTTTTTGAGTAACCTCCATATTTCCTAGTGCTGTACCAGTTTACATTCCCGCCAACAGTGTATAAGGGTTCCCTCTTCTGCACATCTTCACTGGCATTTGTTATTTCTTATCTTTTTTTTTTTTTTTT
>NW_024412377.1:47907263-48064995 GCF_014898765.1 Herpailurus yagouaroundi
TCCAGGCTCTGAGCTGTCAGCACAGAGCCTGACGTGGGGCTCGAACTCACAAACTGTGAGATTATGACCTGAGCCCAAGTCGGATGCTTAACCAACTGAGCCACCCAAGCACCTCATATTGTCTTTTTTTTTTTTTTTTTAATTTAAATCCAAGTTAGTTAACATGTAGTGTAATAATGGTTTCAGGAGTAGAATTTAGTGATTCATCTCTTAAATATAACACCCTGTGCTCATCCCAGCAAGTGTCCTCCTTAGTGCCCATCCCCCATTTAGCCTATCTCCCCACCCACCTCCCCTACAGCCACCGTCAGTTTGTTCTATTTAAGAGTCTATTATGGTTTGCCTTCCTCTCTGTTTTTCTAATTTTTCCTTCCCTTTCCCTATGATCATCTGTTATGTTTCTGAAATACCACATATGAGTGAAATCATATATTTATCTTTCTCTGCCTGACTTCTTTCGCTTAGCATAATACACTCTAGTTCTTTCCACATTTTGGTATATGGCAGCATTTCATTCTTTTTGATCTCTGAGTAATATACCATTGTATATATATATACCACATCTTCCATATCCATTCATCAGTCAGTGGACATTTGGGCTCTTTCTATAATTTGGCTATTGTTGATAACGCTGCTGTAAGCTTTGTGGGTGCATGTGCCCCTTCGAATCAGCATTTTAGTATCCTTTGGATAAATTCCTAGTAATGCAATTGCTGGGTCATAAAAATAGCTGTATTTTTAATTTTTTGAGGAAACCCCACACTGTTTTCCAGAGTGGATGCACCAGTTCGCGTTCGCACCAAAAGTGAAGATTTGTTCCCCCTTTTCTACATCCTTGCCAATATCTGTTATTTCTTGACGTTTTGATCAAAGCCATCTTAACAGGTATGAGGTAATACCTCATTGTGGTTTTGGTTTTCATTTCTCTAATGATTGATGATGTTGATTGAGCATCTTTTCATGTACCTGTTGGCCATTTTTTGTGTCTTCTTTGAAAAAATATCTATTCAGATATTTTGTTCATTTTCTAATTGGTTTTTGTGTGATTGAGTTGTATGAGTTTCTGATATGTTTTAGGTATTAGCTCCTTATTGGAAAAGTGGGTCACAAATATTTTCTCTCATTCCATAAATTGCCTTTTGTTGATGATTTCCTTTGCTGCAGTAAAGGTTCTTAGTTTGGTATAGTCCTTCTTTTTAATTTTTTTCTTTTTTTGCCATTGCTTTTGGTATAAAATTTAAACAAATCTTCATTAAGACTAATGTCACAGAGCTTACCCCATATTTTTTTCCCCTAGGAATTTTGTGGTTTATGGTCTTATATTTAAAATTTTTAATGTATTTCAAGTTGACTTCTTTGTATGGAGTAAGGTAAGGGTTGAATTTAATTTAATTTTTTTTTTTTTACTGTGACTATCCAGTTTCCCAGCACCATTTATTGAAAAGGTTATCCTTTCTCTTTGCATATTCTTGGCTCCTGTGTGTTAACTTTATTGACCATATATGCATAGGTTTAGTTCTGCGCTCTTTTTCTGTTCCATTCATCTATGAATCTGTTTTTATGCCGATACCATACTGTTTTGATAACTATAGTTTCATAATATAGGTTGAAATTAGGTAGCGTGATGCCTTCAGCTTTGTTCTTTTTTCTCAAGATTGCTTTGGCTTTTTAAGGTGTGGCTCCATACAAATTTTAGGATTGTTTTTCCTGTTTCTATGAAGAATAACATTAGAATTTTGGTACAGAGTGCATGAATCTGCATATTACTTTGAGTAGTATGGACATCTTAACAATATTCTTCCAGACCTTGCATACAGAATATCTTTCCATTTATTTGTGTCATCTTTGATTTCTTTTATCAGTGTGTTACAGCTTTTGGTGTATAAGACTTTTGCCTCTTTGGTTAAATTTATTCCTAGGCATTTTATTCTTTTTGATGTATTGTAAATTAGATTATTTTCTTAATTTCTCTTTCTGATAATTCATTATTAGTATATGAAACTAGAACTCAGTTTTGTACATTGATTTCATATCCTATAACTTTACTGAATTTGTTTATTAGTTCTAACAGTTATGTTGGTGGAGTCTTAGGGTTCTTTTTATGTGTAATATTTTATCTTTGGCAAATAGCGACAATTTTACTCCTATTCTGATATGATACGTTTCTTTAATTTTTCCTGCTGAAAAGCTCTGGCTATAACTTCCATTGCAATGTTGAATATGAGTAGTAAGAATGGGCATCCTTGTCTTGTTCCTGACCTTAAAATAAAAGCTTTCAGCTTTTCACCATTAAGAAGGATATTAGCTGTGGGCTAGTGATATATGGACTTTAATATGTTGGTGTACATTTCCTCTATGCCCACTTAGTTGAGCATTTTTATCATAAATGGTTATTGAATTTTGTTAAATGCTTTTTCTAAATGTATTGAGATGATATGATTTTAACCCTTGTTTTGTGAAGAAAAAAACCTTGTTTTTAATTTTTTTAATGCTTATTTTTATTTTTGAGTGGAGGGGGAGAGAGAGGGAGGGAGGGAGAGAGAATGAGCAGGGGAGGGGCAGAGAGAGAGGGAGACAGAGAATCCAAAGTGGGCTTCAGGATCTGAGCTGTCAGCACAGAGCCTGATGCGGGGCTGGAACCCATGAACTGTGAGATCATGATCTGAGCTGAAGTCGGATGCTTAGCCAACTGAGCCACCCAGTGCTCCAGTGTGATTCTTTTAATGTGTTGTTGAATTTTGTTTCTTAATTTTGTTTAATATTTTTGTATCTATGTTCAATAGGGATACTGGCCTCTAATCTTACTGTATCCTTGTCTGTTTTTGGTATCAGGGTAATGCTCGCCTTAGAAAAATATGTTTGGAAGTGTTCCTCCTCTTCTGTTTTTTGGAAAAGGTTGAGAAGGTTTGGTATTAATTTTTCTTTAAATGTTTGGTAAAACTCATCAGTGAAACCATCTGGCCCTGGACTTTTGTTTGTTGGGAGGTTTTGAATACTTACTTAATGCCTTTACTAGTGATCAGCCTATCAGATTTTCTGTTTATTCATGACTCAGTTTTGGTAGGTTGTATATTTCTAATATTTTTCCCCATTTATTCTAGGTTGTCCAGTTAATTGGCCTTAAAGTTATTCATAGTATCCCTTAATGATCCTTTGTATTTCTGTAGCATCAGTTATACAGTCTCCTCTTTTATTTCTGATTTTGAACACTATCTCTTCTTGGTAAATCTAGCTGAAGTTTGTCTATTTTGTTTATTTTTAAAGAAAAATAGCTTTTAGTTTCACTGATCTTTTCTATTACCTTTTTGTTTTGTCTATGTTTCAATGATTTCTATCCTCCACTTCCTTTTTTTTTCCTACTAATTTTAGGCTTAGTTTGCTCTTGTTTTTCTAGTATGTTAGGTATAAAGTTAGGTTCTTCATTTGAGATCTTTTTTCCTCATAATTAACCATTTATCTCTCCAAATTTCTCTCTTAGGATGGCTTTTGCTGTATCACATAAGTTTTGGTATATTGTGTTTTCATTTTCATTTGTCTTATTTGTCTTTGAAATCAAATAAAAAAAAATCAAATTGTTTTGATCTCTCATTTGATTTCCTCGTTGACCATTGATTGTTCAAGAGAATGTTGTTTAATCTCCACACATTTGTGAATTTTTCAGTTTTCTTCTTGTTATTTATTTCTAGTTTCATACATTTGTGATCAGAAAAAAAAATCCTTGATATGATTTTAATCTTCCTGAATTCATTAATGCTTGCTTTTTTTTTTTTTTTTTTTTTTTGCCTAACATGATCTTTCCGGGAGATGTTCCACTGTACCTGAGAAGAATGTACATTATGCTACTGTTAGGTGGAATTTTCCCTATATGTCTGTTGGGCCCATTTAGTCTAAGGTATAGTTGAAGTCCGGTGTTTCCTTACATTTCTGAAGACATAATCTATCCATTGTTGGGAGTTATGTATAAGTTCCCTGCTATTACTGTATTGCTATTTATTTCTCCCATCAGATCTGTTAATATGTGCTGTATATATTTAGGTGCTCAGTGTAGGGTGCATAAATATTTACAGTTGCTAGATCTTATTGATTAATGGGCCCTTTTATCATTATAAAATGATCATCTCTTGGGGCGCCTGGTGGCTCAGTCATTTAAGCGTCCGACTTTGGCTTAGGTCATGATCTCGCGGTTTGTGAGTTCGAGCCCCGTGTCATGCTCTGTGCTGACAGCTCAGAGCCTGGAGCCTGCTTCAGATTCTGTGTCTCCCTCTCCCTCTCTCTCTCTGCCCCTCCACTGCTCATGCTCTTGTCTCTCTCCATCTCAACAATAAATAAAACATTAAAAAAATTTTAAATGATCATCTCTGCCTCTTATTACAGTTTTTGGTATACAGCCTATATTGTTTTATGCAAATATTGTGACCCCTGTTTTCTTTTGGTTTCCATTTGTGTGGAATATCTTTTTCCTTGTCCTCATTTTGTCTGTGTATGTCCTTAAAGCTGAAGCAAGTGTCTTGTAGACAGTGTATGGTTGGATCTTGTGTTATTATCCATTCAGCCACTCTATGACTTCTCTTGGAGGGTTTCTTCTGTTCACATTTACAGTAATTATTGAGAAGTATGGACTTACAACTACCATTCTGTTAATTATTGTCTGTTTTTTGTTTTTGTTTTCGTAGTTCTTTTGTTTCTTTATTCCTTTCTTGGTCTCTTCCTGTATTTTTGATGATTTTTATGTAGTGTTGTGTCTTGATTCCTTTCCTTGTATATGGTATGTGTTTGCTATAGGTTTTTGCCTTGTAGTTACCAGAAGGCTTATGTAAAATATCTTATAATGGTTTCTTCTAACCTGAGAAAAACTTAACTCTGTATGCATACAGAAGCTCTACACAGTTACACTCCTTCCTGACATTTTGTTTTTGATGTCACAGTTACATTTTACATTTTGATATTGTGTATCTAACAGATTACTGTAGTTATGCTTTTAAATTTTATTTATTTATTTTTTATTTATTATTTTCAGAAAGAGAGTGTGTGTGCAAGCAGGGGTGGAACTGTGAGAGAGGGAGAGAAAGAATCTGAAGCAGGCTCCGTGCCCAGTGTCGAGCCTGATGCAGGGTTTGATCTCATGACTGTGAGATCATGACCTGAGCTGAAATCAAGAGTAGAGTGCTTAAGTGACTGAGCTACCCAGGCATTCCTACAAATTATTTTAGTTATGGTTGTTTTTAAATATATTTCTCTTTTGATCTTTATACTGGTGTTATACTTTACTTTTCACCATTTACTTGGTTAACGTGTCAGAATTACAATATATTCTGATTTTAACTGTATCTTTACTAGCAAGTTTTATAATTTCCTGTTTTCCTGTTAGTAATTAGCAGCCTGTATTTTAGCCCTCTGTTAACATTTTGTGTAAAGCTGGTCTAGTGGTAACGGGGTCCTTCAGCTTTTGCTTGTCTGGAAAACTATATCTCTTTGAATTCTGAAGGGCAACTTTGTTAGCAGTGTATTGGGAGAGTAGCTTGGTTGGCAGTCTTTTTCTTTCAGGACTTTGAATGTGTCATGCCACTCCCTTCTGGCTCTACTTACTTCTTTTAAGATTCTCTCTTTGTCTTTAACTTTTGGCAATTTAAGTATAATGTGACCCCTGTAACGCACATACTGGTCTATAGGGTGGTATCTTATAGGTCTCTTAAGCTGTATTTACTCCTTTTATTTTATTATTATTATCTTTTCATTTTGTTCCTCTGATTGGAATACTTCCATTGCCCTGTCTTTAATTTTACTGATCCTTTCTTTTACTTGATCTAGGCTGCTATTGAAACCTCCCTACCAGCTTGTGAAGTTTTCAGTTTAGTCATTATATTCTTCAGTTTTACGATTTCTGTTTGATAGTTTCTCATATATTCTCTTTGTTGAAATTCTCACTTTGTTTATGCATTGTCTTCCTGACCTTGGCAAGCACCTTTATGACCATTATTTTACATGGAGACCTTTGTGATTGGTTTTATTTATGAGGTGAGTTAGAGGTTAAAGTCATGGGAAGTGCCTCCTGGCTCTTTTGGACTCCAAGGAGG
The DNA here is from genome assembly GCF_014898765.1 of Herpailurus yagouaroundi. Taxonomy (NCBI): domain Eukaryota; kingdom Metazoa; phylum Chordata; class Mammalia; order Carnivora; family Felidae; genus Herpailurus; species Herpailurus yagouaroundi. The sequence continues at coordinate 47,913,338 of NW_024412377.1, forward strand.
ATCCCATTGCGGAACCTAGATGTGTTCCAATTAGGAGCTGGATCCTCAGGCAGCAGCTTGTAAATCAGAAACTCAAACTTCATTTAGGCAAAGGTTGGGAGATGAATGCTTATGCCTATTCCTTATGCCCTGAGCCCTGTGGGGATAGCTGGGGCAAGGGCTCGTGCATTCTTGCTAATAGTCCTTTTCTGTTGGCTAGAGTCCTGATGGACTGACTTGTGAACGCAAACTGTATTGTTTTTCAAAGTTAGGTGTTTTGGGGGCCCATCCCTTGGGCGGGAGCCTTAAATGTTGGGGTTCTAGATATGCAATCCAAACCTTTAACTCGCCAAAGAGAAGCTGGGAGTTGGATATTGCCTCCTAATTGTATGGTGCTATGCCATGAGTTGGGTTTACGGCAAGAGTGTGCCTCAGCCTTTCTTACCCATTTTGATAGAGGTATTTTCACGTTTGCCTGATGTGTAGGAGTCACTCAGCCAGTTTCTGGAATTCTCTCAGAGAAAATTTTTTGCCATGTGTAGCTGTAATTTTGATGTTACCTTAGGAGAAGGGAAAGTCAGGAGCCTCTTGAGTCACCATCTTGGTGTTTGGTTAAGCCCTTCCCCAAATAGGCTTTTATTTCCACTAATATGTTTACTAGTTTATTTAAAAAGACACAAAGTCAGAAATATCCAAATAGAAGAGAATCATAGAAAAATGTGTGGAGTGAGGTGGGGACATTCTGTTCTCCTGGCACCTCCAGGTGTTCACCAAACCGGAAGCTCCATGTGTTGTTAGATTTTGAAGTCACAAATGGTTCCTAATGGAAATGAGAACAGTCATTAGTTTTTTTGTTTTTTTTTTTTTTTTGATGTTTATTTATTAGAGAGAGAGAGAGAGAGAGAGAGAGAGCGAGCATGAGTGGGGGAGGGACGGAGGGAGACACAGAATCCGAAGCAGGCTCCAGGCTCTGAGCTGTCAGCACAGAGCCCAATGGGGGCTGGAGGCCATGAACCCTGAGATCATGACCTGGGCTGAAGTCTGGCCCCAAACCACTGAGTCAGCCAGGTGCCTTCCAGTGATTAGTTTTAGCGGCTGCAGCATGGAAGAATGGCAGTGTTCCTGTTGCAAACGTCCCAGCCAGGCATATATCCTGAAGAAACTACTATTATCAACCCCCCAAAAGAAGAGAGTACCAGAGGCACTTTCAATATCAAATAAGATCATATATAATAAGGATAGACCATTCCTTGAATATATTAAGATTTCAAATTTTAAATAGGTATTCGTTTGAGGTAAAATATTTGAGCATTAATACTCTCTATGAAAGGTACGTTTAAAACATGAAGCTCTCGGGGTGCCTGGGTGGCTCAGTCAGTTGGGCATCTGGCTTCCGCTCGGGTCGTGATCTTGCGGTCCGTGAGTTTGAGCCTCGCATTGGGCTCTGTGCTGGCGGCTCAGAACCTGGAGCCTGCTTTGGATTCTGTCTCTCTCTCTCTCTCTCTCTCTCTCTCTCTCTCTGCCCCTCCCCTGCTCATGCTCTGTCTCTCTCTGTCTCAAAAATAGATTACTAAAAAAAAATTTTTTTTTAATTTAAAAAAACCCATGAAGCTCTCATAGTTTTATTGTTTTTGGAATATTATCAACCATGTTGTAATTTAAATAATTTAAATTGGCATGGGGAGAGATGAAGGTATTATATTCTATTTTAGGAATTTAAGGTATTTTACATATTTGGACCACAGAATAAGTAATACTGCAACAAAATAAATAATTGGAATTTGAATTGATATGCCTTGAAGTTATTAATATAATAGTATTTAAATTTATTAGTAACAATATACTTTAAATTGATAATATAATAACCTGAAGAAACTAAACTCTTTTTTAATTTTTTTTTTTCCAACGTTTATTTCTTTTTGGGACAGAGAGAGACAGAGCATGAACGGGGGAGGGGCAGAGAGAGAGGGAGACACAGAATCGGAAGCAGGCTCCAGGCTCCAGGCTCTGAGCCATCAGCCCAGGGCCCGGCGCGGGGCTCGAACTCACGGACAGCGAGATCGTGACCTGGCTGAAGTCGGACGCTTAACCGACTGCGCCACCCAGGCGCCCCTTGAGAACAATTTTAAACAATGGATTGGTATCGCCCTTAGAATAAAACACACCTGTCCCTCCCGTGCTCCCTGCAATGCCCACGAGGGTAGCGCCCCCACCCATCACCGCTCACTCCGCCCCGACCCCCTTCCCCGCCCCCCATCACGTGGGAACACGGAAGGAGGCCCACCCCCTCCCCCAAGTCCAGCTCCTCTGGTGCTCAGCTCCTGTTTAACTGACTCAAACGCCTGCTCGTCAGAGCAGCGGGTCCTCATGGCTGTGCCTACGGTGAAGCCCCAAGTCCTGGGCGCGGAGCACAGACTCCCCTCCACCTGAACCCAGGCCTTCCTCCGCCACCTTTTTAAAATTATTTTTGATGTTTATTTATATTTGAGGACGGGGGAGAGAAGGGGCAGAGAGACAGAGACAGAATCTGAAGCAGGCTCCAGGTTCTGAGCTGTGAGCTGTCGGCACAGAGCCTGACATGGGACTTGAACTCATGAGCAGTGAGATCACGACCTGAGCCAAAGTCAGACACTCAACCCATGGAACCATCCAGGTGCCCCCAAATTAAACTCCTTTTAAAGTGCTGGCTCTGCCTTTATTGCTTGTTTGATTTTTGGCAAGATAGTTAAACCATTTATGGCTCAATTTTCTGAACTCAAAAATGGGAATTATAACATATAGGATTGTTGTGAGGAAACGAAGTAATTCTGTAACACACATTAAGCGTATGGTAAATGCTCAATAATAATGGCAGTGGTGGTGGTGGTAGAGATGATGATGATTACAATCAAGAAGTCACAGGGGAAACTGGAAACTGCCACTGAAACAGAATAAGATAATATCCAGTATTGTGATATTTACTGTTCTTTAGGAAATCTTATTTCCTTAATAATTATTTTATCCTATTTTTATTGCCATTGGTTGCCAAAATTATTAACCAGTTGATTAATCTTTGGTTTTGATCTAGTAACCTCATTTAAACCCAGCGCTAGCCAATTTCATGAAACGATTTCCATGTTCAAACAGAGAAACTATTCATTAGTCTTACCATGTGTTTCCATATGCTTAGCATTAATCATTGTTTAGCTGGGTAAACAGGGGCTCGCGTTTTATTCTTGATGCCATTAGGGAAATTAGTGTAAATGAGAAATTTCATTCTGAAAAGCCCTCAAACATACCAGAGGCTTTCACATCCAAATGTTACATGATATCATTTAACATTCTTTTAATCAGAAGTCGTCTTTTTTGTATAAGAGAATTGCTAGGACTTATTTTTTTATGGAAGAATTGGAAAATGAAGGAAAGCACCAAGGGAATTAAATAATTCATAGCCTCTCACCATCTAGTAATAACTACTGCCAGCATATTGATGATTATGCTGCTTTTTTTGTTCCCTGTGCGTATATTTCCATGGTTTTTTTTTGTTTGTTTGTTTGTTTTTGTTTTTGTTTTTTTTTCTCTAAGTTCCTATCACTCAACTCCAAATCTGTTCTTGTGTACCTTGTTTTGTGATACTATGGCTAGGACCTGACAAACCATAATCCTCCTTTGTTTTTGGTTCCCTGATAGGTCTTGCCAACTGAGAGAGTAAGAGGTAAATTGGAGGATAGTACGTGGGCAAAGGAATTCGTTTTTTAAAAAATATTTCCTCATTATTCGGTTGACTGTGTCTCACCAAGGACTTACTACCCATGGCAGCAGTTGATTCCTGTGTTGGCTGGTGTTAGTTTCCATATTATTTTTCTATTCCCAGAGTGAAATTGATGCACCCTTTTCTGAGGGCTGTGGTTTTTAGCTTTGTGGAGACCCCACCCCTACCCGCCCAGAGCCCTGAAGGCACCAGCACTAGGGAAGGAGGGCCCTTCTTCAGAATTCTAGATCCTAGATCCCTTGGGGGCTTCCTTGGGTGCTCTCATTTCTTTCTTTTCTTTCTTTTTTTTTTTTTTTATTGTTTATGTCATTTATTTCAGTCCAATTACTCTGTTATCAGCCAGTCTGAATACATCCCCAAATTAGTAATGTTTTTCTTTGGGGGGGGGGTAAAACTCATTTTTATTATACTATGTTCTAAAATTGTATAATCCCATTAGTAATTTTACCTTGGGTTGCTAATCACATTGCGCACGATGTCCTCTTGAGATTTCTAGTGTTTTTTTTAATATGAAATTTATTGTCAAATTGGTTCCCATACAACACCCAGTGCTCATCCCAACAGGTGTCCTCCTTAATGCCCATTACCCACCCTCCACCCTCCCACCCCCCCATCAATCTAGTGTTTTTATAACCCATGCAAGCTGTATATTGCCATGTTATTCGTGAAAAATTGATACTTGGGAAAATATTTTTATTTGAGGGGTTCTCAGAGATAGAAATCCTTTGAGTCCTATCAGCCATGAGACATTTCCTTTACCGTTGCCAGAATAGGAAACAGATCAGTTTCATGTTTATCAATCGAACAACAGCAATTTGGTCAAAAGTGCTCCTAAGAATATGGCTGTGGACAAAATTAGACACAAAGTGTGGAGTATCAATAAAATGGTTCCTGTTCTCATTTCTGATACTTCCAATTTCATTTTTGTGTTTGTCTCGCCCTAGGGGCTGCACCTTTTGTGTGTGGTTTCTACCATTGTGATACCTACATATAACCCTTTGCCTCTCCGGTGCTCCTATATCTCTTGAACAGTTTTCATAGATTAAATTATATGTGTTAAAAGAATTGATGGACCCTCACTGATATGCTCACATATCATATTTCTTCACTCTTTGAATTTTCATCTTTGCTTGAACATTACTCACGAGACCCCAAAGTATCTTTCACAAACCAAATGTAGACTTGATGCATCCCTGAAGTACTGACATTTAGACTCTAGTATCAAGATGCTGCTGTCTACCAGGCAACTGATCAATCATTTCAGGATTGCAATCTCTGTACGTCACTATTTGATGCAGCTGTTTAATATTGTGGGCATTTACTCCTCATTTAAAGCTCAATGTTAAGACTAAAATATACCTGTTGGCCATGAGTTTAAGGATACATAATTTGGGGAGAATTTGGAGCTCAGGAAAATGTAAAAATGGCATTTTGAGGGAAAGAACAAAAATTAGTAATGTGGCCCGAATGCTAGAACTATATTATCGAAGATTATGTGTGAAAGACTACATTCAGTTAGAAGTATAAGACATATTTTAGTTTGATGGAAATAAAACCCGTGTCAGCACACCTAACTATGGATAAAACAGCTTTTTTCAGATTTAAACCTTATAAGAAATTTGCATTTATCAAAAAAGGACCTTCCCGTATTTTTTATTAAAATGTCATATGGGGTGTTCAATGCCTCATGATCTATCCTGTGTACTTAATCTATTATGAACATCTACACATGGCATGAATCCTCTCTCAATACCTGGTTCTAAAAAGCGATTTATTTAAATATTCCTCCACTGTCAGACATTTATAATGTCTGGTCCTAATTTTTCAATATAAAAGTTAAGCCTTTTACATCTGCTTGTAGGTAAATCTTTGCATACATTATTAATGACTCCCTTAGAAAATTTTCCCTAAAGGTATAATTGAAGGGTCAAAGTGTACAGATCTTTTTTTAGCCTTTTCATGTATGCTGCCAATTTGCCCTCAAGAAATGGTGTCTCAGTGACATTTCCACTAGCAATGAGTAAGGATACACATTTCCCAGCCCTCACTAATTAATTTGAGACAACCATATGAAGAGTTGGAAAACATTTTTCTCACCTATTTCACAGCATTCTCTTGGATTATATTTTAAAAATTATCTGTTGAACTACTGTTTGTTCCCACCTACTAAAATCTCCATTAATTATTTAGAACTGAATAATTTTTATTTTCATGTTTCTTTTTTTTTTCTTTTTCTTTTTTATAGCTGTACTAGGGCTGAAAGAAAGCCAAAGGAGTAAAAATGATTAATAAGAGATGGAGAGTGGAAAATCAAGGCCAAGTAGAAAGATGAAGCATTATATTGTTCAATGAATTTTAAGCCTACAGCTGTGAAAATTGTACTTTTTTCTTTTGCTTGTAAATATTAATTACATATGATTTTTGTGCCTGTTTACTTGGGCATGTTGGTTCTTTCCTCTCTCATGTTATCTTTCTCTTATTCTTTTTTTTTTTTTTTACATTTATTTATTTTTGAGAGACAGAGACAGAGCATGAGTGGTGGAGGGGTAGAGAGAGAGGGAGACGCAGAATCTGAAGTAGGCCCCAGGGTCTGAGCTGTCAGCCCAGAGCCCAACATTGGGCTCAAACCCACGAACCGTAAGATCATACCTGAGCCAAAGTGGGACGCTTAACCAACTGAGCCACCCAGATGCCCTGTTCTCTTATTCTTTAAATAATCAACGTGAATTACGATTACCCCCAAGGCACAGCCAGAAAGGAAGGAAAAAGTGAGGAAGGATGTGTCATGGGACTGCTATAACAAAACAACACAGGGGTACCTAGGGGGCTCAGTTGGTTACACATCTGATGTCGGCTCAGGTCATGTCAGGTTCCTAACTGGCTCCCTCTCGCTGTGTTCTTACATGGTAGAAAGTCCTAGGGGGGGTCTGTGGAGTCTCTTTTATAAGAACATTAATCTTACCTAGTAGTAGGGCTCTACTCTCATGAGATAAATGTCTCCAAAAGACCTCACCTCTAATACCGTCATCCTTGGGAGTTAGGATATCAACATACGAATTTTGACTGGACAGACTATAGCAGGACAGAAAGGATGAGCGGAGGAAGGAGAGAAAGAAGGAAGGTAAACCTCTCCTTTTTCTGATCCCAAACATGTTGGTTTTCACTTCTTCCCTCCTCACCTCACTATTCCCTCCCCCACTTCATCTTACATTCCCTTTGTAAATGTAACACAAACATTGAAATTCAGGTAGATATTTTCTATGTTAAGAACACCAACATCTGTTTTTCTTTTTCCTTCTTCTTTAGGGCTGTGCTTATTCTTACATTCATTTAAAAAAAGTAGTGTTTTTTGTTTGTTTTGTTTTGTTTTTTGAGAGAGAGAAAGTGAACACGAGTTGGAGAGGGGCAGAGAGAGAGGTTGAGAGAGAGAATCCCAAGCAGGCTCCATGCTGTCAGCACAGAGCCCAATGTGAGGCTCAAATCCCATAAACCATGAGATCATGACCTGAGCTGAAATCAAGAGTTAGATCCTTAACAGGTTGGGTCACCCAGGTGCCTCTGTTCTTACATTCTTTCTTAGACAACTGTGAAAGAAGCAAAGGAAACGTAAAAGATGATCTTTACTCATAAGGAGAGATGCAAACAGTAGAGGTAGATAAGTAGTCTAGGAGTTCTTGGAGCAGATCCAAGTAGAAACTTGGCCTTGTACAAATGGTGTAATTTGGGTATACATAATGTTTTTTGTACTCATGTTAGAAATAAATGTATTCTTCTTTATTCAGTAATAATTTACTGAGTACTTGGATTGTGAGATACTGTATTAGGTGCTTTGTATTTATTAACTTAATTTTCCCAACTTTCATATGGAATATGTGCTTTTATGTTCCCCACTGTGTTGATAAGGATTCTGAGGCTTGGAGTGGTTGGAATCAGTGAGTGAGTAGTTTGGAATTTGGCTCTAGCTTTCCGCCTCTTGCTCCTTATTCTGTTACCTTCCAGAAATGTCTCTGTATGTGGCCCATGGCCCTCTATGTGAAAGGGCTAATGGTTTCCTTTTAGTTGTACTGAGGACTCAAATGGCACAAATATTTATTACTGGCATTTTAATTGACATTGCTAGGAAATCTTTCGCAGTCTTATTTGAGGTGTGACAGAGTCCTCATCTTTGCTTCAATTTTGAGAAAGTTAAAGACTTGTAGTACATGAATAAGTTTAGAATTGGGACTTTCCAGTGAATGAGGGCTGCAATATCTCCTTGGCATGAAAAAAAATGTAGCACACGGGCAGTAACCCTACTACCTCAATACAGACACACATGCCTACCCATACACATGCACACACACCTCTTATAGCCTCAGTGGAAAAAAAAAATAATAAATCTGAACTTTTTGCTTGTGAGCCTAGATATGATCTTTGAGGGCTTTTCAACACTTAGCTTTAGAGGGCTATGCCATTTGAGTGGACCAAGAGTTTGAGATCAAGCTGGCTTACTGTCTTTTGTCTAGTCCAGTCACTTGCAAAGAAGAAGGTCAAGTTGAGACCCAAAGAGATTTCTGAAATGTTTACTTCAGTTGTTGGCTCAAAAGCAACCTTCTGGCAATTTTTGACTCAAGAACAGAAATGGTGTCTGCCTCGCAGAGTCCTGAAGGAGTAAATTAAATGAGGTACTCATAGTCCTTTATTTAGTACCCCACACACATGGGTTTCAGGAAATGGCCTCTCTTAGGCAAGTTGCTATCTCACTAACCTGTACTCCTTTGTGAGTGCTCCTATTAGAAGAATCACAGGTACAAGTAAGAAAGAACACAGAACTGGGAGTCTGGAATCTTCCCATTTCAAAGTTTTATTGCTGGCTTTTGGGTTTCTCACATTTGGGAAATTACTTTACCTCCTCATGCCTTGATTCCGTCCTTTTTGAAAAATGACACTGGAGAATAAAGCACTACTACAATGGCATGTGGATTCAGGGAAGACAGAAATGGAGGGGAAAGGGAAGAGGAAGAATTAGCAGCAAAGGGAATTCAATTCAAATTTGCATGATTTTATTTAAAGCCAGCAATATTGATGATTGTTGGTGACTGCAAGGAAAGAAAGACATTTTACTTTCAATCTGGGCAGGATTTAACTGTAAAAAGAAATAATGGCATTGGATTAGCAATAATTTTGAGCTATTATAGATCATTTACCCACAGAAAATCCAGAAACTTTATGAAGGCAGGGCTCTCACTCACTGTGACTTCAGTATCCCAAGTACCATGCACATTAGATGTACCATGCATATTAGATGCTTTAGTGCTGAATGAATATAAGACTCATTAATGAATGCCACTGATATTTTTTATCTTACTCCATGGGATACATAAATTAAAATTTGTGTCTATTTCTTGAGTGTGTGTGTGTGTGTGTGTGTGTGTGTGTGTGTGTGTGTGTGTATCGATTTTCAAAGCTTCTTGGACTTCAGCTAATGGGGTTTTGGATTAAGAATCATATTGCCTACAGATTTACTTTAATATTCTAGGAATTTACTAAAGGATTATTAAAATGATATGATGTAAATATGATAAAAGAAAACATAAATAAATGGAAAGACAACCTGTGCTCATGGATTGAAAGACTTAACATGGTTAAAATGTCCATACTACCTAAAATAATCTACAGATTCAGTGCAACACCTGCCAAAATCCCAGTGATGTCTTTTGCAGAGATAGAGAAAAGCATACTAAATTCATAGGGAATCTCAAGGGACCCCAAATAGTCAAAGCACTCTTGAAAGAGAATAACAAAGTTGGAGGTCTCATATTTGCTGATTTCAAAACTTAAGACCCAACTATAATAATAAATATTTGTACTGGCATAAATATAGACATGTAGACCGATGGAACAGAATAGAGTCCAGAAGTAAACTTTAACACATATGGCCAAATGATTTTCAACGAAGGTACCAAGACTACAATGGGAAAGGAAGATCTCTTCAATAAATGGTGCTGAGAAAATTGGGTATCTATATGCAGAAAACTGAAATTGGATCCTTATGATATATACATACATACATACATATATACATACACACACACACACACACACACACGTATTAATGACTTAAACATAAAACCTACAATTCTAAAAATCCTAGAAGAAAATATAGGGGAAATGTTCAGGACTTTGGATTTGGCAGTGATTTCTTGAAATGACACCAAAGCCAAGGAAACAGACAATAGACAAATGGGACTGCATCAACTTACAATTTCTGTGCATCAAAAGAAATATCAAGAGAGTGAAAAGGAAATCTATGGAGTGAGAGAAAATATTTGCAAATTATATATTTCATAAGAGTCTGCAGAATATATGGAGAACTTCTGCAACTCAATAACAACAATAAAAATATCCATATTAAAAAATGGGCAAAGGACTTGAATAGATACTTCTCCAAAGAAGGTATATAAATGGCCAAAGCATATGAAAAGATGCTTAACATAATCATAAGAGAAATAGAAATCAAAACCACTATGAGATATCATTTAAGTCCCTTAGGATGGCCACAATCAAGAAGACAGAAAGAACAAATGTTGGAAAAGATGCATATTTTTAGAATCCTACACTCTTGGTGGGGATGAAAACTGGTGCAGCCATTATGGTAAATAGCATGAAGTTTTCTCAAAAAAAAAAAAAAAAAAAGCAACCTAAAAGTAGAATTACCATATGATCTAGCAATGTTACTTCTGGGTATACAGCCAAAAGAATTCAAAGAAAGATCTTGAAGAGATATTTGCACACCTGTGTTCATTGTTGCATTATTCATAATAGACTTAAGGTGGAAACAATCCAAATATCTATTGGCAGATGAATGTATAAAGAAAATGTAATATGCACAATATTCCTGTGTGTGGGGGTGTGTGTATGTAGATCATGATATATACACCACACACATACGTGAATATCATATAGCCTTTACAAAGTAGAAGAGTAAAAACTCCTGTCACATGTTATAACATAAATGAACCTTGAGGACAGTGTGCTCAGTGAAACAAGGCGGTCACAAAAGGCCAAATACCATATTATTCTGTTCATAAAGTGTATCTAAAGTCTCCCAAATCATAGACACAAAAAGCAGAAAGGTGGTTTCCAAGGGCTAGGGGAGACAAAGGGGTAATTAGTATTTAATGGGTGTACAATTTCAGTTTTGTTTGTTTATTTTTTTGTTTTTTAGATAGCACCATGGGGGGGGGTGGGGCATAGAGCCAGGGAGACAGAGGATAAGAAGCAGACTCTAGCCTGCTGCGTGCTGAGAGCAGTGAGCCTGATGTGAGGCTCGAACTCACAAACCGTAAGATAATGACCTGAGCTGAAGGTGGATGCTCAACTGGCTGAGCCACCCAGTCACCCCTGAATTTTACAGGATGAAAAAAGTTCTAGAGATCGGTTGCACAACAATGTGAAAATACTTGACTGATTCGTACACCTAAAAATTAAGACAGTAAACGTAATGTGTTTTTTTACCACGATAAAAAATAATGACGGGGCATGGCACGTAAGTACACAATAAACCTCGGCTATCATGTTTATGTTTAAATACGGTATGTTCACTATTTTGAAAAACTAAGAAACCCAGAGTATCATCTTTGTGCAAGCAGCAGCCCAGAACATAGTCTCAGTAAACACATTGCCACACGTTCTTTACGCCCACTCTAGCAATGAGGAAGGCTCCAATCACTGTACAACGTGACACCAAGATGTCTCACACTGACGTTAAAGTGTAGCCACAGGAGATTTTGGTTGGAAGCCCACAGTTTAACAGGAAAGCCGCCGTCTGTTGGTAAATGTGCCAATATCATAGGACCATAGTAATTGCAGATGAGTCCAGTTTGGGAGGTAAAATGCAATGAGCCTTTGCTAAGGAGAAAATGTGTTATTAAAACCAAATAAATGCTTCGTGCTGCAGGAGGCAAGTGGACAAGCCCATAATCCCCAAGGGGTGTGTGTGTGTGTGTGTGTGTGTGTGTGTGTGTGTGTGTGTGTGTGTGTATGTGTGTGCGCATGCACGCGTGTGTGTTTTTAAATCTAATAAGTGCTTTATCACTTTTCAGTTTCTCAGCCTCAGCCAGGCATGTTTGGGAGTTATTATGAGATTTGAAAGAATGCTGAGTTTTTGATCTTGTCAGGACTGCAAGTGCTTTATAAATGTCAGAGTTGGTGTGTGGGAATCTAGGACACTGCTTCTGTGTGTACCTTATGAGAGTCCGCTAATGAGGCCACAGGGGAGCAGCCCTCTGAGCGACTCCTGGAGCAGTCCTGACTTCGAAAACGCCTCTCTGGGTCCACTCAGTGAAAGAATTTCATGGTGTTGTTGTTGTTGTAGTTGTTGTATTGCAAACAGTATCCAGGTTTAAATGACCTAATTCTAAACAGCACTCATTTACAAACTTCAAAACATTATTAATACTCTGAGCACCTCCTTGTTAGAGGAAAGACATCACCTAGGGGTTTCCTTTTTAAGCCTTACTATTTAAACAGTCTCTTGGGGTGCCTGGGTGGCGCAGTCAGTTAAGCATCTGCCTTTGGCTCTGGTCATGATCTCGGGATTTCTGAGTTCAAGCCCATTTCTGGCTCTCTGTTCAGTGCAGAACCCTCTTTGGATCCTCTGTCTCCCTCTCTCTCTGCCCCTTCCCCATGCGTGTGTGCTCTCTCTTTCTCAAAAATGAACAAACATACATTAAAAAAAAAACAGTCTCTTGATTGTGACCTTCCTCAGTGTTGAACTTGTCATACTGCGTTAATGTTTCTTTGATTCCTCAGAATTCAGTACTGTTTTCAGTTCAGTTACCAGCACATACTTACTAGGCTTACAATAAATACTTTCGCAGTGAATGAACGAAAGCCAAACTGGCTCACAGGTTTGAGTTTACCACTATGATTCTTGCTTATATAGCCTCTGAGTTGTGAATGATTCTGATCTTTATTATGGCTCTTGAGTTAATTGAAAGAGGTGTGAGGCTAATGATATAGTCTTACAGTTGTAATTTGTTTTTAGCACCGAGATTCCTTGACCCTCAGTGATGAAACTAAGGCCTTAGAGAAACATTCATATTGGAAAAGCCCTTCAAAGTCTCTGCTAAGGCATTCCATTTAGAGAAGAGGTCTGTGGTTCAAAATAATGTTATATCTCCAAGATTTTGAAGACATAGATTCACTATCTATATCATGTAAGGTCACCCAGGGGTGTCAGGATCAAGATAGAAAGTGGAGTACTAGATATATTCATGGATAATATAATGAAATAGAGGTTCTTTTGCTTATTTTTAATTAAAAGGACTGCAGTTTAAGAGTGGCTTTAATGCATTTGGTCAAGGGTAAGGATGTGCTCTGCTCGTTTTTTTTTTTTTTTTTTATGTCTTGTGCTTAGTAGTGTGTTCTATTAAATAGTGTTTGAAAATGTTTTAATTGTTGTCTTCTATAGAAAGTAGATTCTATGGTCAAGCAAGTTTGAGAAATAATACATTTAACGAAGTGAGATTTTTCAAAGCTTTCATACACTTATAATGCTTCAGGACTTTCCAGAAGGTTATGAAATGATACATCGTATCCCAAAGAATCTGATCATAAAAATCTTTTTTTATGGGAATTTTCCAAAACAGTGTGCTGTGGAGGCCACCTGGAGAAACCATACTCTACTTTTGCATATAAATGCCCATGTAATTTTATCTACGTATAGTTTCTATATTTTCTGTGGCATTTCCAGTTCCATTTATTTGCTCACATTATGTCAACATTCTCCTTTAAAAAAAATCTATTTGGAGATCAGGCCTAGATTGTAGGTGCTTAGAATTTAAATTTTCCTAAATCACTAAGTTAGTTAGGACCACATTGTAATCATATTCCCCTATTGACCCTATGAGTAAAGAAATACAAAGGAGAACTTCTTGTGCAGTTTGATATTTGACATGGATAAACAGGGTAGCATCAAAAGGACAGGTTTGGACAAGTTTCCATGTTTGTTTGTGAGACGATACACTTAGAAATTCATGAAAGTGTAAAGATCTTTAATGGTTCTATATTCCAGCCATGTATTCACTCACTCATATATATGGTCATCCCATGTTTATTGAACATACGCTACAAGACAGTATGCTTTACACTGGAAAAGTGAAGGTGGAAATTATGTAATCTCTGTTGCCATCTTATTTCTGAACTCCCTCAAAATGATACAGTATTCAGGAAGATTTCCAATTAGGAGTAAGATTTTCAGTTTTTGGGGGGCAGATGTCTCCATTTATCCAGTAGGATACCAAAAACCCAAGTAATGAAGTAACTTGTCCAATATCACAGTTAACTAATGGAAGTATACACTATAGGACCTAGCTATTTGGAATTGAGCCCCGTGCTCCATTTAGTACTGTGACATAACATAAACATGAAGGGGTAATTTTTTTTTTTAACATAATGATTACATTTGTATGACTGGAAATAGAAACTTGTCAAAGTGGGAAAAAATACTGAGAAAGATCCCAAGATAAGAATATCATGTGTTATTTTGAAGACTAAGTCCCCATTGAGCTTACATTCTTGGGGCTTCCACATTGCTTACAACTATAGACTTAATCTCAAAACTAAAGTGTTGGCTAATGGAGAGTTGACTTAATTTCATAGCTACAGTGATGGCTATTGGAGATATCCATAAAAGCAAAAAGTGTGGTTTGTGGGAAGTTGTCATCTCCTTGTGTCTTTTAATTCTGATGTTCTGATCCTAATTTACTGGGTCATGGATAGTGAGGTGGCTTTTCTTCCTAAACAACTGTCATTAAGCCTGAATCTTCAGAGGTTAAACCCACTTAAAAGTGAGAGGTTTAACCTTTCTCTAACAGGGCTGACCAGCGGATATCTTTGTGTTATATAATAAGAATAGAAATTCCATTCCGAAAATATGGTTATGATGCTGATTTTATACCTCAAGTGAATCACGTATTAGTCAGAATCACCTCTTAATGGGGGCGCCTGGGTGGCTCAGTCGGTTAAGCGTCCGACTTCGGCTCAGGTCATGATCTCGCGGTCTGTGAGTTCGAGCCCGCGTCGGGCTCTGTGCTGACAGCTCAGAGCCTGGAGGCTGTTTCAGATTCTGTGTCTCCCTCTCTCTGACCCTCCCCCGTTCATGCTCTGTCTCTCTCTGTCTCAAAAATAAATAAGCATTAAAAAAAAAAAGAATCACCTCTTAATGGCTTATAATGTTTTCAGTAATATACTAAACATGGTAGATGATGTAATATGTACATAAGGTACATATTATTGAAATACTCTTATTGAAAGAGGTTCCACTTTAATGAAGGAGGTAACACACACTCACTATAGGACATGAACTAGAGTGGCTCCTGGATTGATGCCACATGATGATATGCCAAGAAGATGGTGTAGACAGTGGATCAAGTTTAATTCCCTACATTGTTAAAACCTCCTTTGCGTGTGTCAGCATATGTAACCTTCACAAGTTATATTACTTCCCTGAGCCTTAGTTTCTTTGAGAAAAAGGAACAGCAGTCACTACCTCATGGAATTACTGTCAAGAATAAATGCAATTATACAGATTATCATAAATGACATGTTGGATACTTGTTGAAAGAGACAACTTTGAATTGTCTTTTCCTTTATCTGTAAAGCAATGTACGTTTGGAAAGGTATCATCTCAATTAAATAGCAAGATACAGTTTAAGTAACCAGTCAAAAAAATCAGTGGATGAGTTTGATAATGAGAGTGTAAATTTGTGTCAGATGTGTTCTTTAGCAATGAGTGATATAGGAATAGAGATTTCCAGAACTGTGATCTCCAAAGACCACGAAAATTCCTAGAATACACAGGAAGGCTGAATCTTGAGTTATTCATTGGGTACGTGTAATTTTTACCTAAGTTACATTCATAGTGCTCAATAGATTTTTGCTGCTATAAATTGCCCTTCCTGCATCCACAGAAGGAGGTGAAGCAAAAGCTCATAATGCACACTCAGTATAGACTGTTAAGAACTGCCAGGCACGCATCGTCACCAGCCACCCGGGGTTACTGCCTTTCTAAAGGCTTAGAATCTGAGAGCTACTCCATGATCTTTCATTATATTCTTTTGAGGTTGGGCTAGTGAGAGGATTCTTTAGTGGGAAACAACAGGAACTAAAGAAGCAAAGAGTGGTACAAAGGCAACAAAATGAATATTTACAATGAGTAGATCAGGGTAATGAGCAGAATTTATGTTGAAGAATAGTAGAAGACAAGGTTTAAAGAGTCAGATGAAGCTAGATTGTTTAGGACTTTGTAAAATAATCACACAGGTTCCATTGCATAAAACGGTACTCTATTATAATGTCAGAAATGTATTGAGAGAGAAATGTCTATAAATTTTATTTTTCCCTGTGTTGGTGCTTCTGTGAGTTTCCTAATCAATGTACACCATGCCCTAGATTCTGTAGAGCAAACTGTATCTTCTGAGACCTTACCTTGAAAATACTTTCTATAAAGGGGCAGGAGAGTCACCTCTCTCCTAAATGAAATACAACAAATTCGTAACATTTTTGCAAAGCCAATACCTTGTTAACTTAAATAGATCCTAATCCCCTATGTATAGGTGAGGATGTAGCATGTGTCAGGAAGAACAATGGGCTAGGAGGGAGTAGGATTCTAGTCCTAACTTTATTACAAATGAGCTGTGTGAACAAGAACAAGTATTTAATCATCTCTAGACCCTTGTTTGCTTATTTGTTCAAGGGAGATGTCCTGGCCTGCCCTATCTATTTTGCTGAGTCACTGTGAGGCTTTTGTAGGGTAATGTGTGAATCTCCCCTGAAAACAGTAAGGAGTTACTTCTCTTCTTATATATGTCTGTATACATATAAATGTAATACCTTATAGAGAGTATAATTATAAGGTAATTTTGGAAAATGATCTCTGAGTATGGTTGAATGATTTTATGATGCTTGATCTCATGACTCAGAAACTGTTGAATGTACTATGTCACACAAAATTTAATGCCCACCCCCAAAAATCTATCAGAATGCAATAACAAAACAATAGTCGTGACAACATTAAGTGCTCAGTGAGTGTTCACTATCTTTGAGATATTTGGTGATTTTTTTTTAGATCAATTTTTCTTCTATGTCAAATATTATACTTAGTTCTTCTGCATATGAACTTATTTTTCCTTAAGTAAACTTATTTCTTTAGATAAATTTCCTTATTTTAGAACAATTTTAGATTTCAGAGGAATTGAAAGATTCTTCTATTCCACTATTCTAAAGATAGCAGAAAGGATACTCATATACCCCACAAGATAAGTTTCCCTTATCTTGTACATATTTTTAAAATGTAATTCTAAGAACAAACCCACCAGACTGGTATTGTGATTTTGTTATTGATACTAAGTTTTAGATTTCTTTGCAGTGTCTTTGTCTTTAGAATGTTTCTCACCAAGAAAGTTACTTGGATTAACTACTTTTTATATATAGTATGTCATCAATTTGATATGGAGTTAAGTTTCTTTGCTCTTTGTCTTTTATATTAGGTATGACTTTTAAACCTTTTTAAGGTAGCTTTTTTGAAAGTGTAAAATGCTTCTAGGTTTAGAATTAAAACTAAATGAAAAGTTGTGCTCGGGCAAATCTTATTCTCATCTTTATTTTTTCTACTTTGTTCTGACATTCCCATAAGTAAATTTTATTATTTTCTCATTTATCCATATTGTGTACATTCAAATGCATGCTACAAATATATACACATACTTACGTGTCTACATACACTTGAATAAGTGCATTTATGTACATTCATATGTATACATACGCTTACATTTACCCTTTTTTACTCAAAAAGTAAATACAATAGTCATTCATACCTTGATATTTTTACTTACCAGCCTATTTTAGAAATCACTCCATATTTGTTCATAAAGATTTTCTCATTTCTGTTGTACATCTAATACTCTGTAGTATGAAGTTATTATAGTGTATTTAACCAGTCTTCTGTGATTAGACATTTTAGTTTTTCCCAATATTCTGCTGTCACAATTAATGCTACAATGAATATGCCACAAGGTTTTGTGCATATGTTTAATTCTTGTGGAAATACATTTTTAGGTAAACTCCTAGATTGCTGGGTCAGAAGATGAATGCATATAGAGTTTTGCTAGATATATAGAATTATTCTTCATTAAGGTTGAATCATTATGCCCTCCAACTAACAGTATATGAGCTTATTGGTTTCTCTACAGACTCAGCAACAACATAATTTTTGGTTAGGCTGTTATATGTGGACAGTCTTATAGGTATGAAATATTAAAAATACTTTTTAAAAGTTTGTTTTGGAGAGAGTATTTCTGAGAGGGGCGGAGAGTGGGGGACAGAGGATCTGAAGCAGGCTCTGCTCTGACAGGCTAACAGCAGCAAGCCTGATGTGGGGCTCACACTCACAAACCGCGAGATCATGAGCTGAGCCAAAGTCGGACACTCAACTGACGGAACCACCCAGGTGCCCCTAAAAATATTTTTAATTAGTATATGATGAGTATGGTTAAATGGTTTTATGTGGCATTTTAGAAATTAAATTTTTGCCAAGTCAAGTACAGGACACTTCTGCATTTAACCTGAAAGTCTAATAGATCTTGTGTACTATAGCTTTGAGAATAGATAATTTTGTTCATTTGAAGGAAGACTTTTTCTTTGTGTCACTCTTTCTTAGAGCATTTGTGTAGTGCGTATGATATAGACACATGTTCAAAGGGAAAAAGTTGGTTTTTACATAAAAATGCATGATATTATTCAAAGGTGACTCACTAGGCCCTTGAAAAGATTGAGTTTTTTTTTTCCTTCAAATGCACTTAGTCACATGTTTATAGGCATTATTATCAGGACAGCTGAATGATAAGACCTAAATTGAAATGTTTATTGTATCAAAAAGATTTTAATAAAACATACTTTTGTTGGTGAACATGACCCTTGGAGCTTGCCAACTGTGTTTTGTTTTGTTTTGTTTTTTTAAATGTGTTTAGAAAGAATGATTTAGGGGACGCCTGGGTGGCTCAGTAGGTTGAGCATCTGACTTCGGCTCAGGTCATGATCTCACGGTTTGTGAGTTTGAGCCCTGCATCGGGCTCTGCGCTGGTGGCTCAGAGCCTGGAGCCTGCTTCAGATTCTGTGTCTCCCTCTCTCTGCCTCTCCCCTGATCATGCTGTCTCTCTATCTCTCTCAAGGATTGAATAAACATTAATTTTTTTTTTAAAAGAAAGAATGATTTAGATCAGAGTAGTCTCTTCTTGCAAATGTCTTTTGGACATTTTAGTTTCCACCATTTTGAAAAAGGCAAAAATCATCTGACAAAGTATGACACCTTCTACTCTTCATCAGAGATCATTGTACTTATGCTCTGATGGCTTTAAGGTGCTTGTGACTCCATCAATATATATTTTTTAAAGCCACAAATTATAAAAGGAAAACATTCAGAAAAGAAAAGTAGCAAGGAAGAGGCATGACTTTGGTTGGTCCTAGCACTGTTCTTTGTGACTTAAAGCAAGTCATTTTATATTTCTGGATCTTAATATTTCCCACTTATAAAATATAAACAGTTTGGATTAGCTGATCTTTAATGCTGTTTATAGATTTAAAATATATTCCTTTTTATTAATTTATTTTTATTTTTTATATAACACAATTTGGGGAGAGGGACAGAGGGAGGGAGGGAGGAAGAGAGAGAGAGAGAGAGAGAGAGAGAGAGAGAATCCTAAGTAGGTTCCATGCTCAGCACAGAGCCCAACGCTGGGCTTGAGCCCATGACTCCCTACAATCATGACCTGAGCCAAAATCCACAGTTAGATGCTCAACTGAGCCACCCAGGTGCCCCTAAAATGCTTTCTTGATTCTAATTACGCTATCAGTTTTTACCTTCTACATTTAAGCTTTGGCACTTCTGTAGGGAATATCTAAATTTACATCAAAATCAGATTATTGCTGAGCTTTCCAAATCTTTTCCCAAATTATTTCAATATCAATTGCATATAGTCTCTTGATTATAATGTACCATAGGTGTTTTAAAACTGTGGAATAAAGAGGGTACCATTTCCTAAAATTATAGGTAGAAACCAGAGGTAGAGGGGAAATTTTTGTTTATTGATCCATCTGCATTTGTTGCACTTGTCACTCTAGCAACTGGTCATTTTGACAGTTGTCTTCTGTCATTGAGAAAAATAAAAAAGGTAAGAAAAGTGGTCACTGTGTTTCTTTTCTATCATTTTATTCATTAAAGCATTGTTGAGACCCTCCATAAAAACATGATTTTAGATAATAAAAAGTTAGCTATAAAACTCAACATTATTAATAAGCATGAAATTCAACTTGAGAGAGATAAAATACATGAGAAGAGTTGTGAGTATAAATTATAAAAATGCCGTTTATAACTTATTGTTTAAAGGAATACGTAGAATAGGTGGAATTAGGGCCTTCTGGGTGGCTCAGTTGGTTAAGTGTCTGACTTCAGCTCAGGTCATGTTCTTGTGGCTTGTGGGTTCCAGCCCTGCATTGGGCTCTGTGCTGACAGCTCAGAGCCTGGACCCTGCTTTGGATTCTGTGTCTCCCTCTCTCTATGCCCCTTGCCCACTCATGCTCTGTCTCTCCCTCTAAAAAGTAAATAAAACATTAAAAAAAAAAAAAGAGGTGGAATTAATCCAAGAAGACTTCTTACATGAGAACACCTTTAATACAAGACTTGTTATGCAGAACTTGAAGTGAGTCTGTCTGCTTCTCACTACAAACTAAAGCTCCATTTTTTTCTCTCCTCGAGAGTTTGGTTATACAGTGATCCAGTAGAAAGCAAATGCAATCAACTTTACATCTATTCTGGATTTTAGATATTATATACTGATAAATAATCAATATAAGGTCATTTGTATCAAATGAGTCTGAAACTTTCCTGATTCCCTGTAGCTCTTCTGCCTTTTGGAGTTGACTCACATAGCCTTCATTTTAAGTAGTTCTTAGTTATGATTACAAGCACTTATATTTCAGCACATTGGAGAGCTACCAGTGGATGTGGGTTGTGTAGTTTAACCCATTAGCTATTCAAAGGATTTGGGACAATCTGGCTTCAATGAAAATGTTGACTGGACTTCTTGAAGGACAGTTTCTTGTGACTCTCCACACCTAACAACTGTAGATGTGCCTTAAAATATTTAACAATTTCTCTACTGATAAATACCATTTCATTGTTGCTGCTCTTAGAATTATATCTCCACTAGTCATGTTTTGTATGTATATATATATATATATATATATATATATATATATACACACACACACACATATATATATACATATACATATATACATATATATATGTGTGTGTATATATATATACATATACATATATATACATATACATATATACATATATATGTGTGTGTGTGTGAATATATATATATATATATATATATATATTCTGCCGTGTTGCTTTTACTTCTGTAAAGTTAAACTCTTAAATTTGAAATACTAGATTAGTTTGTTATGGAAGTATCTCTATAAAGCCAAGGCAATACTTATTTTATTCCCAGCTGTCTCTTATGCCACCACCCATAAGGTGCTACATTATACCTAGCACTTTCAAAATGAAGTATGAGCTTTTTCAAGAGTAGAGACATGCATTTGATGCAGTTTTGTAACTTGTATTCTGTCATGATAGTCTCAGGCTCTCAAACACATTTGTCATAGGGACAAGGTAAATATATTTGGAGAAATTCCAGAAAAAAGAATACTTTAATGATGTGAGTTCTGGAGAAAAAAATTAAAGCAAGTATAATCAAAGGAATGTAATATTTTAATATTAAGACTACAAGAGTATTAACATGATTGAAAACAGAATGCATGGTGTTTTAAACAATAGCATCTCTGAAAGTGGCATGGCATTATAAATATACTTATGTAAAGTGTATTGATGTCAGGCTTAATTTATGCAGTCATGAAGAAAAACTTAATTTGATTTTTAATAGTATAGTGAAATATTTTGGTTTTAAAGATTACCTAAAAATAAAATCCTAATCTTCTAAAAGAGTATAATATTACCACACATTCACAGACCAGCAAGAAGAAATACTAGCCATGAGTTTTCTAAGCTAACCATTAACTCTTTTTTTCCCCCTTTGGTTTTTCTTCTTCCATAGAATTTCTAATACAAGGAATAGGTGTGGGGCAGCCTTAAAATGGATTTTAAATCCCCTTAACTTTAAATATTATTATTTTTGTACAAAACATTAGTTCTGGCTTATCTTTCTTTGCATAGGTAATAGCTAAGAAAGGTTTAACCTACAGTTGCTTGACCTTCTGAACTGTGCCAAATTTAACTCCCCCAATTATTTTTTCAGTGAAGTAGAACATAAGTAAATTTAAAAGTGAAGATGTTAATCTTTTGACCGATACATACCAAGTAACAGAGAAAATAACAGCTAATAATGTAAAATAAAAATAAGTATGTATCACCATGGCTTTGGGGGGATTTTTTTTTTTTACTGTTTCTTCATGTTTTTATTTGCTCTATTCGTCATCAAAATAATGGCAAAAATATTACAGTGATTAGCCTAATGAAGGAAAGAAGCTATTAATAGAATTTTTAACATTTATAACAGTGTTAAATTTACTCAAATGTAATATTGTCATTCAAACAACATGACAGATATTACATACACCACTGTCTGAAGAAGAAAAAGAAAAAAAAAGAGACAAAAGGAGTCAGATTTACTCTAAGACTGGAACAGAAAGAAAATTGCCATACGTTTGCTAGCACCTGACTCTTGTAAGCTGGCAACAGTTTAATAGAACTTAACCTCATCAGATTTTCAGCCTGCGATGTAATAATGTTATGGCCAACATTTTCTATTTGGCAAAACTTAGTTTATCCAACTACAATGTACTAAATTGGCATTTTTCTGAAATGGCTGTTGTTGCCTGAACACTTTTCTAAAGTCTTGGCGAAGTTGACCCGAGTCTTGTGTGAAAAGGCCAGAGTCATGAGTTGGGTCTTTCTTCCTTAATCACTGTTTGCAGAACTATGACAGTTTTTATTTTGTAGTTTTAAAAACTCTACCAGTGGGTGAAAGAATAGCTTATTCCCTATTCTTTCTGTGTGTACATTCATTCTGCTAATATAAATAATTGTATTAGTATATTTCTATGGTTTTCATGCTTATGCCTATTAGACCATAAATTTCATTAAAGAAAAGAACTATGTCCTATTTTTTACCAGCTTCATTGAGATATGATTAACCTATAACATTGTGTAAGTTTATAGTGTATACACATGTTGATTTAATACACCTATATTTTGAAAAGATAACCATCATAGCATTAGCTAACACCTCAGTCACTTCAAATAATTACCATTTCTTATTGGTTATGAGAAAATTTAAGATGATTTTCTTAGAAACTTTCAAGTATGTAACACAGTATTATTAACTATAACCATTATGCTGTGTATTAGATCCCCGGATCTTATCCTTCTTATAACTGGAAGTTTGTAATCTTTGACCAACATCTCCCCATTTCCCCTACCTCTGTGTGTCTGGTAACCACTGTTCTACTCTCTGACTTCAGCTTTTCAGATTCTATGTATAAGTGATAGGATGCAGTATTTTTCTTTCTCTGACTTATTTCACTTAGCACAGTGTCCTTAAGTTCCATCCGTGTTGTCACAGATGCAATGCTGTCTTTATATTTAAACTAGTCACATTTCCATCTTCATTCCACAGGACCTCGCAGAGTGTTTTCCAAGTGGTATATTCACCCATGTCCACTCACTGATACACTTATTCACTGTCTTGTCTTGCCATTATCCTAAAATAGAGGCTTGGTCAAAAGAAATGAGATAGCCACAAGGAAGAAATGTACTTTAATCATATAAATGTTTCTGAGTAGAGTCTCTTTCCCTCTTTCGCTCTTTTTATCTCTCTATCTGCCTCTCTCCTTACCTCCTTTTCTCTTTTTTTCTTGCTGTCTCTTTTCTCTCTTTTTAAATACTATCTAGTTGAGATTTCCAAAGCTGTAGGTCAAGAGACCTGTGTCTTCCTTTGTGACCAGGTGAAATGTATTGGATCTTTATCTACTTTAATTTCTTCATCTTTTGAAGGGCACTCACATCTATTCACCTCTTCCATATATAGGAACATACATAGTAGGGATAAAATTAGATAAGAGTTGTGAAAGTACTGTAAAAATATTTAAAAAGTTAATTTGGTAAAATTAAAAAGCTAAACACACTGATGATATACATAGACAAGTGAACACATACATAAATGTATGTGTATGGGTGCATATATATGCAAATTTCTTCAATTGAGAGAGAATTTCCATTCTGGTAGTTGGACTACAAGTTAAACTGAGTTAATGTATCATAAAAGCATTCTGAATCTTATTTTTTTGCATAATCCCTACACATTAAAAAAAAAAAAACAACACTTCACACATGCTTTAGGATCACCACGTCTGTTAAAATGAGACCTTGTGATTTGAATAGCTAATCAAATCATTGAGAAGCAGCTGTAACTCTGTAATACTTTACTGAGGTCAAACTAAAAATAGAAGCCAGAGCCTTATTTATGTTGCTATCTCTTAGTGATAGAGCTGCAAATACCATTCCTGCCATCTAGACCTTAGTTGATATAATGACAACTAAGGCCAGCCATAAGATTTAGTAATGGTGGAAATAATTGATTATTTTGTCTGCTTCTGTAGTTTTCAAAGTTTTATCCCTATAGACGAGAACTATTTTAGATCAAAACATGCAGAGGTACAATTCACAAAATGCCAAGTCAATTAATGTACATTTTGCTATGGTAGCAACACTGCCAGTTTATTTCATTTTTATCTGTTTTTTTTTAATTTCATTTTTATTTTTTATTTTTTTATGAAATTTATTATCAGATTGGTTTCCACACAACACCCAGTGCTCATCCCAAAAGGTGCCCTCCTCAATACCCATCACCACCCCCCCCCCCCCATCAACCCTCAGTTTGTTCTCAGTTTTTAAGACTCTCTTATGGTTTGGCTGTCTCCCACTCTAACCTTTTCTTTTTTTCTTCCCCTCCCCCATGGTCTTCTGTTAAATTTCTCAGGATCCACATAAGAGTGAAAACATGTGGTATCTGTCTTTCTCTCTATGACTTATTTCACTTAGCATAACACTCTCCGGTTTTGTAGCAACGTGGATGGAACTGGAGAGTGTAACGCTGCCATTTTAGCACACGATCTTTGTCTTTAAATTCCCAGGGGTAGGATTACCATGTTTGAAATCTTAGGCTGCTTCTATTCTTCTACAGATTTTCAATGAATTCTGGAGACAAAAATATAGGACAAAATAAATATTCACGTATTTCTGCCTTCAGTTAAAGTCTGGTATCATTTTTATAAGTATTTGAGAATTCACACATACTGGAGCTATCATGGTAATTCAAGGTTTGGAGAAGAAGGAACATTTCTGGTTTTGTTATTTGCTTTGCAAAGCTCGGCCTTTATGAATACATATTTTTGGAGTTTTGCCACAGAATCTGTACCTTAGGTTTCCTATTCATACCCCAGAGTATTAGCTAGATAAGGGAGTTTGTTCCATTTTGATATTGTGCATGTTTGCATGTGCTTTAATCTTAACATGTCCTGACGTTATTTAATTTACTCATGTGTCCAATAGAGTCTATCAAGTAGACCAGCTTTTTGTGATTTTTATCACTATAGATCAAAAACTTCAGATACAGGCATGAAGTATCTATTTAAAATAATCAGAAAATAGAATTGTTTCTTAAATTGTTAGTACGTGATAGTATGAATGGTAGACTGGGTATCTAACTGTAGTAATCTCAATAATAATAGGAATTTTATTATGTTTATTAGACTCATTTATTTTTGGAGATTTATCAGCTTATAGGGAAGTACATCCCAAGAGACGATGGTAAAACAGAACCATTATGAAAATATCAACGCTTTCTTCAAAGTTTTTGTTTTAAGCAAATTACATACAGGATCTACTAATCTTAATAACAAAATTTGTGAATTAAATGGTGTTATTCCCAGATGAAAACAAGTTTCGTAGAGATTAAATATCTTGCCCAAGGACCTGCAACTCATGTAGGACAGGGCTGGTACTGAGAGCTTGATCAGACTGATTTTCAGCCTCATTATTTTAACTCCTCTCATTTTCTCAACAAGAATGGTTGGAACAATTGGCAGCTTAGAGAACTGAAGACTTTGAAATGTGTATGAAATGGAATTGTTGTAGGATCTATGATGATGAAATGGTTGAGCTCATTTTTCATGGCTCCATATCGCCTAGTTAGAACCAATGAGTAGATGTAAGCATGAAAGTTTCAGTTCTGATACTTTCATTTAAGAAAATGACGAGGCTTCTTCAGGATGAATGAACTCACTGTCATTGGAAACAACTGTTCTCAGACTGCAGACAAAAGTCAAGTAGAAAAGGTTCTCATGGGAACAAAGGTATTGTGCTAGACGATTTCTAAAGTTCTATCCACTGCTAAGATTCCACATTTTAAGTATTTGCAAGTGTTTATGGGTTGAGACAAAGAGGAAATATTAACTATTTCTACTTTTTGAGATTCCTACATATAGAGAATTCACCTTATGCTAGTTGCTCTGTTGAATTTGTTAATATTTTCTTTTGAAGGAAGGGAGAGGCAAGTTTTAACAAGTTCTTATACTCAACATCATCTATTGGTTTTTATTCTGTAGGAGGTGAGGTACATTTGATTTTTTTGGTAATAAATAGTTTCAGGTAGAAGTTGGTACTTTAAAGAACCCTCGAGAGAAGTAAAATGGTTAACTTTTGAAATGGGATTCATTCTGGACTTGTTTTTCTGAAATTTTTACAAATCTCACATCTTCTTAGGGAACATAAAAATGTACTGCTCTCCTTTGAATGTTCATTGAAGTTTCAAAGCAAATAACATAATTATTTTTAAAAACATGCTAGAGCAGGAAGATAGTTATTTGACTTTTATTTTTTAAGACCTCAAGTATTTATTTTTTAAATATTTATTCATTTAAATTCAAATTAGTTAACATACAGTGTAGTATTGGTTTCAGGAGTAGAACCGAGTGATTCAAGACTTACATAAAATACCCAGTGCTCATCCCAACAAGTGCCCTCCTTAATGCCCATCACCCATTTAGACTGTCCCTTCACCCAACACCCCTCCAGTTTGTTCCTGTATTTAAGAGTATCTTATGGTTTGCCTCCCTCTCTCTTTTCATATTATTTTTCCTTCCTTTCTACTTTGTTCATCTGTTTTGTTTCTTACATTCTACAAATGAGTGAAATCATGTGATATTTGTCTTGCTCTGACTTGTTTCACTTAGCATAATACACTCTAGTTCTATCCATGTTGTTGCAAATGGCAAGATTTAATTCTTTTTGATTGCTGAATGATATTCCATTGTGTGTGTGTGTGTGTGTGTGTGTGTGTGTGTGTGTGTGTGTGTATGCACACACATCTCTATCCATTCATCAGTCACTGGACAGTTATTTGACTTTTAAAGAGACAGAAGTAGCAAAAACTATACATTATTTGATTGCTTTGAAAATTGTTGGGTGCATCTGCTTAAAATATTTTTTTCTACTTAGTGTGAAAAATAAAGCACCATTTAGGTAACCTTTCTTGCCAATCATGTTTTACTTGTATTTTTAGTGGACTTATTCTGTCTTGAAGATTCTGTTATGCCTCCCTGGTCAACCTTCACCAGCAACCTCCAATCTTCCCATGTACTATTATAAAGATGTATTGCTGTCAATGTAAATAATAAACTAATTATTATAGCTATGAAATTAATCGCTTCTTGGCCTTTTGGCTAAGATCACGTGTAGTATCTGTTCTTATCAGTTTAAAACTATGAAATTAGTCCTTGTATTTATTTGGGAGAATGTAAAGAGGGAGTAAGTGGTAGTCAATGGGCAGTTTCTTCTTACTTTGAATGTATAAGTTTTATCAGATGAGGCAGGAAGAGTTGATAAAGTTCATGGGAAGTAACTAATTTTGACTCTTTGGACTGAAAGTAATAGCATTCACAATATAGGATTGTGAAAACTCAGGGCCATTTGGATAGATAGCCTCTGAAGAAGTTGAATTTTCTTAGGTGATCAGTGGAGATTGTTGCATGGGTGCTGAGAAGGATGGGACTATGTAGAACTAGTTCTATGAGAGATCGATAGTATTGTATAAGCAAACAGAGTTACCCTGGTGTTGGTTTAACATAGGAGAACAATACCCAGAATTCCAAAATGAGACTGTTGGGGGAAGTGAGTACGTGGTTTTTATTTGCTCATGGTTTGAATTGAAAGCTTATAGTGCAGGATTTCAGAAATTGGACAAGACTTTGGACCTGTTGGTTTTCTAAAGAAATAGTTGATGCAGTGAAGTAGAATCCTGGGAAATAAGTTGGATTTAGTTTGTGCAGACAATGGCTGGAATGCTGTGTTTCCAAGAATGGAGAGCATGGGGCTGACATTAGTGATGCCATGGAAGAGTGAACAGCAGGATGTGGTGACAGATTGAATGCAGAGGGGGAACCTAAATGACATGACTGGCTTGTGGCTAACGTGACAACAAACCAGCAGGATGTAGATTGTGTGACAGTTGCTTTCTGTCCAAGGACAGCCACAAATGGAACAGTAATCACAACAGGGCATGTCTTTTTAGATAAATCAACATATGTGATAAGGTATGCATCCAATGAAGGGAAAATTAAAATTGGTGCATAAATTAATGAATCCAATTATGATCCATATCTTCTTTCAATTCTGGGTTTTTATAACAAATGTCAACATAGAGAAGTTATGAATTTGTGTTATCATGATAACAGTTCTCTTTTGTTGATTGCTCACTTACTATAAAATAGGCACTGTGCTGTTTCATCTGCATTGGTTTGTTTAGTCTATATATGTACAGTTTTCACCCCCAGTGTATAGATGACAACACTGAGGTTTAGGAAAGTTAGAGACATGTGTCCAACATTACACAGCCAGTAAATGGTAGGGCCAAGGTTCAATTTTCATCACTCAGACCCAGATCTGTTCTGTTAAAAATTTGGCATTCTATGTCACGATTAACTTTCTGATGGTGACCTACCTCGGAGACAAAACCATTATTCTTCAATTACCTTTTAAAATGGACAAAACATGAAGAATAGTGTCCCAGACAAAAGAGGGAGGTATTTGAGCCTAAAAACAAGGATACAAACTATCAGAAGCACAGATAGGTTTTTAGTGTCCCAACATGACCTTATGATCATTATTAATAACAACTACATTCCAATGAGATTTATTTCCAAATTATATTTTAGTCCCAATTGGCTACATTTTCATTTCGTGAAATGGCAGTTTTATAAGAACCAGTAGGTCTTGTTGTAACTAGTCTAACTCAAATTAACCACAGAAATCACTTTGGGGAAAAGATTGTTATCAAGCAAAAACCAGACAAAACAAAAAATCTGCATGACTTCACCTCTTGGTAGAAATCTCTTGAGTTGTCATTTAAAGCAGAAAATAAGAATATCAGGATAAGTTAAATTTTATGTTAGGCTCTTTCACTTTTAGTGAGCAAGTCACTTAACCTCTTTGTTTTATCATTTCTGTGAAAGTATCTTAATCATTGACCACTTAATTGATAATTTCCCATGAAAGCCTTTTAAAACCATTAGAAACCAATCCAGTGCTAGCTAGATGTCAAAGGTGACAGTTTGCTTTTTTTTTTTTTTTTAACCTTGGTGTTTCACAGTTCAGAGCTTGTTCAACTTTAGTGAAGTTCAACTTTAGTAAAATAACTCTCCCTTGACTGAAAATATTCCTCAGTGGTAAGCAATCTAGCTATCAATCTGCCTTAAATATTAATTAGTTACCACACATAAAAATGTCACACTGTGAAGATTAATAGGATATTTTCTAAACATATGAGATGACAGAAAAACTCTTATTAGCACAATCTGCCGAAAAGACTATTACTTTTATTATCATTAGAATTACAATCATATATCCCAGTAAATACTAAAGAATGTGCTCTGCCCTTTGAAAATCTAAACTAGAATATACGGTGCCATGAAATGACATTTTGAGTCTCTCTTAATTTTGTCTTCAGGACCTCTTACTCAGCATTCTATGTGCTTGCTGCTATTGCTAGACCAGAAACCAACAGTTTGTTAAGAGAATGGATGCCAAATTTTCCTATAGTTTCAAAACCACAATTTGAGTTTTGATTTTTTCAGTGGTGTCATTTAAATTTCTACTGAAATAAAGAGATTGAGAATCAGTATTTACTATAACTGACAGAAGATAATTTTCAATTGAGACACAAAAACAGGGAGAAGAGCACAAATGATAAAAGAAAACTGGAAAGCCAGGAGAGACTCTCTAATCTTTTTACTCAAAAGAGTTTGCCTCAGTCTTTTAATTGATTTTTATTTTTGATTATTTATATTTCAGGTAGTTAACGTATGGTGCAACATTGGTTTCAGGAGTAGAATTCAGTGATTCATCACTTACATACAGCACCCAGTGCTCATCATAACAAATGTTCTCCGTAATACCCATCGCCCATGTAACCCATCTGCCACCCACCTCCCTTCATCAACCCTTCATTTATTCTCTATTGTTAAGAGTCTCTTGTGGTTTGTTCCCCTTTCTTCTCTTTTCCCTCTCCTTCCTATATGTTAACCTGTTTTGTTTCTTAAAGTCCACATGAGTGAAATAATATGATAGTTGTCTTTGTCTGATTGACTTATTTCACTAAGCAGAATACATCCTAGATCCACCTACATCATTGCAAATGGCAATATTTAATTTTTCTGATAGCTTATCATATTCCATTGTTTATATATACCACATCTTCTTTATCCATTCATTAGTCTATGGACATTTGGGCTCTCTCCATAGTTTGGCTATTGTTCATAATGCTGTACATTGGGGATCATGTACCCCTTTGAATCTGTATTTTTGTGTCCTTTGGGTAAATATCTAATAGTACAATTGCTGGATCGTAGGGTAGTTCTCATTTTTAGTTTTTTGAGGAACCTCCATACTCCAGATTGGCTGCATGAGTTTACATTCCCACCAGCAGTGCAAGAGGGTTCCCCTTTCTCTGCATCTTGCCAACACCTGTTGTTTCTTGTGTTGTTAATTGTAGCCATTCTGATAGATGATATAAGAAAAGTAGAAAGCTAGGAGAGACTCTCTCATCTGTTTACTCAAGAGTTTGCCTAAGTTTTGTGGAAAAGTAGCACTCATACTACCTGATTTACCCAGTTGAATGATTTCTACTTTGATAAGGAAAATAAATGGTAAGCTGTTAGGCATTTAGGACACTTATTTGAAATGATTTCAAATACAAGTACTGCAATCAGGGTATAAGCAGCAACATTCACTTGTTTTATCTCCAGTACTTTGCATAGTGATGGGCTTGTAGTATGTGCTTAGTAAATGTTTAGTGGTCAAATAAATAGTTATGTAAGCCCAGCACAGTTACTTATTATCACCTGTATTATCAATACTCGTAATATTCATACAAGGTATTTGGATATATAAATATTTCTTAAAGTATAAATATCAGCTTATGCGTGTACATTGCATAAAAGTAATCAGCTGTGTACAATCTTTCCTGAGAAAAACAAAGGTCAAGCTGAATTTGAAGTTTTGAGTGGAAATGATTGAGGATAGACAAGGAAATAAGTAGCTTGGAAGAGGGGTTGTTTCAGTAGGAAAGATACAGGAAAAATGATAGAAAGGAAGGGTAATGAATTTGGTTTGGAACACAACGAGAAGAAGAAGCCACCATGATATCTGAGAAGAAACTAGTAGGTGGTTGCTGATGGTTAGACTTAGCAATAATTGATAGAACTGAGGCCACTTCCATGGAAATTCTCTTCCATACTTTGTTGAAAGGTGGGTTCTGGGAACCCATTATTAATATCGAATACAAGGTAACTTGGGAAAGTTTATTGGACTAGAAAATTTACTAACCCAGGATTAGCTTCTCAGATTATCTTGATAATTTGGACTAAGAGTTAGAAACTAGATCTATGAGAAAAGGTACAAGAGCTGTAGATTCACAGAGTTGAGAAGAAGGTTAGTACCACGGTAACCCAAATTACTGGTTTAAGTTTGTTTGGTGAGAGCAGGACTTGTGTACCATTCAGACATGCCAATCAGGAGGAAGCAAGGATTGCTTTAGAACTTGACTGTTCTCCTATTCCCCATTCCAGGTCTCATAGATCACCATCAACCTCCTGTGTTGGGCTTCTGAGGTATCCCTGTCTTTTCTTGACAGCTTAAGGTATAGCTTCAGTAATGAACTTCAGAGGCACTATTAGTGCCCCTCAGAGGCAATGCCAGTAGCCATTAGAGCATAATATTGGGCAACAGAAAAGTCAGTCCCCTAATCTTGGCTAATAAGAAGAGTGAGTATTTCAAACAGTTCTACCAAGAAAAATGAAAACCAAGAGGAGAGCCAATATTAGTCTACATTTAAAGTTAGTAGAATGTATCCAGAAATTTTCTTTAAAACCTCCATAAGCCTCCGTTTAAAATCCTCAGCTTTTGCCACCATTAACTTAAGTATTCATGGTTTTTTAAAATCACTAACAACAGATTAGAACTGTCTTAGATGAAACAACAATCCAATGAATGAAACCTGTTAGCATCTTAAATATCTCTGCTTAAGCACCTCAAATACCTGTTTCTAAAAACGATTTCACCCTCAGTTTCAACTGTTGGACAGATGCCTAAAATTGAAGCAGAAACCCATCTCTATGTGTTTACCCATGGATTCTTGTTCTACTTCTCTCAAGGTCACTATTTAACAACCCATCTGATACTGGTGAGTCTTTCACATTCCATCTGAGGATTTAACATTAGTAACTCTGCTTCTCTGAGAAACGAATGGCAACAAACTGTTTCTTTAACTTATACAAGCTGTGTTGTGACTGACATATACAACATGTATCATTAGGTCTCTACATATTCCAAACCTGGGATGATTTGGCAGACTCTGAAAGCCTAATGGAATCGTAGCTCCTTCTGAGTATATTAGCATGCCTATTAGTATCTCCTATAATAAATATGCCACGTTTTATTTTAGGCAGTTCTGGGACTTTGTATTGCCTTTATTCGCACTTCACTCCATGTATATTTATTGAGTAATATTGTCTGGGGCTCTTCCTTTACATTTCCCTAGATCCCCAGTGTTTTCTCTCCTATTAAAAGGACCATTTATCCCATCAGAAAAATATAAAGACAAAGATACAGGAATTGTCTCTTTACAAAAAATAACGGCCTTTTAACTCATCTCTGATGTATCATAGCTGGAGATGAAGAACTGGTATGAGATTGCCTGAAAGGACTTCTTTGATGCATTGTTTTCCCTCTTTGGAGGATCATAGGAATATCCTCCTGACAACAGGAAACCAGAGAAAGCTTGATCAATTACAATTTATTTTGCCTATCCTAATGGAAGCATGGAAAAATTTGTGACCAAATATAAAAATAGCCCATGGGAAAAATGAATATAGGCTATATCCATTGTCTATGTAAAATGCTAAGATTTGCTCTCCAGATTTTATTCAGAGAAGCGCAATTATTTGTGCAATGCCTTTGTAATAATAAAGTATCATAAAACAGAGTATTAAATGTTACGTTTGAAAGCTCCTATAAATTCCAGTAATTAAACAGCATAATGGGAATGCTCCAACCATAACTTGACTGTCAGTTATTCTGTGTATGGATTTCCACTTACTTCAGGTGCCACTGTTGATGAGCAAGGGTGTGTTCAAGAGACAAACATTAAAAAGCTACGGCATTTAGTACTAGTGAAGGGAAAAAGAAGGTTTAGAAAGTGTTTACAGGTGCTTCAGATAATTTATTCAACTTAAATCGAGTCAGAGAATTGATAGATGCAAGAAATTGAGAGGAATGGAAATTGGAAACAATAATTTTAGAGTGTCAACATTTATGTGCACCTAAAAGGAACATGTGGCTGTGTTTTGGTTCAGTCAGATAATAACACATTACCCTGATTCAAAGGAGTTTAGAAGTAGTTGCTTAAGTTTCCAAAGGCAAGTGTGTTTGTTCGACCAGAAATATTGGCAAAAAATTGTAAAACTGTTTTCCAAAGTGACTGTGCCATTTTGCATTCCTGACAGCAATGTGTGAGAGTTCCTATTGCCCCATATCCTTGCTAGCATTTGGTGTTCTCGATGTTTTGGATTTTAGCCATTCTAATAAATGTTCCATGGCATCTCATTGCTGTTTCAGTTTGCAGTTCTCTAATGACATATGATGCTGAGTGTCTTTTTAAATGATTATTTACTATTTGCACGTCTTTTTAGTGAGCTGGATGTAAATGTTTTTTGCCCAGTTTTTAATTGGTTTGTTCATTTTCCTTTTATACATATAGTACTATTATTTATATTACATATAAATATTATATTCATTTACTTTCCATATGAAATATGTCATATTGATACATGTATGTCTTATTATATATGATATAAATATTACATCTATATACTTGCAAATTTGTGTATTTGTAAACATAAATTCATATATGTACTTCACATATAACCTATTAGTTTTAGGTGTGTATGACATAGTGATTCAATATTTGTATATGTCATGAAATGATCACAGTAAGTCTAGTTAACACATGCTACCCCACATAGTTAGAAAAATCTTTCTTGTGATGAGAACTTTCAACATCTACTATCTTAGCAACTTTAAAATATGTAATACAATATTAATATAATTGGCTTGTCTGCTTTCTTTTTATTCTAAGATTTTTTTAAATGCTTATTTATTTTTGAGAGAGAGAGAGAGAGAGACAGAGTGTGAGCAGGGGAGGAATAGAGAGAGAGGGAGACACAGAATCTAAAGCAGGCTCTGGGCTCCAACTTGTCAGCACAGAGCCCAACATGGGGCTTGAACTCACAAACCATGAGAAAATGACCTGAGCCAAAGTTGGATGCTTAACCGACGGAGCCACCCAGGTGCCCCGGCTTATCTGTTTTCTTGTTGAGTTTTAAGAGTTATTTGTGTATGTTGGAGTCCACTATTTTATGAAGCAGGTGTTGTGAAAATACTTTCTCTGAGACTGTGACTTGTCTTTTCATTCTCTTAACCCACATTTTTATAATAATTTTTAAATTTAAATACTAAACCGGGAGCTTAAATTAATATCCTAGATTAAAGCAAAATCATAGATGGGAGTCATGAGCCCAACCCAGTGGTGTCCCACCCCACCTCCCCCATGGGGGTATCTTTACAACTTTGCACTGTGCTACACAGCTTGAAAATAATAATAATAATAATAATAATAATAATAATAATACTGTTGTAACACTTAATGAGGACAATATTTGAAGAGAATTCATTTTGATAGCTAGAAGTACTTTCTGGAATTTTAAGCCTTGGCATAAGGAAGAACTTTTAAATTGTCAGAATAATCCAAAAAGGGAATAGTACTTATGGATAGCAGATAAGCCAAATTTAGCAAATACAATTCAGGCCACTCAATTACATTAGAATTTCAAAGGTACAACATATATCTACATATATGTTAGAATATCTATGGCCCATGGAATATTTGGATCATCTTTATACAAAACCATAGTCATTAGTTATTTGAAATTCCAGCTTAACAGCCTCCTGTATTATTTGGCAATCCTAGCACTGGATACGTTTTAGTCCTAAGCATGTGCAGAGTCGAGTGTCCATTGAATAGAAATCTTGTTGAGTTCCAGGATTCAAAGGAGTGCTTTCAAGGATCTTCCAAGTGATTAGGACTACTTCTATTCTTACATCTACAACTTCTCTTGAAGAATCTGACCTAATATAAATTCTTTCAAAAAAACAGTCATAATTTAAGTGTCCCTATCAATGAGCATCTTCATTTAATCTAAAAGACTGATATATTAATTCATGGGGGGGGGATTTTCAGTAATAATTTCTGATTATTTGTTTTAGAAAAAAAAAAAAAAAAAAAAAAAAAAAAGATGACCAAACATGTGATTTAGGGGTAAGAAAACAGTGATTTAGGCATGAGAAAACTTTCCTCAGATCTGAAGTGTGATACATTTATGGAGTGTCTCCAGCGTCAGTTACCAATTTTTGTGCTAATACTTGATTTTCCTTTATAAAAACATCCTATCTGTGCTTTTGGTTCATGTGGTTAATATGAACATGGCACTCAGGTCTGTCTGCCACAATCACAGATTTGATTCTATTTGCTTCAGTGATTGGCTCATAGATGAGAATACGGTCAATCAGTGACCATTTGTAGACTCTTGCTAGATTACTTTAACTCCTACATCTCTGCTGGGTTTAGACCGGGGCAAATGTTATTATAGTGCTTCTGGAAGCCACAGTGCTACCACGTGGGATCTGAGTATAATGCCTTTTGGAGAGGAACAAAGCCAATAGATGGACGAACCAGGTGGGGTTATCATAGTCTGGTCCCTTCAGTCACCACCTATACTTGATCTTTCTCTCACTTCCACTAGAGTTCTGATATAAGAACAGGTGGGTATATTTTACCAGTGGATAATTCATATCTGATAATGGAGATTTATGGATCTGATTAGATTTTTCTATAATACCAGCAAGAACTGTTTATAAACCAAAGTCTCTACCTTGACAACACATAGCCTTTCCCCTCCCTAGCCCTCTCTGGTAGGTTTTACATAGAGAAAACATTGAATGACATGGAGGAACTATCACTGGCAGTGACTGAAGCATACAGTTTGGAAAAAGAACATGGGGCCACTACTGCAAATCAAATTGGGATGACTGTGCATATGGCCTAGTTGACCTGGGCTTGATAATGTCACTTGGTGCACAGCTTTTATTCTCTGGCAGAAGATCAATCATGTTGTACCATGTAACTCTTGGATGACTTAGATCAAAAAAAAAAAAAAAATAACACAACAAAAACAAAAATGAGCAAGCAAGAGAACATGGTTATCCATATCTTAAAATGTATTTGACTCTTCGGCTTGTTATCTCTATAAGCTACTTGCCGATAGGGAAGAAAGGAAATGGGACTAGAGAAATACAGCCATGTGTAAATATGTAATTGCTGAGCACAAATGTAGCTCAGAGCTTTGTCAAAGATAGATTTCTTCTATTGATTATGAATTAACTTTACTTCTTAATGAAAGAAACAACTCTTCTCTCCTCTACAGATAATTTAGGTTAAAGTGCAACAGTCTGTCCTCTGCTGGAAACCAATGTAATTAAATAATTCAGTCTTAAGGATTTTGATGACCATGAATTTATTATGTAAAAGTTCATTAGAAAGCTGGAGGTTCTTCAGATAACATGATTATAAATTAGATACTGTTTTGTGTGAGGTATTTTATTTTCCTGAATGCTTCATAAATCGGAGAGTTCAATGGTCTCTCCTCTATTTCTTCTATTAGGGAAATTAGGAAATCTGGAGAGGAAGAGAGAGGTTTTCATTAAATCAGTCTATTCTATCTCACCTTCTCATCAAATGTGTCTTGAAGTAAACACACAATTTGGTGCATAAGGCAGAAACATGGTGTGAAATGTTTCTCTCTTGTGGAAAAAAAAAAAAAGACATGCTTGTTGACACGATAATACACCCAACCCCCTTCTTGGAAGAAAGTTCATTTTAGAAAGTGATTATAAAAGATTATAAAGGAGCAAATGCTGACTGATATTATCTTTAAAGTATGTCCTTCCTATGCTCTCCGCCCCTACCCAGGAATTTGCAGATCACTAATTGATTAAAATATGAGTAATATTTTCTTCCCCACGATGTACTGGGAAATCAGACAAGATCAGTGTGTGTCCTATTATACACTGCAGGCAAACCTCATTTAGTTTGTCGTATTACTCCTTTGGGTTTAGTGCAAGGACAGTCATTTCTGCTCTAGTGAGTTCTTAGCCTCCAGTAGTTAACTTTGGCACCACCTGAAGTTAATGATACCAATGGATCATTTTACCCATACAGCTTGATTATCAGTGTATGTTGCTAAGTGTATATTCATTTTGAGGGCTCCCCCTCCCAATACAAAAAAAAAAAAAAAAGGTTATAACCAGAAATACAATGGATGCACTTATGAGCCAATTTTAAAACAAAACCATTTTTTAGTAAAATGTAAACATTTTATCTCTAAAGGGAGAACCTGCACTGAAAAATGTCTGATGTATGGGCACACTGAGAAAGTTAACAGAAGTAGCTACTGAAGTCGCTCAGCCTCTTCTCACGGTTGTCCTGGCACCTTGACTAGCGGTCCTTTAAACTAGAAGGACCACGAAATGTGTAAAACGAACTACAGCTCTTTTGAAAAGAAGGGGGAATTCTGTTAATAACTACAGTAGAGCAACTGGCATAAACTAGAATGGAGGTGGGAAAACGGGATCTGTGCTCACCTTAATTGTAACGCTTTTAAAGATAGTTGTTAAATTCAGTACTCATTCTGTAAATATTTAGTGAGCACCTAACACGTGCCAGATGCCGGAGATACATGGTACAAAAGAGCAGCTCCTGCCCTCTGGGAGATTACAGTCAGGTGGGGAAGTTGGGAACCGGTAAAGTTCCCACTAGTAGAAGGAAATGTTCATGGAGAACAAGAGGAATGATTTTACGTGCTCATTATTTTCTTTGCGATGCTATGTTTTTGTCAGTTTTATTTGGTGAAAGAATACAACCTGTAGCCTTCTGTAGTACAGAGTTCTAGAACCTAGATTCCCCACTGGATGAGGCATCCATCTCCCAGGCATGTCAGCAGCTTAGGCTCGCAACTCCCCGCTGTCTGTACCCACATGAGGCTGGGCCCTGTGGTTCCGGCTCCCCTTGGATCAGGCCAAGGCCAGACTTCATGTGACATTGCCCCTTATCACTACTGAGTGTTTGAGATGTGGCTAGGAACTATATTTTTAACCTTATGTAATATTAATTTAAATTTAAACAGCCACATAGAGATGGTGTTTACCCTGTAGAGCTGCACACTTTTTTTTTTTTTAACGTTTATTTATTTTTGAGACAGAGACAGAGCATGAACAGGGGAGGGGCAGAGAGAGAGGGAGACACAGAATCGGAAACAGGCTCCAGGCTCTGAGCCATCAGCCCAGAGCCCGACGCAGGGCTCGAACCCACGGACCGTGAGATTGTGACCTGAGCCGAAGTCAGACGCTCAACCGACTGTGCCACCCAGGTGCCCGCACACTTTTCTAATAAGATGTGCATAGCCATGTTTTTCCACATGCTAAAGTGACCCCCCCCCCAGCTCCCTCCCCCTCACCAAGACTATAGAGAGTCAAGAGACCTTATTTAGGCTGGAGCTCAACTGTGGTTTGATGGTCCATGTGTTACGATCCCAAAGTATTAGTGTCCAACAATCTACTCTGGAGGGTTATTAATGGGAATTTGGAGTTGCTTCTTTTGCTGTGATAACAGGCTTATGGAAGAATTTCTGATCAGTGATTTCCTAAGTTTTTGAGTGAGATGCTGAGGTTTGGTCTGTCAGCAAGGTGACGTTTCTTTTGGGCCAAAGGCATTCCGAATGACAGCCTAGAAGAGTTTTCAACAACAACAACAACAAAATGAAAATGTAAAGCCTCTTTGAGGACATCACCCGTTCCTGGAACCATTCCAGTGGAGCATCTTTGATTTGGAAATAAAGGATCAGATTTGGTTAGTGCACTGGAGAACAGTATAGCATAAAATAGTGGATGAGAATTGTTGTGAAAAAGAATCTGATTAGTATGAAGCTAAAAAACAAAAACAAAAAATAAAGAAACAAACAACCCCCCCCCCACATTGCTATCACAGATCTGCTGTGAACGTTGAATGGATACTTGTGAAAACAGATTTGTGTACATTAGAGAGAAAAAAAAAGTTTCATGGCCATGTGTATGGAAAACGCTTAGGAAAGAAAACCACTGCGACTAGTGCATGAGTGTGCAGTGTAGTGCA
Source organism: Herpailurus yagouaroundi (assembly GCF_014898765.1). Classification (NCBI taxonomy): domain Eukaryota; kingdom Metazoa; phylum Chordata; class Mammalia; order Carnivora; family Felidae; genus Herpailurus; species Herpailurus yagouaroundi. The sequence continues at coordinate 47,953,055 of NW_024412377.1, forward strand.
GCCTAGAGACACTGGCTCTGAGTCCACAGGCTTTTTAGCCTGCTTGCTGTGAAGTTTGAAAAAAGTTACTTATCCTTTGAGCCTCAGCTTTCTTGCTGATGAATGGAAACAATTACCTTATCTCCTCCTCTCGTGTGGTCTTGTGAGCTTTGAATGGGGTAACAAAATGCTTTGGTCCTATGCACTGTTAGAGACACCAGCTTCTGTAATAGTGTATTGGGGCTCTTTTGTTTGTTCTTTATTTGTGTTCTGTAAGGTTCATTGACCTCAATTTTATTAATGTGGGGTGTTGTGATTTCAAAAGGCTAAAGGTTCCACGCAGGTAACTTTAATAACTGGATGAACCAAGTAAGGTCGTGGGGAACTTGAGAAGCTCACGCAGTCTGGAAGGTGCAGCCCCACATGGCGCCATTCTGTGGCTGCATATGAACTTGGGCCCGGAGTTGCCAATGCCTTTTTGATAAGTTAAAGGCTGACTTTTAATAGATTCTGTGGGACAAACAAACTCAATTATTGTCCATATCTAGCCTGCAGGCCACTGGTTTGCAACATGTGCCTCCTTCCAAAAAGGATTTAAAATGAATTATATTCAAAGAGAATATAATAGGGGAGAAAAGCAGAGGAGGGAATCAAAAGAGTAGAATAAGCTGTCTTCTGTTGATCGATAAGAATTTATTAAGCTCTATCAGGCTGATGCTTTGGGAGATGCTAACAAAATAGAAAACATTGTCTTTGACCTAGAGATAGATGCAAATGCATGAAGTCTTAGAGAATGAGAAAAAGCCAATATGTAATTAGGTGTGAGATGGGGTCAGTTAGACCAGTGCCACACCGAGTATGGTCTGCAGACTGGCACCAGGCTGCGGTGATTGTTACTCATCCCGGATGAGATAAGGGCCGAAATTGAGAGTAAGTGCTTAGAAACTTCCAGACCAATTTGACAGAGGGTTTTTGAGTTCATTTAATATGGTGAAGTATTGAGACTTAGGTTTTATGGACCTTTGTCTTATTTCTTAATTTTCCTTTTCCTTATAATTCATGTTCATTATATTTTACCAAACTATTAATCAGTGGCCAGTTGACACACACACATACACACACACACACACAAAATGACAACAAATTGTTGATTCTTCACTCTGGGTATGTTTAGAGTCGCTGGTAGATACTCGTATTTGTGAAGTTGGAGAAGAAATAATTTGCTCTTAGATGAGAATTGTTGGCTCTAGTTATTTCACCAAATGATTGATTCTGTAAAAACTAATGAAGAAGAGTCACCTTAAAATGGGTTTATGATATTTCACCAAAGTTGTTTCACTGTGAGAGGCAGTGTAAGCTGACAAATATAAAGTCAATTGTATTTAAGGGAAAACAGAACCAATTACTTAGCAGAACATTGAGAGGTTGAGATCAGCTGAAAGTTGGAAATTTGAAACATTTGAGAAACAGACATACTTCTCAGTGACCCTGATGAGTTCATAGCTAACTGGCCATTGGACATGCATCATAAGATCAAAACATTTTTGGGGGATGGAAAGCGTCCTTAATTATTTATCTAATAGATCAGAAAATCAATCATTCAGAAAGTTGATTTACAGTGATTCAACTTAATTCCAGTATTAGAGAAAGCTTTGTTAAGAAGCTGTGGTAAATAACAATTTTTTTGTTTCCTTACCGCATTAACATGGAGGGTGACTGACTCATTGTGGGCTTACAGGGAATATGTATGCATAGATTGTGAGATATAGACGGAGGGAGGGAGTAGCTAGGACAAAACCATAGGTCAGCTCCACACTGCTGTCCATTCCAAAGTTTCCTTCTTTAAAAAACTTTCCTAACACTTCCTTCCATTCTTCTCTCTTTTACAGAATCATTTATTCTTACCCCTAAGAATTTAACATTCATCAATTATTAAATTAAGAAATTTCCAGTTTGTCTGTTGAGGAAGCACATTCTCAAATGTGCCTTCCCTCGTTCACAGACATCCACTGAGTGCTTAACTGGCTCCAGTCACTATAGTAGTAGGTGCTGGAAATATGTTCTCCGAAGTAGCCTTTGCATAGTGCTTATGATCACTTAAGCTCCTGTGTATTCACCTCTCATACTATTCTGTCCTAAATCCAGTAAGTACGGCAGAGTAAAGAAGACACTGCTACTTGGGGCTGGGAGGGATGTGCTGTGTCTCCATACGGTGACCTGTAGTGAGAGCACTCAACCCACTCCCAGGGTTTCTGTGAAGGGATGCAGGCCAGTGTAAGGTGTGAGGGGCCAACCAAGTAAGGTGTTGACACAAAAAGCCTGAACACACATGTTCATAGAAGCTTTATTCATAATGGCCCCAAATGAAAGCAACCTAGATGTTCTTCAACAGCTGAATGGTTGGGGTGCCTAAGTGGCTCAGTCAGTTGAGCGTCAGATTCTTGATTTCATCTCAGGTCATGATCCCAGGGTCATGGGATCAAGCCCCACATTGAGCTTAGTGCTGAGCGTGGAGACTGCCTAAGATTGTCTCTCTCTCTCTCCTTTTTCCCCTCTCTCCCCCTCCCCCTCCCTCCCTCCCTCCCTCCCTCCCTCCTTCTCTCTTTCTCTCTCTCTCCCCCTCCCTCCCTCCCTTACACATTAAAAACAAACAAACAAACAAACAAACAAAAAAGCACGTGGGTGCCTGGATGGCTCAGTAGGTTAAGCATCTGACTTTGGCTCAGGTCATGATCTCACAGTTCATGAGTTTGAGCCCCACCTTTGGCTCTGTGCTGACAGCTAGCTCGAAGACTGGATCCTGCTTCAGATTCTGTGTCTCCCTCTCGCTCTGCCCCTCCCCTACCCATGCTATGTCCCTCTCTCTCAAAAAATAAAACGTTAATTCTTTTTAAAGCAGGTGAATGGTTAAAGAAACTGTGGTACATCTATATTTTTGGAATATTAAACAATTGAAAAACAAAAAAACCCAACTTTGATATATCTCCAGGAAATTAGACTAAGTAAAAAAAAAAAATCTCAAATGGCCACATGCTTTAGGATACTGTTTACACAATATACTTTATGTAACAAAACCATAGACATGGAGGTCAAGTGTGTGGTTGCCAGGAGTCAGACGTGGTGGCGGGTGGGAGTGGGAGGAGGTTGTAGCGGACTATGAAAGTATAACATGAAGGATGTTCTGTACTGATTCGGGTGGTATTCACATGATTCGATACATGTGATAAAGCTGTATGGAGCTCCATATATCTGCACATGCCTGTAAAATAGGAGATACCTGAATAATATTGGTGCATTTTATTAATGTAAGTCTTCTATTTTGAAATATACTCTTGTAAACTGTTACTTTTAGGGAAAATTGAGTAAAGGGTATGTGGGATCTCTATTAGTTCTTATATGTGTATATGTAAATCTGCCATGACCTTAAAATAAAACATTTTTCAACTTTATGAAGATAGTACTGACATACAATGTATGTTAAATTTGAGGTACACAATGTAATTACTTCCTATAGATAAATACTGTGAAATGATTACTACAACAAGGTTACTTAATACCTTAACTACACTTGCATAATTATCATTTGTGTATGGTGTGTGGTAGAAACATTTAAGATTTACTCTCTTAACTTTCACATATAGGACACAGTTTTGTTAATAATTAACTATGCTGTACACAGATCTCTATAACTTATCTTTCTTATAGCTGAATGTTTGTGCTCTTTAAACATTATCTTCTCATTTTCCATCACCTCCCGGCCCTTGAAAGCCACCATTCTACTTTGTCTGGTTTATTTCACTTGGGATGATGTCTTCAGGGTCAATCAGTGTTGTCACAAATGGCAGGATTTCCTTTTTTGTGGATGACTAATATTCCACTGTATGTATTTACCATATTTCTTTTATTAATTCATTTGTCAGTGAGCATTTAAGTTGTTCCCCTGTCTTGGCTTTTGTGAATAATGCTGTAACGAACATGGCGGGGTGCAGATATCTCTTTAAGATAGTGATTTCATTTTCTTTGGATATATGCTCAGAAGTGTACTTCTTTGATCATGTAGTAGTTCTATTTTTAATTTTTGAGGATGCTCCATACTGTTTCTTATTGTGTCTGCACCATTCTACATCCCTACCAACAGTGCACCAAGGTTCCCTTTTCTCTAAAAGGCTTCTCAGCATTTTTTTTTTTATCTCTTGTCTTCTTGATAATGGCGATAAAATAACATGATGAAGTAAAACGGAAACCAACTAGAGTGAGGAGGGCATTCGCGTAGGAGCATTGCCCAGTGCACGGTGTCAGAATCAAGCGAGCTGTGGAGGGCGTTGAATAGAATGACTGCCTAGCACATGGTGTTGGAGCCTGAGAAGATGAGAAAGAAGTCTGTAATTGGCCAGGGGAAGGGGTGACTCTGTCCAGGAGCTCAGAGCCTAAGGGGCAAAAAGGAAGGCGTATACATGGGGTGATAAGGATGTCGAGGTCAAAGTAGAAGCAAAATGAGAAAGCTGTTCCCATGAAGAAATGGCCTGGTGTGTTGCAAGGTAAGGGAGGTTCATGCTGGGAGCCTTCTGTGTGGCGAGAGTGAAGAGGGTGGGTGACTGTGTGTGAGGGTGGTCCGCGAGATGTCAGAACGCTAGCGGATTGAGGACCGTGTCCGTGCCAAGGCAGCCTGGCACGGGGATGGAACCCAAGCAAGATGAAGAGTGTGTCTCTGTGGGAGGGAGGCATGGAATGGGGAATCATGTGAGGAGGGCTTCCATGTGGCACAGTGCTGCATGCAGGGTGAGGTAGGGACCAGGAATCCAGTAGCTAGGTGCAGTGTCAGGAGGTCATCCACGTGCGGGAGAAAGTCATGGCAGTGATGGACTATTGGTTACGTTCAGGAAAATTATCAAAGGAGTGAATATATTACGGATAATAAGAGCTTGGGGCACCTGGCTCAGTTCATGGTCATGAGATCAAGCTCTGTATGGGGCTTTTGGCTGAGCATCGAGCCTGCATGGGATTCTGTCTCTCTCCCTCTCTGCCACTCCTCTGTGCACGCGCTCTCTCTCTCTCTGTATGTCTCTCTCTCTCTCTGTCTCTCTTTTTTTTTTGTGTGTGTGTGTCTTGTTTTTTTGGCTTATGTGTGTGCATGTGTATGTATCTTCAAGTTTTTATTTATATTCCAGTTATACTGTGTAATATTAGTTTCAGGTGTGTAATTTAGTGACTCTTCACTTACATACAACACCCAGTGCTCATCACAAGTGCCCTCCTTAATACCCATCACCTGTTTAATGCATTCTCCCCTCCGCTTACCTTCCCTCCAGTACCCTCAGTTTTTTCTCTATAGTTAAGAGTCTCTTATGGTTTGCCTCCCTCTCTATTTTTTTCTTTCCCATATGTTCATTTGTTTTGTTTTTTATATTCCACATATGAATGAAATCATATGGTATTTGTCTTTGACTTATTTCACTTAGCTTAATACTCTCTAGCTCCATTTATGTCATTGCAGTAGCAAGATTTCATTCTTTTTTATGGCTGAGTAATATTCCTACACACACACACACATATATGTGTATATAAGGTGCACACACACACACACCACATTTTCTTTATCCATTCATTAGTCAGTGGACATTTGGGCTCTTTCCATAATTTGGCTATTGTTGATAATGCCGCTATAAACATTGGGATGCATGTACCCCTTCAAATCTGTATTTTTGTGTCTTTGGGGTAAATACCTAGTGGTACAATTGCTGGATCATAGGGTAGTTCTATTTTTAACCTTTTGAAACCTCTGTACTGTTTCCAGAGTGGCTGCACCAGTTTGCATTTCCACTGTTGGTGGAAAATTTCAATCACAGTATGAGAAGTAGTATAATCAACCTCTAGGTACCCGTTGTCTAGTTTCAACAATTATGAACACATGGACAATCTTGTTGCATCTAATCCTCCTCTTCCTCCAAAAAGATTATTTAAAAGCAACTCCAGACATCATGAGTAAACATTCTGGTGTACATCTTTATATAATAACATCTCATATATTTTTCAGATATAACCACAATACCACTACTATATTTTCTTTAGATTCTTTTAATATTTAATTTTTAAAGAGAGAGAGAGAATGCGCATGCGTGAGTGGGGGAGGGGCAGAGAAAGAGGGAGACACAGAATCCCAAGCAGGCTCCAGGCTCTGGGCTGTTAGCACCGAGTCTGATGTGGGGCTTGAACTCACGGACCACAAGATCATGACCTGACGCAAAGTCTGAAGTTGGATGCTTAACCTGGAAGTCATGCCCTCTACTACTATACTTTAAATGCAAGGTTGATAATTTCTCAGTATCTTCAAATAAAGTATTAAGATTTCTCCGTTTGTCTCATAAATGACCATTATGTTGCCTTGTTCAAAATAATCAAGGTCCACACACTGCATTTGGTTAATATATTAGATGTCATTTCATGGTAATCATTTCCTCTTTATTTTTTTTAAAGATTATTTATTGTGTTCTAGAATTTCTCATGTTCTAGATGACTTTTGGTGAGTTTCAACTGTAGTATTATTTAATGTACTCATTTATCCCTCGTATTTCTTGTAAACTGCCCTTTAGACTAGAGGCTTTGTCAGATTCAGGTTCAAGTTCTTGGCTTATCTTGAAAGTGGTTCATGTATGTCTTATTGCTCTACATTAGAGTATACATAATGTCTGGTTGTCTTTTTTTTATTTTTTATTTTTTGCTAAAATTAATCATCAGTTTTGTTTTTGTTTTGTTTTGTTTTGTTTGTTTATCAGTTCGGTTTCTCCTTTCTAAAACTCCTCACAAGATTTTTCACCTTCTCGTTTTACAAGCCATACTTATTACCTGGATTCATTATTTCAAAAGGAAACGTAAAATGGTGGTGTTCAAATGTTATTACTTCTCATTCATTTATTAGCTGGGGATATTCTCTGAAGAATAACTTTTTCTGAACAACTATTTGATTACCCTAAAGTGTCATTCAAACAAGAAAGAATAAATGTCTGACTTTCCCTTTATGGATCATCATCAAGTTTTTTAAAAGTAATGTGATGTAGAATAATTGTTAAAAGTGATGAAAATATACTAGAGGAATATACTAGCATGAAGTAAATGCGAGACAGAAGGGTATGAAAGGGTGCATGATGTCTTTTTTTTTTTTATGGACTTACTTTCTTATTAGCTAGCCTCCCAATGTAGTCATGCCCCTCTCATCCCTCCCATCCATGATGTTAGCACCTGTCTGTTACTCTCACTGGGGATACAGTGGTGAGTCAAATGTGTGTCCTCCATCAGCTTTCAAAAAGAGTTACCACACATATCCTCTAAGTTAAACATTTAAGACTTTATTAATGTGGGACAGAATGGATATTGATCAGTGAAGCTTGGGGAAAAAATGCACATCACTCACACAACCACAGTGACAGGATTCAGATTAGAATATGTTTATATCCAGTACATCCTCAATGCTGGCTGCCTTTCCAACCTGCCAGATTTCTAGCTTTTTATTCTGAACTGCGGTTTGTCTCTATTGTCTGTAAAAATGTTGGAGGATTATCAGCTTCTCGCTGTTCCATAGATGATCTGTCCACTAAATATAATTCATGCCCATCACCAAAATCGCTCTTAATGTTTCTGTGATCTAAATATTTTATGTTGTTTACATTTGTTTGCTCTGCTTCCACGGAGCGCTCCCTAGTCAGCTGTGCTAGCATAAAATCAGCACATTTTCGTCTCTGCCTTACAGACAGTGGCAGCAGACTGATGTCTGAGAGGGAAAAGAACTCTAAACGAGTAAAAATCTGTTGAAAAAAAATCAATAGTTTGTGTTCTGTTTGGGCAAAAAATAGGATTATGGATTTTTTTCCCCACTAACACACAATATTGATGGGTTCCATTAAAGCCCATGAGAAATTTGATTTTTAATGGAGTTGTTCTTTCACATATGCTGAGCAGATTGATTTAGGAAGTTGTTATTCACACCAACTGAGGAGAGGTGTGTTAACTGCTTCATACAAACAAGGGGTATGCTAACGCTAAGAAAACTTTCTCAAACCCACGTGCAAAGGATATAGTGTCACTCTATTCCAATACGTTTAATATGTGAAACTGTATTTAAAATACTTTTGTTTAAAAGATGAGAACAAACTAAGGGTTGATAGGGGGTGGGAGGGAGGAGAGGGTGGGTGATGGGTACTGAGGAGGGCACCTTTTGGGATGAGCACTGGGTGTTGTATGGAAACCAATTTGACAATAAATTTCATATATAAATAAAAAAAAATACATGAAACAAAAATTTCAAACAGAAAAAAAAAATAAATAAAAGATGATGTCTTTTTTTGTGTGCTTCATTTGAGCCAGTAGGTAGTGAAATACCATAATATAATCCAGTGTATCTTTTCATAAAAATGGCTTTGCACATTGCAGGAGTTTCCACATGCCAGACCCCAGAAGCACTGAGAATAGCATCCAATCCCTGGATATTGCCTGCTCAATGACCACTTTAGGCCTAAAACATATAATTAAGCTTGAGGACTGAGCATCTCAATGAAGGATATTGCTAAGTAACCAGTCTGCAACCTACTTAATTAGCATAAATAACAAAAAAAAAGCACCGCTTAGACTCACAGTCCTGGGGCACCAGTGGGCCCCTTTTCATTTGAAGCATTTCATGAGCAATTTTGAAAAGAGGAAGAGATAATGAGGATTATTACCCTGTTGCCCTGTAAGCTACATGTTCTAGTCCTCATGCTAAGTCAGGACTGGAAAGGACAAGAAATTAGAGGATCACGTTATCCTTCTTTCATATGAATTCTGAAAGTCAAGAATTGCTCAGTAGATTTTATTCAAGATATAATAAGCATTCTTTGGGGTCCTAATCATTAGAAGTCATTTCTGGGCGGCTTCTTGACTTCCTGGGCTTCTCAAAGCTCACAGTAAGACTCAGAGTAAAGGGAGCCCCTGACTCTTTTCAGTAAGCATACTCTTGCAAACTGTCCTGAAAGGGGATTTTGGCAAAATAGGTCACAGTCAACACACATTCAAGAATTAACAATAGCTCTTAACACCTACTAAGTGCCTGTGAGAATAGGTGCACACACCAGGTGCTTGCCCTCATGAGGTTTACATTCTTTTTTTTTTAACACATGTTTTTAGTGTTTATTTATTTTTGAGAGAGAGAGAGAGTGCGAGCAGAAGAGGGACAGAGGAAGAGGGCGAGCAGGAGAGGGGCAGAGAGGGGGGAGACACAAAACCTGAAGCAGGCTCCAGGCTCTGAGCCGTTAACACAGAGCCCAATGCAGGGCCCGAACTCACGAATGGCGAGATCAGAACTGAACCGAAGTCGGACGCCCAACTGACTGAGCCACCCAGGTGCTCCAAGGTTTACATTCTTGTTGGAGCCAGACAGAAAATCATCAGACAGTATCATTTGATGAGAAGAATAAAATAGTGATATGACAAAAGATAACGGTTTTGGAAAGAGGTGTTTTTTTTTTTTTTTTCTGTAATATGAGTTTTTAAACTGGGAATTGAAGCAATCTGATTTATTCATTTTCAATAATCGTTTTAACCTCTGAGTAGAGAAATAATTTTAGGAGAACAGGGGAAAGCACGAAGACTAGTTAAGAGGCAATTGCAGTAATTCCAGTAGGAGATAGGGTGCCTTAGACTGAATGATTTCGGCGATGCTAGAGAGAAGAGCAGGGGAAGGCCCCTGCTGGCCTTTAGAGATAAACACAGCAGATCAAGGGAAAGAATGGAATCAGAATGATTGTTAGGCTTCTAGCATAGACAACTTGGTGTGTTATGGCACTCCCCATGCGATAAAAATACCCAAAAGGGAGGTTAGTAATTGAAAATAGAAGTTTGGAAACAATTAACCTTTTCATTTTTAGTGTTGTGCCTTGTCCCTCGTTCTCACATTGAATCCTTTCTGAAGCAGAAGTTGATTCACTCATTCATATTTATTGAGTACCTACAATGCCTTGTGCCTCAGTAGGGCCCAGGGATCATCCCCTACTTCATGAAGGAAGTGGCATTAAACAAAGAGCCACACTAATAAAGCCATAACTATAAACTGAAATAAGTGTCCCGAAGGAACAGAACATGGTTTTCTGGGAGTCTGTAACTAATGAACCTGCCAGAGGCAGGGGTGGGGTAGGCCCATTAAAAAGGGTTCCCTGAAGAAGCTTCCTTTGAGCTCAGTTCTAAAGGGTAGCAGTTAAGTACAATGAAGAGTGTAGCATAGTGTGTGTGCATGGGCAGGCACGTGTGTGTGTTAGAGCAAGAGAGGATGTGGGTGGGATAGGGAGGACTGGAGTATTCCAGGTAGAGGGACCAGAACCTGCTAAGGCCCTTTGGCCAAAAGGGAGTATGACCTCTAGAAATTAAAACCTAGGTCAGGGAAATGCAGAGAGCAAAAGGAGAAAGTACAGGAGGAACTCATGATAAATAGAAGTTCGCTCATGCTGGGCTATGTAGGACAATAATACACACTTAGGACTTTATCCTAAGATAGCAGCAAGCCACCAAAGTGTGAAAAGATGACTCAGGTCACTGGGTGAAGAATGAATTGGAATCTGTTTGGGAGACCAGTTAAGAGGCAATGGGAGTCCTTGGGCAGGAGAGAAAAAATGGAAGAGACAAGGTGGTAGCAAATGAGAAGGAAAGGAGCCACTTTTGGTAGGACTTGGGATGATGGAGTGGTAGGGCTGGTGGCTTGAAACTAGCGTTCAAGGTGATTCCAGGTTTCTTGTGAAATTAATTGGATGAAGTTGCCACTTACCAGTTATTTAAGCCTGGAAGGAGACTGTGTTTGGAGAAGGGAGACATCAATACTTTTGAGACTTAATGAGTTCTGAGGCACCCATGAGACATTGAATCGAACATTTGACGATTCCTTTGAGTATATGTGTTCAGACTGCAGATAAGAGCTCCTGGGTGCACCCATGCAAAAAAGTACAAATCACAGCTTTGGGTGTGAATGGTGACCTATGAAGTGACAGGACAAAGGATGCTTGGACTAAGCCTCTGGGAGCTCTAACATTCATGGTAGAGTGGAGGAAGGGACACGTGTGGTGGCAAGAAGGAAGGATGGGAAGAGAAGTAGGAAGTGAACAGCAGAGTAGATATCATAGAAGCAGTGGGATGCGAGTGTTTCAATTAAGAAGGAAGGGTAGCAGCCTCAGATGGGGTCAGGTAGGATGAGGAAATGGATACCATATTACAGTGCAGTGATAATCCTCAGAGTGGTATCAGCAAATTTCTAGAACCTTTGATGTTCCCTGTGTTCTGAGCCTACAGGTTCCAAGACAGGTGATATAAGGCAAAAAGCTCTGGATTTGATATTAAAGGACTTGCATTAAAGTCCCGGTGTTCTGTTTATCACCTGTATGTTCTTACACAAGTAATTTTCTTTCTCCCAGCCTCAGTAATGAAGTTCCATAGGAATTAGTATAAAAATTGCTTCCTAAGGTTATTATTCTCTAAAAAGCACATTATTACTCTTTCAGTCATAGATAAATGATTCATAAAGGTTATTTTTAGGAAGGAAGTGTGTAACAAAATGTATGTGTGACAAATATGGCTGTCTACTTGGTAAGAAACATTTCCTGACCAAGTGCCCATACAGGTTTCAAATTGCATGTCTGTAGATTTTACACATTAAAAATGATAACATTAAGAATCATTTTATGTGATGTGGCTCTCTCTAGGCTCTCGTGGAATTTTATAACTGTAATGAGCATTGAAATTTTGATTCATTCTCCCATTGGAATTTCTTACATGGCCATGAAAATCAACATTATCAATGTGAATTTCCTCTTTTTTGGAATTTATTCTGAAGTCAGATATAATTTATAAAGAAACATTGAAGACTACCTTTGTCACCACTGGTATTTCCCAAAGACAGTAAGAGACCTTTATACGATGACATTTGATGTGTATACAAAGGAGACGTGGTAGTTCTTTTTATGATCGATACAGAAAGTGTGTGAACATCATAAGGACCGCAGATAAAATTAACGATGTCAAAATCCAATACATAAAACCCCAAATAATTTGCAGAGGCAAGGAAGCAGAATGTCCTGGGCTGGCAATTCGTGTCCAGATCCTGCCCTACTACTAATGAGCTATGGGACCCTGAAACAAGGTTCTCACTGCTCCAGTTCCACTTGCTGGGGAAAAAAAAAAAAAAAAAAAAAAAAAGATAAATAAGATAAATAAAAAAGAAAAAGAGTTTTAACCAGTGTTCATTTTGCCTATAAAATTCACCAACTGCAAGATTGTGTAACAAAATCTAGAAATCTCTTTAAGGAAGACTCAAGTGTGTTTTAGGGTTTGTTTACAGATTATTAACTGTCTGACACAAAACTGGAAGTTGGGAGCTAGTGATCAGGGAAAATTAAAATGTGCTTTTTTTTCCCCTTTGAGTCAATTCCAACAGAAAATGAATCCAGACTGAAAATAAAGTATATCTGAAATTACCAAGTAAGCCAATGGGGAAGTAATGGTAATAAAGAGACAACTAAATATCTTGTGGCTCTTTTTTATAGACACTTAACCAAAAGCTTGGAAACAGGCATTGCTCTGGAGAGAGTTTAATGATTTCTTTTGCTTCAGTTTATTGAATTTAGCTTAATTTTATGGTTTACCAAATTACTCTTACTGTCGAAAACTTAGGTTAAAATGTTATTAAAATATAAACACATTTTACATTAATAAACTTTCTGTATAAATTAGGAAAGCAAATCATGAAAGGATCTCTTAATGTCTTAAAAAAGCAAACATAAATCATATCTTCCTTCCCCTTCCCTTCCCCTTCCCCTTCCCATTTCCCTTTGCCTTTCCCTTTTCCTTTCCCTTTCCCTTCCACATCCCCATCCCCTTCCTCATCCCCATCCCCATCCCCTTCCCCTTCCCCTTCCCCTTCCCTTTCCCTATATAGGTTGTATTTGTGTATTCTGGGCAGCAATGTTACACATTTTTTTCTATTTCTCTTAGCAATGCCCAAAGCAGATCTTGAAACATTGTGGTTGTATAATAATTGTCTTGAGAAGGGAATTGTGAGAAGTTTAATTGTGAAGAGAATCTGAGACTAAATTATGCATGTTGGCAAATGGAATTACTTTTTGGACTGTTCTAGTTATTGGTATTATAATGCATGAGTATTCAAACGTTTCTTCTAAAGAACCCCTAATGGCAGAGGAAAGCAACGGGCGACCCCATGAGGCTCAAACTTGGCCTCAAGCAGTCTGCCAACAAGCAGAAATGTCTTTGAAGTCTGGTATTTTATCTTAAATATTCATACAAAGTCTTAGTTTAATAATAAAAAAAAAAGATCTTAAATTACATAATATGTAGTAAATTGGACACTGTGGGAAGATGCAACATGTTTATCCTGTGGCTTTGGATAGTGGCTAGTGTGCTACTTACATGCCCCTGGAGTCTATGCCCCTAGTCAGAAACAGGCGCAAATTGTTCTCTTAGAAGGTGCTAAGATGAGAAGTATCTGAAAAAATCACTAATACCTAGTCTTTTCAAGTAGAATAACCTTCTAATGCATTAAAACCCTGTTTTTCCACATACCTTTGTCAACGCTTCATTCTTGAAAGTAGCAGAAACCCACAGAACTAACTTTGTCATCTCATAAAACTGATGTCAGAGAGTAGAATTGTAACAGGAACGAGTGCAGAAGCCAGGTGACTTGGATTCTGTGCCTTTCTAAGCCTGACTCGTTGTCTTGTCTTTTCTCTGAGCACATGGCCCGTACTTGTCTATCCCTTTGCTGACTGTCTCCCAAGATGTGGGACCTCCCCACACCTCCTGCAGTAACTTCCCTTCCATTCAAGTAACAGGAGAAGTAAACTAGCATTATCAATACCAGCTTTACATGCTCAAGAAAGACATCGTGTGCCAAAATCAGTCCCCAGTCATGAGTATCCTTGAATTGGGGTGAAAATTCAAAACGAGGAAAAAAGCCACAAAGATGAGAAATGTATTATGACCGTATTTTCACTCTCTTGTACTTGACTCCATTGTCTCCTGTTGCGATGGTTCTTCCCATCATCCAGAATATTTAGTTTGAATACTTATCTAATGCCTAGTAAATTAATTCATCTAAAACATACCTGGCCTGTGTTGTATTATTTACGTCCCTCAGATCACAGAAACCACAATTAGTCAGTTAACCTCAGTTAAACAAGGGGAGGTGGTATAACTGAATGGTCCTCTAGCTGAAAGTCAGGTTCAGTATGGTATTCTGATTACAATTCTGCAATAAATACTATTTCTACTCGGACAACTTACTCAAGGAAAAACTTACCAATGTTTTCCCTAACTCCAAAAGAATCTACGCTTTCTTCCAGTGGCTAAATTGCATAGAGCAAGATCCAGGAGTCCCAGTCAGCAAGTAAAATAATAAAAGCCACCTTACTAAACTCTTGTATTGTTTTCAATGAATTGTCTCTGTATATATTTGAGGAAGTAGAAGTGTCTATGTAAACTATCCTATTATCTGCAAGTCCTATCAGTTTTATTTCCTTCTTTTCACTTTTCTTTAAAATCTCTAGTTCTATTATAAAGGCTGGGAATCCAACATCACTATGGAGTAGTACACTGATGGTTGGCATGTGCCTCATTCCGAATTTTAAAGAGAATGTTTCAGGGGCGCTTGGGTGGCTCAATCAGTTAAGCGTCCGACTTCGGTTCAGGTCATGATCTCTCGGTTTGTGAGTTCGAGCCCTACGTGGGGCTCTGTGCTGACAGCACAGAGCCTGGAGCCTGCTTCAGATTCTTTGTCTCCCTGTCTCTCGGCCCCTCCCATGCTCATGCTCTGTCTCTCAATAATAAACATTAACAAAAAAAATTTTAAAGAGTGTTTCTAAGACTGAACCATTTATGACAATGTTTGCTCTGGTTATTGTTTTCAAAAGATACTGTTTATCAGGTTACAGAACTTTTTGTTTCTAATTAGAAACAACAAATGGTAGGGTTTTTGTTTTGTTTTTCTCCCCCTAAATGCATGTTAAATTCTGTCATTTTTTTGGTACCAGCTGAAATAATCATGCGATTTTTCTTCTCTTTAAATCTGATATTGTGAAAAGCATTTATGAATTTTCTAGCAATAAGCCACTCTTGCACAATTGGGAGCAACCCAATTCTCGTGTGGTTATTATATTACACTGATGGGTTTATTTTAGTAAGCTTTTAGAAGGAACATCTAATTTTTCTTTCTTGTGATACTTTGATAAACTTGGTGTCAGTCTCCTATTGAGTTGTACCTCCTTTTCTGTTAATTGAAAACGTATGTGTGAAATTTGGATCTGTTCTTTGAGATTTTGGTAGTACTCATCTGTAAAATCACCATCTGATTTTGTTTTCAAGGAGTGGAGGTGGGTTCCTAAATAAGTTTCAGTGTATTATTTTTCTAGATATTTCATTTAGGTTTTCAAAATTATTGACATATAGTTACAGGTAGTGTTTCTCTCTCTCTCGCTGCCTTCACTACTCTCATTTTTTGTTTTGTTTTGTTTTGTTTTTGTCACTCTATCCTGTTTTCATTCATAATAGTTTCTTTTTCTCTTTCCTGATCTATCTTGCCAGAGGTTTATTTTGTTTTTTCCAAGCATCAACTTTTGGCTTTATTGATCCTCTGCATTCTGTTTTATTAATATCTAGTATTTACTACTTCTTTCTTCCTGTTTTATATTCTTATTTTTACTAAAATTGTAGGTCAGACACCCAATTCAATAATTGAGACTTCTAGTATGTAATTTTTTGCAGAAGTTTCATGGAGATATAATCAACATGCAATAAAATGTACAAATCTTAAACATTCCATTCAGTGAGTTTTGGAAATTAAATATACCTAAACAAAGCTATAGAACATTTTTCCTCCAGAAATGTTCCTTCAGTCCCTTTCTAGTCCTACCTCCTCAGGAACACCCACACAGTATACACTCATTTATGTCTTGCTTCCCTCACTAGACAGAATGTTTTGGACAAAAACACCCAGTTGTCGCAGCTATCATTCTTCTTTTTCTTTATTATCCGCTACAGTTCCATTCTATAGATACATGACACATTGTTTATCTTCTCTCCTTTTGATGGATATTAGTTTTGTTTCCAGTTCTGGGCAATTTTGAATGAGTTTGCTATAAACTTGTTATCTAGTATTTTGGTAGATGTACATTTTCATTTCTTTCGTGTAAGGATCTAGGAGTAAAACTGCTGGGTCAGAGGGTAGGTTGATCCTTCAATTTTTAACAGTGGTTCTCAGGCTTTGGTCCATGGACCCCTGAGGAGCATCAGACTATTGTAGGTTTTTTGTGATAATTCTAACATGATGTTTACCTTTTACACTACTGATACAAAAAGCAATGTTGGGTAAAAAATGAATGGAGCCTTAAGTACTCATGCTAATCCTGCCTTATTCTACACCAAACACTCTTTTTAGTATAGCAGTTTCAGTTAAGAATGTTCTTGGGATGCCTGGGCGGCTCAGTTGGGTAAGCGGCCGACTTCAGCTCAGGTCATGATCTCATGGTCCGTGAGTTTGAGTCCCGCATCAGGCTCTGTGCTGACCCCTCGGGAACCTGGAGCCTGCTTCGGATTCTGTGTCTCCCTCTCTCTCTGCCCCCCCCCCCATTTGCGCTCTGTCTCCCTCTGCCTTTCAAAAATGAATAAATGCTAAAAAAAAAATCTTTAAAAAAGAATGTCCTTGATGAATCAGTAAAAAATTATTAATTTTATTAAATCTCTACTTTAGATTACTCATATTTTCAATGATTTGTACAATGGAATGGTATTACACAAAAGGCACTTCTGCATACCAAGGTATGCTGTTGAGTTCAAGGAAACATAGTTGTGCAATTGTTTGAGTTACAAGCTGAACTAGCTAATTTTTTCATGGAGCATCATTTGTTATTTACACACAGACTGATTATTCAGACTTGGATAGATGGCAGATATTTTCTTTTAAATTTATTTATTTAATTCTTTTTTTTTAACTTAATTTTTAAGTTTATTTACCTTGAGAGAGAGATTAGGGGAGGGGCAGAGAGAGAGGGAGAGAGACATAATCACAAGCAGGCTCCGTGCTGTTACCTCAGAGCCTGATGCGGGGCTCAAACCCTCAAACTGAGGGTGAGATCATGACTTGAGCTGAAACCAAGAGTCTGATGCTTCACTGACTAAGCCACCCAGACAGCCCCAATATTTTCTTTCTAAAAATCTTATATTAAGCTTATTTTCAGAGAGAGAGAATGAGTAGAGGTAGAAACAGACGGAGAGAGAATCCCAAGGAGGCTCCATGCTCAGACCAAAGCCTGGCACATGGCTCAAACTTGAACCGTGAGATCATGACCTGAGCCAAAGTCAAGAGCCAGATGCTCAACCATGAGCCACCCAGGCACCCCAGATATTTTCTTGTAAACGAACAAAGTAAGTCTGTCACTTTATGGAAAATAACTGGCTGTGTTTGTTGTTAGTGAAAAATTGGAGCTTCCAAACAAAAATTAGAATTTCAGAAAACATGTTTTAGCCATGAGCTTAATAACTTTTCAGGATTATGCTCTTTTCTGATGAGATTAGTGGTAGTATTAACAAATGTGATATCAAAAGATTGTGTAATTTGGAAGATCCACATCATTCAGAGGACTAATGTTTTCCAAATGGTCACTGCCTAATGCTACAACATCATGCATGAGATAAAGATCAATCTATATAACAAGATAGACCAATGGCTTTTAAAGTAACTGACCACAAAAGTTTATTGACGTAGTTTGATTCCACTTTCAAAAATCTGCCCCTGGATGTTGGTTTAGTGACAACAAAAAATACCCACAATTATCTCAAAAAGGCCATTAAAATGGTCCTTTCTTTTCCAATGACTTTTCTATTGTAAGGCAAGATTTCCTTCACATACTTCAACCTAAAATAACATCAAGAGAATGCAGAGAAAGTTCAAAGAATATAGCTGTCTACTCTTAAGCCAGATTTTTAAGAGATTTATAATCACGTAGAACTTTTATTAATTCTTTTTGTTTTGACAAATACTGCATAGTTCTCATTAAAATATTAAATATGTTGTCATTTCAAGTGCACTGATAAGGAAATACTTAAAATTTTTATGTTATAATTTCTAATATGGTAGCTATTGATTTATAATTACTGTATAAACAAAGGCTCTGGGCTTCTTCATAATTAAAAGAGTAAAGGAGTCCTGGCTAAAAATTTCAAGGAACAACTTTTTATAAGAACCTGCCAAACTAGTCTTACTTGTGATTGTACCATTTTATATTTTTATCAGCAGTTTATGTTTCTTTCTATATGTTCTCCAACATTTGCTATTTTTCTTTAAACACTAAAAACATTCTGGTGGTGTAAAGTCTTATTTTATTGTGGTTTCAGTTTGGTTTTCTCTGATTGCTAATGATGTTGAGCATCTTTTCATCCCTAATAGCCATTCCTATAGCCTTTATAATTTGTGTTTTCAAGTTTGTGCCTATTGTTTTATTGGATTTATCACTAATTTATTGTTTTGTAGAGTTTTGTGTCTATTCCGGATATAAATTTTTCTTTAGACAAGTTGTATAAATGTCTTCTTTCCTATTCTATACCTTACCTACTCATTTCCATAATGATACCTTTTGAGGAGCAATATTTTACATTTTGGTTAAGTCTAATATATATATATATTTATTTTATTTTAAGTCTAATATATATATATATATATTTATTTATTTATTTTATGGCTTCTGTCTGTCTACTCAAACATCGCAAATGTATTATTTATTTTCTCTAAAAGCTTTAAGGTTCTCAGGTTTCTATTTAGATTGGTGATCCATATTGAATTAACTTTTTATGTATGGAGTAAGAAAAGAGACAAGAATTTTTTTTTCGTATACCTGTCCAATTTTTTCTAGCAATAGATACATAACTTTTCTAATTGAATCGATGGTAACTTGAATTGCTTGCACCTGTTCTTTATTTTTGTATGCATCTATTTTATATTAATATACATGGTCTTGTGTATTGTAGCCTTTTAATAAGTTTTGAAATCAGAGAGCCTAAGTCCTCTAAATTTGTTCCTTTTTAAAGACTGTTTGGTTATCCAATATTATTTGCATTTCCAAAACAATTTTTGAATAGTTGCTGAGTGCCAGCTTTCAGAGTTGAATCCCCCCAAATTGAGTAACTTTCCATGGTCACTTAGTTATCTGTTGAGGCCACAATAGGATGAAGACTTCTCAAGCACACGGTGTGTTTGGTAAAGGTAAGACTTGAGAGCCTGGAGCCAGAGGACCTAGGTTGAATTTTCAATGCTCCACTTATTAGCTGTGCAATGCAAAGATCGTCACTTCCTGTCTTGAAGCCTCAGTGTCCTCATCTGTGCAATAGAGATAGTGACAGTACCTCCTAGGGTAGGACTGTGGGAAGAACTAAGTCACATTGAGCAGCGAGAGCACTTTATAAAGCACCTGGTACTCAAGAAATGTTAGCTGTTGTTAGTTTTGGTCCACAGTTGCCTAGATGGTGGGAGACACGATGCTCTTTTCTTCATACTGCCTTTATCAAAACAAAACCCAAAAACACCAACAGAAAACACTGGTGGCGGCGTTGTCTTCTCTTCCTCCTCTTCCTCCTTCTCCTCCTCCTCCTCCTCCTCCTCCTCCTCCTCCTCCTCCTCCTCCTTTTTTTGGTAAGTTTATGTATTTATTTTGAGAGAGAGTAAGTGCAAGAAGGGGAGGGACAGGAAGAGAGGCAGAAAGAGAATCAGAAGCAGGCTTTATGCTGTCAGCACAGTGCCCCACATGGGGCTGGATCCCCTGAACCCTGAGATCATGACCTGAGCCAAAATCAAGAGTCCACAGCTTAACTGACTGAGCCACTCAGGCACTCTGCTCTTCCTTTTTGATATCAACCTAATACAGGCAACATTTGAATAACATTAGATTTAAACATGTTGTCTCCATCACTGACATTGATAAAGTAGCTTAAGTTAAAATAAGGGATTTCTAATGGAGGTAATTTTTGGAAGGAAATGGACCCCTCTCAACTCCTCTCAAATTACTCCACAGATGTAAACACCTGCTCTAATTGTCATCCCTGTGAAGAGTCCATGGATAATAGCTTTTTGAGAAAAATATTTCCAGTGCCAGCATGTTCTTAGACAACATCAAGGATAGAGATGTTGTATCAGAACTGACTTGCCCTAGAAAGCTCTTGGCACTTAGGACTGAGATTCCGTGAACCTTTTTTGTTGGGAAAAGGATTTCCATGCTACCATCCTGCCTGGATGAGTGTTGGATCTTGTCTAGGCAGTCCACTCTTTCCCCAACATTTGTTTTGGTCTTACTAGATTCCAGGCAAAATCTTAATCTCTCTGAAGTAGGGCTTTCTTATCCTGGGATCTGGGGGGAGGCCTGGGCAGGGAGGAAAGGATGTTAAAATTATATATATATATATATATTCCCCCCCCCCACTGGAATAGTATGTAGCTTTTATCTTTTATCACATACTTGAATTAGTCTGTTTCCAAAATATTAAAAAGTAATATTTTGGAGTGTCTTTTAGCTTAAGAATAAAAGACATGTATGTATGTGTGTGACTTTATGTTTGCCAAGGAGAACAGTCCTTGGAAGCTATTTTGGTAAATAGACCATGATCCAACAGGCATGTCCCAGAGAACGTGATGGATTCCTCCTCCTCCCTTGCTCATAGTCTAAAGTTAGCATGCTTTTTGCAGCAGGCCCTCAGGGAAATTTTGCAACAGGTGCAGTGGGTAAGTCTGTGAGTTGCAATATTTTCCAGCTAACTTCTGCCCAGGCAGAACGCCATCACAGAACGTGACTTGCGGCAACACATGTCTAAAAGAGAAAGGATGAGATTCAATTTAAAGTTTTGTTTGATTTTTTGCAGCAAAAGCAAAATCCCACTTGACTTTAGTTCCCTACTGTAATGACATCCACAAGAAGAACACAGGTGCTTGGTTCCAAAGCTCAGGAATGCCTTGGATTCTTGCGAAGAACTGAGTTCTTTTTGGCTTTCTGCTAAAGACAGTCTATTTCTGTTTCTTGGCAGTAGGGTGTTTGCTTGCTTGCTTGTTTTTAATGTTCAAGACTCAGGAGAGATTTGATGCCAGTTGCCTTTTAGATCAGGGGAAGGCAAACTATGACCCAGGGCCTATTTTTGTAATAAAGCTGTTTTTGTTTTGAATACAGCCACATCCATTTACTTATTGTCTCTTGCCACTTTAGAGCGCTATAATGGTGATGTTAATAGTTGCAAAGAGATGATATGGCCTACAAAGCCAGAAATGCTCAGTTTGGGGCCCTTTAGAGAAAAATGTTTTCTGACCCCGTTTTAGAGGGTGAAAGCCCTAGAGGAATTTGACTTTTTCTTTCCTTAGACCTTTCTTAGAATGAGCTCTTCTAGCTTCTCTGCTTAGAAGAATCAGGAAAGTGGGGTCAGTGAGGAGGATGTCAGAGTGAGGGAAAGCTAGGGAAGACAGCAGGACGTAGGATCATTTACTTCTTTTTACCCACATGTCTTTGTTCAGGTTGACAAGTCCTAGGGTCCCCTTCTTTCCTTAGCATTCCCTTAACTTGCAAGAAGCAAATGCAAAATAATTGCTGTGCTCGTTATATATATTTATAGTATGTCTTTCCTCACATATAGAAGAAAGAACAAAAACACCAGAAGGCTGATTTGAACTCATTTTTCTTGCAAGTCAGTAGGGAGCACTGCCAAGATTAGTGTGAGAGAGAGCTTTTGACAACATGGGAATCCCCCTCCCAGCACATTGTCAGCTCTCAGATGCCTGTGACTTCTCGCATTTTGGATCAATAGGGCAGTCTTCTCCAACATAACTTATTAATCGGGTGCTTGTGTAACTCTGTGATGGGATCTTTCCATTTTATTGCCTGAGCTAAATTTATTTCTCCTCTGACCTTTCAAAGGGTCTAATCGTCTAGAAGAAAAGAATTTTTAGCACCCTTTCTACAACTGGGAGAAGAGTTGTCTTGGTTATTTGCCATGCAAGACACTTTGAATTTTGGCTTTGGAATTTTTTAAAGTGGGAAAGGACTCAGTGCTGGCCAGTGGAGGTGAGTCACTTGGGGGTTATCATAGGATCCCAGAAGAGTGAGAAAAATTGATAAAAACATTTTTTAAAAAGTCCCTGTAGCTAAAATTAGCAGCCCGAGTGCTGCTGCTACTGCATTTGTAAGGCTGTCATGTTCTCCTTGGGATTGTAGGGAAATAGGAGACCCAGTTCTGTCCTCAGTGAGGATTAAACATAATTTCAAGGCTATGTACAACGTGGGTCAATCAGGTCATGTTGGAGCCCCCTTGGTATCCCCAGGGTGTGACACTGGCCTGGGTGTGGGGATGCTGCTGGGGGCCTGCTCTGAGTGAGTTAAAAACCTAACTTCTACAGTGGGTCCCTAGCAGAAGAGAGAGACCTATTACCTGGACCAGGCTAGGACCACGGGGAGGGGATCAGGCTCTTGTTTCAGACACAGAGTTTCAGGGGATGCCTAAAGTTCAGATAAATCCTATTTTAATGCCATATTTTTAAGAATTGTTAATATCCCCCAAACGTTTTCTCTTTCTCTCAAATGGTTGTGAACAGATGAAGCCACATGGGACTCTTTAATGCAGTCATGTTCTTTATTAGCAGAGTTTCAGTACCTTTTTACACTTGGTTCAAAATATAAGAGGTTATATTGGTAAGTGCTTATAGGAATGCACCATTTTCCTTTGCCTCAGACTCTGCTGTGACTACAGAGCCCTGGCTGATGCTGTCAGTACAAACCGGTCCTGCTCTTAGTTGGACAAGCGAAACACATAGATCAAGAAGAATATTCAGGGCCACATGGGCGGATCAGTTGTTGAAGCATCTGATTCTTGATTTTAGCTCAGGTCATGATCTCATGGTCCATTTGTGAGATCGAGCCCCTGCCTCAGGCTCGCTGACAGTGGGAAGCCTGCTTGGGATTCTCTCTCTCCCTTTCTCTGTGCCCCTCCCCTGCTCGTGGGTGCCCACTCTTGATCTGCCTCTCTCAGAATAAATAAACAAACATTTAACAACAGGAAACAAATTTTTAGATAGTCCTCTCTTCTGGATTCCATTGCCAGAGCAAAATGAGCACAGATCACAGCAGCTAAAAACCCAGCCTGGTTTCTGCACTACTCGGTTCCACCATGCTCTTCCTTCGACAGACATGGAGACTTGGCCAGTCAAGAAGTTTCCCCCATGTTAGACATGTTCCTGTTCTTTTCCTGTGGCCCCGAGGCCCCACAGTCTATATAGCACTGCAAGCTCAAATACCTATAGAATTAGAGCAAGTTTTGCAAATGGGAGAAATCAGTTTGGCAAGAACTATATTAAAGGATGTTGTGTGAGTGCTACTCAGGTCCAACAAAAGTGTCAGCGGACTCAGGAGCCCAGTGTTTTGGACTTGCTATTTCTTTAGGTAAAAGAAACGTCCTGATTGTAAAATGCTGACAACTAAAGCAAAAAATAACTCAAGCCAAGTAAAACGTATGTGAAGGCAAAGTTGACACCTTGTCTTAACCCTTTGCTCCCCCAGCTCTGACCCCCTCCTTTGGCAAGGATGGGGAAGGAGGGAAGATTTCCATCCTGAGGGTGCCAAGAATGCACAGAGGATGGTCTAAAACAACGTGACTTTTCTCGTCCCTTTACATGTCTCTTTTTCAAATTGATAATATACATACTGTATGAGGAAAGAGTACATGTGTATAATTTATAAATAAATACCCGTATGTTGGAGATACATGCTTCAGACACTGGAAGTGGCACACCTAAAGCAAGTGAGGAGGGGACCAAGGTGAATGAGATGAGGTCTTCCCAGTGCCTGTGTCTCCTGGTGCTGGCGTGTCTCTTACACATCATGATGCTTTCAAGAGTGTCTCCTCCTCTTCTTTTTATTTTCATTCTTATTTAAGTTTTTAAATGTTTATTTATTTTTGAGAGAGAGAGAGTGAGCATGAGCAGGGGAGGAGCAGAGACAGAGAGAGATACAGAATCTGAAGCAGGCTCCAGGCTCCGAGCTGTCAGCACAGAGCCCGACGTGGGGCTTGAACCCACAAACCGCGAGATCATGATCTGAGCCAAAGTCAGATACTCAACCGACTGAGCCACCCAGGTGCCTAGAGTGTCTCCCCTTCTTTATTGAGTACCGTTACCAAAGACTCCACCTTGTTGTGCTAGCTTCAGTATGTATGCACCAAGTTCCGGGATGGAAAGGCAGTAAGGATGGGGAGTGACCAAACATTCTGTCCTAACTGGCATGCTTGGAATTACTTTTAAGGAATGAAAATAAGTTTGAATGAGCCATCCCTAACTCCGCTCATGTTGCCCCTTCTTTGTGAATAGATGTCACTGTTGAGGTGCCATATTGGTTCAGTCAGTGGCTCGAAAATGTAGCAGCACTCAGTGGGCTCTCCGAAAGTAAAACTTGTCTGAACCTCCAATAAAACTGCATAAGTATGATTTATTCAACGCTTGGTATGCCAGGTGCTGTCCTAAATTCCTTACATACGTTATAATTCTTAAAATCATGTGTCCATTGGAGGTGCTATTCCCATTCTTTAAGGTGGTGACACTGAGCCTCAGAAGGATGTGACTTGCCTGAGGTCCTGTAGCTAGGAAGTGGTTACCACCCAGCTCCACCAGAATGTCAAACCTATCTCAGAACCATTTCATTCCATCATCTTCTATGTCCCAGCTGGCTCAGTACCGGACACAGACCCCTAGGGACATGGCAGTTGACACAGAATCTTTCTGGTTTCTAGGGAGGCTTAACACCTTTTGGAATCTTTTTCTAAAAGGCACTTCCATGTGGTTATTAGATACCAAACAGGCCACTTAAAGGCAGGTCAAAATGACAAAAGAAGACTGGCAATATTCGTTTGTTTTTATAAAAGTCTTTGATTTCAAACCTGCAACCAAAGTTTTTAATTTCTCATCAGGGTAAATATGTTCACCTTGAAAAGGATGTGGTAGCTTGACACCCTGTATCAGTTTCTCCCTCTTCCTGGTATGCCTTTGAATGCTGCTCAGGTACCTTTCCCAGAAATGTCATGTGTACCACATTTCCCCAGTATTTTTTTAAAACAACTAAGAGCAGTTTTAAACCCTCTGTAAAAGTTTATAGGAACTCACTGTCCTCTTTTAATGGTGTCAGAGTATATATTAACTCATCATAGTTTCTATAAACATTTTTAGTGAACCTCATACTGTTCAAGGAATGAGGGCTCTTGCCCCAGTGGGCTTACACTTTAGTAATGGGAATGAGAAATGAGTCCACTTCTAAATGGGCAATAGATATGTATGATAAAATGTATGCAATGTCAGCTCACAATTTCATGCATCAACAGTAGTGATGTAATAACATTCTAAGGCATGGATGTGCCAAAATTTACATGACATTCCTCTAGCAATAAACAGGTGTTTTCAGATTTTTGTTAATAATGCACGAAGCATTGATTATCCTTGTGGATACCCCTTTCCTTCCATGTACAAATACACGGTTGTGAAAGAACTTTGAAAAGTTACAAAATGGTGGGTTATGCTGTTTATAAGAAATTAACACCTCACGGTCGTTTGGCCTTATCCTATGTAAGGTCCTGTCACGCTATGACATTTTTCTAAGATTTAATACCTTAAAGGATTTCGGTTCAGAGGATAAGGAAACGGAGAGTGAGATGGGTCACAGCCCTGGGCATATGTCATCCACCCCAGGACATTGTCTCTGCTGGGTTCCAAAGAGGCTTCTTTCCTCCCCTGTCTCTTCCTCACTTTCTCTCCCTGTTATTATTAATGGCAAACTGGCTGCAGTACAAGCAGTGTTATTGTTACCTCTCTTGGCCCTTGTCATATTTTATTCTGAGCCTGAGGTTTTGCCGATTGTTAGCAGCTAACAGGTATAAAAATAGCCCACTTGTTGTAATGAAGGACATGAAAATGCAAAGCGGGTTGTAGGCTCTCTGAGCTGGCCTATTAGCCTTTGCAGGATTCGCTGCAGAGTATTGACCACAGCCTAATAAAACTTCAGTGAGTAGAAGGAGGGTGACAAATGATAGATCAGTTTTACCCTTTGAAGAGGTGAGGAGACCCTGAGTGGTTTTGCAATCAAGCTCATTTATTTCCCTGCCTCTGCTTTGAGAAGTAGCAGGCTGGGTTTTTTTCTTTTCTCTGGGATAATTGGGTTGTTTTAATCTCCGTGAGGGACGCTCACCTTTGTGGGCAAGCTGGCATTTGCTATTATGCTGAAGAGATGTAAGGGTTATTGAGAATTAGTGGATCATTCGTATCTCCAGTCACTTGTATCTTGTGCTGTGGGTGAGGCGCTGTGTTGTCCCCACAAATAAGGCATGCGTTGTCCCTGACACATGGAACTGTACCCAGATCTGGAAATCTTAAGCATACAATTATATACATGGTAAATGAAGCATTGGACTGAGATGTGTGTTATTGAGGAAAAGAACAGGGGGGTAGAGAGAGAGAAGCAGGGGGCGGGGTGGAAGCATCCAATTGGAACATCAGGGAAGGTGATGCCAAAGGCGAGAAGGAGCCAGTCATGTGAAGAGGGGAGCAAGAACATTCTGGCAGAGGGGAGGGAGTATGTCCGGGGAAATAAGGTGGAGGAGAGGCCGAAAGAAGGTCATGGTGACTGAAGTATAGGGAGCAAGGGAAGAGGTGACAAGAAGTAACATGCTTGGGTGAGTTGTGGTGAGAGCCTTGGTGCTAAAGCCCTGGGCTATTACTGAAGAGTTTTAGATGCAGGGCGAACATGACAGAATGTTTCCCGGGGGTTCTTGTGGCTGCTCTTGCCTGTGTCCGCTGCAGCAGGACCGGGTGGATGCAAGAAAACCACTTGGGAGACTTTCGCTATCACAGAGATGGTGAGAGCCTGATCTAGGAGGGCGGTGACAGACATGCAGACAGAAACAACTCAAAATGTGTTTTCTTCTGGCAAAATCAGGAAGACTTGGTGATGGGTTGGAAGTGAGAAATACGTAAGAGGGGGCCTTCTGGGACGTGGAACTCACATCACTGTCATTTTATGAGGTGATTCTTGATACAGTCATTTTGCGGCAGTTTCACAAATACTTTACAAATCTATCCTCGTGGAGATGGTGGGTTGCTTTTTTTTTATTTACGTTTTTCATGGAAGTAGAGCCACACAGCACACCGTGTAATGAACAGTTGATTCTTGAACAGCACAGAGGTTAGGGGCTGACACCCATATGCAGTCAAAAATGTGTATATATCCTTTAACTCCCCCAAATGTAACTACTAATAGCCTATTATTAACAGAAACCCTTACTGAAAACAAAAACAATTGATCAGTACAAATTTTGTATGTTATATGTGTTAGGTACTCTATTATTACAATAAAGTAAGCTAAAGAAAAGAAAATTAAGAATTTCACTGGGGCGCCTGGTTAAGCTTCCAATTTCGGCTCAGGTCATGCATGATCTCATGGCTTATGAGTTCGAGCCCTGCATGGGGCTCTGTGCTGGCAGCTCAGAGCCTGGAGTCTGCTTTGCATTCTGTCTCCCTCTCTCTCTCTGCCCCTCCCCCACTTGCACTCAGTCTCCCTCTGTCTCTCAAAATAAAGATTAAATTTTTTTTTTTTTTAAGTCCATAAGGGGTTGCCTGGGTGGCTTAGTTGGCTGAGCGTCCAACTTGATTTTGTCTCAGGTAATGACCCCATGGTTGTCTGAAGGAGCCTGAATCACTCTGCATTGAGCATGGAGCCTGCTTGGGATCCTCACTCTCTCTCCGTCTTCCCTTCTGTCCCTCTCCCCGTCTTGCCCCCAATCTCTCCCCCCGCCCCTGTCTCTCTCACTAAAAAACCCATATATATATATATATGGAGGAAAAACATATAGTACTATATTTATTGATACCATAAGTTTATGTCTCTTGTTCATAAGATGAATCCTCTGTCCGAACCTAGCTATATCAATTTTATATGCCACAAAACGCCGTAGATGTTATTCATATTGCTAACACGAGACATCAAAAATGAATAGATAATGTGAAAAATAAACTCATATTTATTTACAAGTCTAACAATTCATGCATTGATTATGAAGAAGCATCCATATGATAACTTTATGGTAGTCTGGTATAATTGTATGATTCTTTCACAGTAGCCTAGTCTATACACTAGTGAATGAATCGTTATAAAAATTTTATGGCATACAGTATTACAGTCATATTCATAATACAGCCCTGGAAGCATTGTTACTTTTTTTTTAAAAACCACTTACCTGTGATGATAAGCTGATGTGCAGTTTCTCCAATTATGAAAGAAAAAAAGGCATACTGTATGGTAATATAATTCTTTGAAAGCACCATTTTAAAACAGTAATAAAATGAACACATTGTTAATTTTATGTTAAATATCACTCACCTTATACTTGTGGTATATGACAGGCTGTTTACATTCATACAAGTCTTGCATAAGATGTTCTACGTGATGAATACGTAGGTGGTAGTGATGATGCCGAAATATCTCCTACAGTTCTTGCCATTCAGTTATTAGATTTTCAAGTGAACACACAACTTACACCATGTAAGTTTATTAACTGTACAGCGTGGTGATCATTTCCTGTTCATAAAGTGGAAGTGGAACACCATGAAGCTCTTCGTCCTCATTGTCTTTATGTTGAGTGGGCAGAGAGAGATGAAAGGGTTGTCTTCTTGTTCCAGGGGTGGCAGAGGCAGAAGAGGTGAAGCGGGTGGAAAGGAAGGCAGAGGGGCAGGCATGCTAGGTGTAACTTTATGGAAATATAGTATAATTTCTGTCTGACTTCTCTGCTTTTTCATTTCTCTAAAAAAGTTGCTATCTGTACCAATCGTTCTTCTATTACTGGCTTTAGTTTCAGTGCCCTTACTCTAGATTGGCTCATGTTGTGAAATAAGTCAAAAGATGTCCTGAATAATCAAAACCCTTGCATTGGAGTGTCTAATGTCATTCTGTTTTCTGACACTGGCTCTTCTAAGTCTTTGTTCTCCTCGTCTGGCACTGGCTCAGAAGTAGTCATCCTCTGGTGTACTATCTGCTAGCTCTTGAATTTATCCTAGGGCCATATCTTGAAACCATTCACTCCCACCATTTTTCCATACCCACACTTTTTCATGATTTCGTGATTTCCTTGATTGACTCTTGTAAATCCTGTCAAGTCATATAAACAACGTCTGGACACAGTTTCCTGGCAGGAATTGCTTGGCTGTATGGCTTTCATTGTTGCTTCTGTAACAACAATGGCATCTTCAATGGTGTCATCCTTCTAGACTCACATGATGTCTTTTCTCTTGAGGTTCTCTTCCATATTTCTGGCAATCCTCTCCGTAGAGTACCTTAAGAGTCCTTAAGATCCCCTGGTCTAGGGGCTGGATTAAAGACATTGTGTTTGGGGGGGGGGGCGCCTGGGTGGCTCAGTCAGGTGAGCATCTGACTTCAGCTCAGGTCATGATCTCACAGTCTGTGAGTTCGAGCCCCGTGTTGGGCTCTGTGCTGACAGCTCAGAGCCCGGAGCTTGTTTCAGATTCTGTGTCTCCCTCTCTCTCTGACCCTCCCCCATTCATGCTTTGTCTCTCTCTGTCTCAAAAATAAATAAACGTTAAAAAAAAAAAAAGACATTGTGTTTGGGGGCAAGTAGACCACTTCCACACCTTCACTGTTGAACTCATGGTGTTCTGGGTAGCCAGGTACATTGGCTGATACCAAAAGAACTTTAAAAGGCATTTCCTTACTGACAAGTACTTCCTAACTCCAAGGACAAAACATCAATGGAACCAATGCAGAAAAAAGGATTCCCATTGTCCAGACCTTCGTGTACAACCAAAACATGGCAGCTGATGTTTGTCTTTTCTCTCAAGGCTTGGGGGTTGGCACTTTATAGATAAGGGCTGTTCTGATCATAAACTCAACTGCATTTGCACAAAACAGCAAAGCTAGCCGATCTATTCTTGCCCTAAATCTTGGTGCTCATTTGCCTTCCTTACTAATAAACATCCTTGTGGCATCCTCCTCCCCAGAATATGACACTTTTGCTTCCATTAAAAACCTGTTCTGGCAGATACCTTTTCTTTTCAATGATTTCCTTTCTTTCTTTCTTTCTTTCTTTCTTTCTTTCTTTCTTTCTTTCTTTCTTTTTTCTTTCTTTGTAATATTTATTTATTTTTGAGAGAGAGCATGAGCAGGGGAGGGACAGAGGGGGAGGTGCAGGGAGAGAGAGGGACAGAGGATCTGAAGCAGGCTCTGTACTAACAGCAGTGAGCCCAATGTGGGGCTCAAACCCATGAACCATGAGATCATGACAGGAACTGAAGTTGGATGCTCAACCACTGGAGCCACTCAGGCACCCCTCAAAGATTTTCTTAATGGCATCTGGGAACTTGTCTGCTGCCCCTTGATTGGCAGAAGCTGCTTCTACTGTTGTCTAGAATTTTTTAAGCCCAACTTTTTTCTAAAATTATCAAACCATCCTTTGCTGGCATTAAATTCTCCAGCTATAGATCCTTCATTTTCCTTCTGCTTTAAGTTATCATAAAATAACTGTGCTTTTTCTTGACTCTGAATCTACAGGGATGCCTTTCTTATAGCAACCCTGCACTCACAAAACAAGCTGCATTTTCAATACAAGATAAAAAGGTATATTGCAAAACACAAATTTCCTCTACTTTTTTTTTTTTTTTTTTTCTTTTTATTTTTTTTTTTACAATGGTCCTTAGGCTGGATCCATTTATCTTGAAATGGCAAACAACTGCAGCTGCAGATTTCAATCTACCAGTACATAGCAAGCAATTCAACTTTCTTGTGTCATGTCATGACTTTTCTCTGCTGCTTGGAGCATTTCCAGCCTCACTATTGGCAGTTTGTATGTCCAATAGTGTTTTCTAAGGTTTATGCTACTACACTAAACACGATGAAAACCATGCAAGAACTGGGAAGTTTCACTTTTTACTGCATTGGGCAATTAACTGGAGAGAAAAAAGGTAAAGATGATTAGCATCACGTGGCATTTTAAGGGGACACTTATAACAGTTGAGCTCCCTCCAAGAGTAACAGCAGATGGTTATGAAATTATTACAGTGGTGCAATTTGTACTCTAGTTAACCTTATGCAGTTATTTACAACATAAGACTGCATCTTCACTGTTACTTACATTTCTCTCAGAAACAAACAGCGACGTGTATGGTTGGTTAAGTATGTACATTTTGGTAAATTTTAATTTTTAAATAGAATTGTGTACATGTTATGGTGCCAAATGATAAAATAGACTAGTATGTGCATACGTGGATTCATGACCTACTTTTTACATTTTCAAATTTCTAGGCTGCGTGGTTTATCAGTAAGTTTTCTCAAAATGTCACAGATCTCAAAAAAGTCCCAGTATATTTATTGAAAAAAAGTCTATGCGTAAGTGGACCCACACACATGTTCAAACCCATGTTGTTCAAGGGTCAACTAGAGTCAACTTTTCAAAAGTTAGGAGCAATATACACCCAACATTCTACTCTGGCACTCTCTTCCATGGTCATGTTGCTTGACTTCGATGTTTCTCTTGCATTCAGAAGAATGGCTGGCCTTGGCAGAGACTGAGTTTTCACTTTGAAGACTATACAAAAATTGTATTCCATGTATACATTAAACCAGTCATTTTCAATTGAAGGCAATTTTGGTTGGAAACTATTAAAGATTTCTGTATGGGGCACTTAGATGGCATCGTCAGTTAAGCATATGACTCTTGATTTCAGTTCAGGTTATCATCTCATAGTCATGAGAGGGTGCTCCACATCAGGCTCCATGCTGGGCGTGCAGCCTCTTGAGAGTCTCTCCCTCCTGCTTCCTCTGCCCCTCCCTGGCTAGCGCTCACTCTCTCTCAAAAAATAAAAAAAATGAATGAATCAATGAATCAATAAATGAATAAGATTTATATGAATAAGCTAGACTGCTAGTGTTGAAGTGGAGAAAATTTTGTTCCTCAGAGGACATTTGGGCCATGTCTGGAGGTGATTATCACAACTGAGGAAGTTCTACGAGCATCTAGCAGAAAAAGGCCACACACAGGGTTGCCCCCGCAACAAGGAGTTACCCAGTTCAAAATGTCAGTAATGTCAAGGTTAAGGAAACTTGAACTAGAAGGATATTTACTAGCTTGTCGTTCTGCATGGAGCTAGAAAGCGCTTCACCAGTGTCACTGATCAATCATAGTCCATTATGGTCAGGGTAGGAAACACAAAGGGTCCTAAGTTCTTGTAAATGACCAGAAACCTATAACATCGTCCCAAGTGTCCAATTCTATAGCCTTTCAAACACAAATTTTAAAAATTACATGTGGGAAATCAAATATAGAGCTTTAGACTCTTAACAAAAATTTAAATATTTAATTTATAGCTTGCATTTAAAATTTAGATCATGATGTTAGCAAATCTAGTGCTTAGAGTATACACCTGATAGATACTACTTAAAATTTCTCCCAAATGAGATCTCTACTCTTTTTTCTAGTTGTTAACATGACATCATAAGAAATACTTCTCTAAAATAACCCAATGATGAAATGGGCAAAGTATATAAATAGGTCAAAAAAGAAGAAATTCATAAAACCAACAAACATGAAAAATGTATTTGATTTTTTTTCTATATGTTGCTATCTGAACCCCCTATAAATTACAGAATAAACTAATATTTCAAACTGGTAAAAAAATGTATTTGAGAGCTTCAGTAATATGAGATGCAAAATCAAAACAGTTTTTGCCCATCATGGGGTGTCTGGGTGGCTCAGTGGGTTAAGCACCCAGCTCTCGATCTTGGCTCAGGTTATGATGTGACAGCTCCTGAGATTGAGCTCCATGTCAGGCTCTCTGCTGACAGTGCAGAATTGTGATTCTCTCTCTCTCTCTCTCTCTCTCTCTCTCTCCCCCTCCCTCACTCACGTACTCTAAATAAATAAACAAATGAACAAACATTAAAATTAAAACAACTTAAAAATTTTGTACATCAAATTCACCTACAGTTTTATTTTAAAAATATATCTAGACAGTAGGAACGGATGTGGTGACTGATATTTGTTTTTTGTATCCACCAGAATCTGTTTTTCTTTGATTTGGGAACAGTGATCATAGAAAGTGCTGGGAAAATGCAAGTGCCAAGTTTTTCCATGAGAAAGGACTATTTTATGCTGCATCCAAAGTCATCTTATTAGTGGAAAATACAGAGACAGAAAGTGATGAAAGCAAAGAGGGGCCACCTTCTGTATTAATTACCTTGGATAAGAATCTTGAAGAAGCTACTCCAAGGGGGAGGGTGTGGCTGCACATTTTGGCAAAAAGGATGACCAAGTCATGATGGCAGACCAGGAAAAAATCCACATGGGAATCTGCTCTGTGAAATGGTTGGAACCTAATTTATATACTAATTAGTACTATTGAGGAGCATACAAAATAAGGATTATTTTCTTCCTTAAAAAAAAAAAATGTTGTACTGCTGGTGTGTTCTCTGAGGCTTTATCTAGTCTTTTCTTTCTCCCAGGTAAGATGAGATGTTGCATTGACCAATATATATCAATTTCAGCAGTTGTTCGTGTTTTAATGAGAATGAAAAAAAAAATCCACATTGGCCCACAACTGGCAACAGCGTTGTGCCCCCAGTTTGCCTCTTGTGATGCTGAGAACAGCTCATCCAACAGATTGGCTTTTCAATGGCATTGTATTAACACGCATACAATGCCATGATCACTGGGAACCCATAGAGTGTGTCTGATTTGGGAATAGGGGCACACACACATAACAATGTGCAATTAGAGTGGAAACTTTTAAAACATTCACCTACAGGTTTAAGCCTGAAAGGCAGTTTCAGGAATCCTTCCTGAGCTGGAGAGAGAGACTTTTGAATATTTTATATTTCAGAAGACCTCATAATGGCATTTTTGTTTCCTGGTTTTCAAGTTGACGTTTATTCAATGTAATGGAAAGGCAGATTTGGGGAAATGTTCCTTCTCTCTTTGGGTTCTGCAGTTACACAGGGCAAAGAAGAAACAGTTTTAATACTCCACTGGATATTTACAGTTGGATGATATTTTTCTTGTTCGGGGGTTGAATATACCCTGGTGTGCTGTTTTAAAAATCAATCATAGATACATTTACATAGTTAGTACAAGCACAGGCAATTCACAGAGGGGGCACCTTTCAGTGTTGGGAAAAAAGAATTAAGAATACAATTCCTGCCACTAGCATTTTGGACCCAATCTGCTTCACCCTTTTTTTTTCCTTTAATGGGGAGAAATTTTTACAGTGAACTAGTTTTCCCACTGCATTGTATTAATTGGAATCAAAAATAGTTATTAGAGCAAACCTATGGAGTAAGGTCATTTAATTAGGAGGCAGTTCTCAGAAGTAAAGATATAGGTGTTAGTAAAAACTTAATATAGTGATACAAAATGAAAATTTAACCTGTTAATTTATATCTATTCAACATACAGTAGACATCTATGAGTACATACAGAATACTAGAGACTATCTTAATGGAAACATAAAAGGTGGGGGAGAGGAAGAGGAGTTCACATGTTTGTATTTTCCAGAGTGTTACATTTAGAAATACAAATGTTGAGCTTTAATCCCAGCATATTCATTTAGAAAAGAGGTTATTAATTTATAAGCCTAGTTTTCCTGATTCATGACAAAAAAAATAATCTGTCTACTTAATTGTTACATCTTCTTTTGCAATGATTAAGATCAAGAAAGGAATGATTAGCCAATGAAAATTTAGGATGCTCTAGCAGTATCGCTAAGTAGGTATCCTGTGTGTATGTACATGGGAAAAAGGTTAGTGGTAACAGTGGAAAGGAAGATTAGGAACAAAGTAATTCCTATTTTTAATTCTTTTACTTGAATATAATTTACACACAATGTTACAATAGTTTCAGGTGTAGAACATAGTGATTCCATTTCTCTATATGTTACGCTCATCACAAATGTAGCTACCATCTGTCACCATACAATGCTATTAGAATATCTTTGACTATTCTCCCTATGCTGTGTCTTTTATTTCTATGACTTACTCGTTCCATGGTCGGAAGTCTGTAACCCTCATTCCCTTTCACCTATTTTTCCCCTCCTCCCATCTCCCTTTCCTTTGACAATCTTCGGTTCATTCTCCATATTTATAGGTCTGATTCTGCCTTTGGTTTGTTGATCCATTTGTCATTTAGGTTCCACATATGAGTGAAATCGTATAGGATTTGACTTTCTTAGTCTGACTTATTTCACTTAGAATAATACTTTTTAGATCCTTTGTATGTTGTCACAAATGGCCAGATTTCATCCTTTTATGGCTGTGTAATAGTGTGTGTGTGTGTGTGTGTGTGTGTGTGTGTGTGCGCGCGTATCACATTTTCCTTATCCATTCACCTGTCAGTGGACTCTGAGATTCTATTTCCATGTCTTCGTTATTGTTTCCTATTTATTTTTTTGAAAAATAGTGAGTGACTGCCATGTGCTAAGCCCCATTCCAGATGCAGAAACATGATAGTGAACAAAATAGATGCTCCCCCCCCGAAAAAAAGGGTTTCAAGAACCTTATATTCTATGGGAGTGAAAGGATCTTGACAGAAAATAAACATCTAAAATATGTAGAGTGTCAGATTTAAAAATAATAATAAAGCAGGAAGAATAATATGGAGTGTGTATATGTGCTTTCTAATGTAAACTAGAGGTTAGTTCTAGCTTCAGGCATGGCTTGATACAGGAAATGGATCAAGCAATGTAATTCACAGTCTGTTTCTCCATCTCATGTTGATTTCCTCAGTGTACCATACATTGTGTCACTATAGTAACTCCAAGAGTTCTGAGCTTACATTGTCCAAAAAACTACCAGTTTCAGCAGATAAGGTATCTGTTTTCCTGTAGCTCTAACATAAACCACACACATGCATCTCATTGTGGTTTGAGTCCTACCTCTGACTTGAATCAATCACAGGAAAATAGAGTATGCTGAATAAAGTAGGACTGAGTCATGTGACCAGTTCTGGTACTCAGTGGTAGGATCAGCCCCAGTCAAACCAAGTAAACTGAAACATGGTAGGGTTCTCTAAGGAAAGTGAGGGCTCTCCTACAAGAGGACGGCAGAATGAGTGAAAGACAAGAGCCATGGGAATCTAATACATTTGGACTCAGTAGAATTTTGCTTTCTGCAGCCCCAGAAAATAGAGCCAGAGGTGTATGTACTGTGTAGGTGGGGGGAGGGCTGTTTATCCTGTGGAGTATCCTATCTCCCACAGTTATCATCATCCTGGAATGTGGTAGGCCCTCAAACTTTTACTAAAGGAATGAGCCAGTGAATACATGAATGACTTAGACACGTGATTTTGGCTGCCTTGGTTAAATAATACTTTCTGTCATTGCCAGCACAAGGAAAAATGTAAGGCAGCTGTATATATTTAACTGCCTTATAGAATGAGCAAAGAAAAGTAACTCAATTAGCTGTAATTTGGTTGGGTACTATTAGATACTTAATTAAATAATTACTGGTTTGGGCAAAGGGGTGTTTTTATCCTGTACTCTGATTCTCTAAACGTAGTTTATATTCATTCTTAATTTTTTTTTTCTTGTAGAAAGGGAAAGGACATTCTCTTCCAAAGAGGGAAAGCGGTATGCTTGTACCTGTCTACACTGTCTGAGATACTCAATTGAATACTTAAAAATACTTATTTTAATAAAAGTAGATTAAACTGGTAAATATCTTAAGTATGGAAAATATATAATTTTTGGACATTTCTGCACATGATATCATTGTCTGAAATTTCTAGTGATTTTCTGTACTTCAAAAATTATTTGGAGGTGAGTAAATTAGTGTTGCTAGAAGGATAAGAAGGGACACTTTCTACTATGTCCAATAAGAGATTCTACATTTCTAAAGTTATTCTCCAGAGAACATTGTATATAACAGGGACATTTAATTAGAAACAAATTCACACAAAATGGTTATAGCGGACCATAGTTATTATTTCTTCATGATCATGTAATCCATTGAAAGAAGATGATCGGTATTGGTCCTAAGGACAGAGCCATATAAACACTTCATGCATGCATGGTATTTAGAAACTTAAAAACTAAGTTGTATTTCTTTGCTTCAAATTGGGCTCTCCTGTGGTTTAACATTATTAGAAAATCAGCCTAGTTCCCCTCTTCTTCTCTTTCTTCTTTTTATTATTGAAGTGTAGTTGACACACAATGTTACATTAGTTTCAGGTGTACAGTATAGTCATTTGACAAGTTTATACATTACACTCTGTTCATCACAAGTGTAGCAACCGTCGGCACCATCCAATGCTATTGCAGTACCTTTGACTATATTGCCAATACTGCACCTTTTATCCCTATGACTTATTCATTCCATAACTGGGAGCCCCTACCCCTCTCTCTCCTTCACTTATTTTGCCTGTCCCCCATCACCCTCCACTCTGGCAACTGCTAGTTTGTTTACTGTATTCATGGTTCTGTGTCTACGTTTTCTTTGTTCATTTGTTTTCTTAGGTTTTCTATATTAAGTGAAAACGTGGTATTTGTCCCAATCTGAGTTATTTCAGGTAGCATAATGCTGTCTAATTCCATCCATGTTGTGGCAAATGGCAGGATCTCATTCTTTTTTATGGCTGAGTAATATTTGATTGTGTATATGTGTGTGTATACATCACATACCATACCTTCTTTATCCATCCATGTACCTTTGGACACTTATGTTGTTTCCATATATTAGCTATTATAAGTGATGCTACAATAAACATAGAGGTGCATATATCTTTTTTTGAATTAATGTTTTGTTTTTCTTTGGATAAATACCCAGTAGTGGAATTACTGGATTATGTTATTTCTGATTTTGAATTTTGAGGGAAGTTCTATACTGTTTTTCACAATGGTTGTGCCAATTTGTATTTCCACCAACAGAACACAAGGCCTTCTTATTTTCCCACATCCTTGCCAAGACTTGTTATTTCTTGTCTTTTTGATAATAGCCATTCCGACTGGTTCGAGATGAGAACTCATTGTGGTTTTGACTTGCATTTCCCTGTTGATTAGTGATGTTGAGCATCTTTTCATGTGTCTGTTGGCCATATATATGTCATCTTTGGAAAAATGTGTATTAGGTCTTCTTGATTTTTAGTTAATTTTTGTTGTTACTTGGTTCTGTGTGTTCTTAATATATTTTGGGTATTAAAATCTTATTAGATGTATCATTTGCAAATACCTTCTATCATTCAGTGGGTTGTTTTTTCACAAACGTTCTGTCCAGAAGTTTTGTTTTGTTTTTTGTTTTTTTTTTGAAGTTTTGGTGTAGTCCCAACAATTTATTTTTGTGTTTGTTTCCTTTGCCTGAGGAGACTTATCTAGAAAAATGTTCCTAAGCTTGATGTCAAAGAGATGACTGCCTATATTTTCTTTTAGTTTTATGGTTTCAGGTCTCAACATTTAGCTCTTTAAATTCATTTTGAGTTTATTTTTGTGAATAGTATAAGCAGGTGGTCCAGTTTCATTCTTTTGCATGTAGCTGTCCAGTTTGCTCAGCACCATTTATTCATTTATTGAAGAGACTTTCTTTTCCCCACTGTATATTCTTGCCTCCTTTGTCTTAGATTAATTGGCCACATAAATATGGGTTTATTTCTGGGCTCTCTATTCTGTTGAGTTGATCTATGTGTCTATTTTATGCCATATTGTTTTGATTACAACAACTTTGTAGTATATCTTGAAATCTGGAATTATGATACCTTCAGCTTTGTGTTTCTTTCTCAAGATTGATTATTCATGGTCTTTTGTGATTCCAAACAAATTTTAGGGTTATTTTTTCTAGTTCTGTGAAAAATGACTTTGGTATTTTGTTCGTGATTGCCTTGAATCTGGAGGTTGCTTTGTGTAGTATGAACATTTTAATAGTTCTTCCAGTCCATGATAATGTTTGTCTTTCCATTTGTTTGCATCAATTTCAATTTTTGCATCAGTGTTTTATAGTTTTCAGTATACATGTCTTTCACCTAATTGGTTAATATTAGGTATTTTATTATTTTCGGTGCAATTGTAAATGAAATTGTTTTCTTAATTTTTCTGCTACTTTGTTATAATGTATATAAATACAACAGATGTCTGTACATTAATTTTATAACTTGCGATTTTACCAAATTCATTTATTAGTTCTAATGTTGTTTTTCATTTTTGTTTTGTTTTCATCCTGGAGTCTTGAGGGTTTTTTACGGTATCATGTCATCTGCCTATAGTGACAGTTGTACTACTTCTTTACCAATATGGTTGATTTGTATTTCTTGTCTGATTTCCATGTCTAGAATTTCCAGTACTATGTTGAAAAAAAGTGGTGAGAGTAGACATCCTTGTCTTGTTCCTGACCTTAGGGAAAAAGCTCTAAGTTTCTCACCACTGGGGATAATATTAGCTGTGGGTTTGTCAGATATGTCCTTCATTATTCTAAAGTATATTTCCTCTAATACTGCTTTGTTGAAGGTTTTTGTAATGAATATATGTCAAATTTTATCAACTGTTTTTTTCTGCAACAATTTGGATGATCATACGATTTTTTATCTTTAATTTTTTAAATGTGGAGTATCACATTGATTAATTTGTGGATATTGAACAATCTTGGCATCCTCAGAATAAATCCCACCTGATCCTGGTGAATAATCCTTTTAATGTATTGTTGAATGTGATTCGTTAATATTTTGTTGAAGATTTTTTGCATCCTTATTTATCAGGAATATTGGCCCATAGTTTTCATCTTGATCTTTTGTAGTGTCTTCTTTTGGAATCAGGGTAATTCTGGCCTCATAGAATAAATTTGGGAGTTCCCCTCCCTTCCTTCCTGGTTTTTTTTTTTTTTTGAATAGTTTGAGGAGAATAGGAATTAACTTACTTTTAATGTGTGGTAGAAATCACCTGTGAATCCATCTGGTCCTGGACTTGTTTTTTGGCTTGTTTTTTTTGTTTTTGTTTTTGTTTTTGTTTTTGTTGTTGTTGTTTTGTTTTGTGTGTGTGTGTGTGTGTGTGTTTACTGATTCAATCTCATTACTAATAATCGATCTATTCAAATTTTCTATTCACTTTTGGAAGATTGTATGTTTCCAGGAATTTATCCATTTTTTTCTAGGTTATCTAATTTGTTGGCATACAATTTTTCACAGCAGTTTCTTACAATCCTTTGTATATTTGTGGTTACCCTCTTTTAAAATATTTGTGTAACTTTACGTGTTATGTCATTCATTTTCCCTAGCATTTTGGGGCACATTTACTATGAAATAGAAGATAGGCCAAGCATTTTACCCATTATCTCCTTCTGTTGTGATGTCTGCTAATTTTACAAAGTTCTTTCTCTGTGTTGCTTATTAGTGATGATTGCTCAGTGCATTCTTCTTTACAAACAGCTTTTCTCTTTATTTAAAATGTTTACATTTTAGAGAGAATACAGAGAGAGAATGAGGACACATGAGCAGGGGAGGGGTAGAGAGAAAAAGAGAGAATCTCAAGCAGGGCCCACACTGTCAGTGCAGAGCTGAATGTAGGGCTTGGTCACAGGAACCAGTGAGTTCATGACCTGAGCCAAAATCAAGAGTTGGATGCTTAACCAACTGAGCCACCCAGGTGCCCCAAGAGCTTTTCCCTTTTAACAGTCTTTTTTGTTTTGTTTTGTTTTGTTTTGTTTTGTTTTGTTTTTGTTGTAATTCAGTGGTTCTAAATTTGAATGTGCACCAGAATCACTTAGAAGACTTGTTAAAACAAATCACGGGGCTCCTTTGCAGAGTTTCTGACTTATTATGTCTGGGTCATGTCTAAATATTGGGATTTGCAACAAATTCTCAATTGATGCTGATGGCCGGGGACCATTCTTTGAGAACCACTGCTCAACCTCAAATAAGTAGTTGGTTATGATGCATATCTGCTTGGTATTGTGAGGAAAAAGTGAAATCTGGAATGAGAAGTCCTGAGTTCCACCACAGATTTTTCATTTAGGGAATAGATTGCTCACTTAACTTTGAGTCTTGTTTTCCTGCATTGTTGAATTGTGTGTATGTATGCATATCTTCTTAGGGCATCTTGTAAGGATGAAAGTCAGGGACAATGTGATATGCTTTTGAGTTGAAAATATCATATAGAAGAAGGGTGGTGAAAAATGATTGATAGAGCATTTAAATTGCTGACAGGACCAGTTAGTGGGAGTCTGCTGTGGATGGAGTTTAAATATGGAATGATTCCCTTTCTTTCATTTATTCAATAAACATTTATTGATCATGAAGTAGATGCTAATGGAGAGAGTTAGGAATGAAGAAAAGAGACAAAAACCTATGCTTATGTAGAGTTCACATTGTAGAAGGAAAATACAACAAAGAGGATAAGCACACAGCCCATTCTGAGGGAAGAAGTGAAATGAAGAAAAGTAAGATGGAGGGGGCTTGGTGATAGGTGTATGAAGAGGCAGTTTTGATATACACATAATACATAGACTAATCTCTCAGGGAGCTTAACCAAAATTCACGTGCCCAAACTCCACTCCCAGATATTCCTATTCTATGTATTGTCTGGGTTGGAGCCTGGGCTGGGAGTTACCTGTTGACTGAAAGGTGGTTCCAAAGCTAATGGATTGGACTTTGGAATCTGATTAAGAAACAGTAAGCTAGAGGGTAGTAAGGAAGGAAGTTTAGCAATGTAGCTAGAGAGAGAATTAGAAAGGAAGGTGGACAGGAACTAGAAGGACAGACACAAGGAGAAAGAAGGGAAGACTAAAACCTTTATGGGAGCGAGGTAGTGAGAAGCTCAGGCAAACAGACTGTGTGGAAAGACTGTAGGGGTGGTTACGAGAGACTCATGTGTGATTCTGGCTCTTCCTTACCAGCTTGGTGGCCTTAGGCATGTTACTTAACTTCCTGAAACCTTAGTTCCACAAAGAGGGTGTGTGTGTGTGTGTGTGTGTGTGTGTGTGTGTGTGTGTGTACACCCATGTATATATACATATCTTCATTGTTGATAGTTTTAGGTTACAGATTATATATGCCAAAGTCCATCCCCTCCATTTGGGCCATATATGGTAGTGGCGGTGATGCTGATTTGAAGGCATTGAAGCTAAGGTAGAATGAATTCTTAAAACATTACATACAGGCTAAGATGACCCAAAAGTCTAAAAGCTATACCGGGTGGATCTTGCCACTCAGTTGTGTGCCCCACAATATTTTGCAAATATAGGCTTGTGTCAGGAAAAGTGTCCTGATAGGAAACAGTTTGGAAACAGTCATTTGCGTAGAACTCCGGGAGTTTTCTGTCACTGGATTTTTTTTTTCCCCCTGTATTTTATCAGTTGCTTTCAAAGACACAAGGAAACCAATAGTTGTGAGTTCATCACTTGGTGCATACAATATCTAACATAGTAGAACTGAGAGTCTTACACGGTTTCATTTCTACCACGTGGCCTGATTTCTATTCCCAACCAAATCCTAGGATGAAAGAAACATTTCTCTACTTACTTGAAGTTAACTTCATTTGGCAGCCCTTCTGGGTTTTATTGCCTGTTCAGAGGGTCTACTTTTCACAATAAGCATCATGTGGTATCCTGAAGAGCACTCTTCTGTTTGGTGTTTGTCCAAAGGAGAACCAACTGGACTTTTTACTTCTGGGACTCATTGCATCTCAAACATGGTAAACATCGTAGAATGGTAATCTCAGTGTGTTTGTGATTTTGTGGGATTGAAGACCAAAAGAAGTGCTCTTAGTTTGTTGTTGTTGTTTTTTTTTTTCCCATAGATGAATAAAATTCCAATTTGGATTCTCGAATAAACATGTCCTCAGTCCACTTCTTTCTTCCTGACATGTTTTGAGGTATCCAGCATTTGCTACATGGTTCATGCTTCAATTCTGACTATGAGAGTATCACTTGATGATAAAGTCTCTTGGTTCTACAGTCTGGCCCCTGGGATCTCATTTTCAGAACTTCCACCATGGTTTCTTTACTTAGCATGTCTATTTTTCTCCTATGGAGAAAGACATGCAGACAGTTCTCTCTCTCTTTTTTTTTTTTTTTTTTTTTTTTTTTTGTCTCCATGGCCTCCCAGTATAGATTGGGCACATTATTGGTGTTAGGTAATTACTTGATTAGATTGCACTGATTAAAACAAGGAGTTAGAGTTCTTGTTAGCTTGCCTTATTTCCTCTGCAATGAAATTTTCCAAAATGCATTCTATAGAACATTAGTCCTATAAAATGCTCCATTAAGAATCTGTGGTCATATAAGCTTAGGAAATGCTCTGTGTACTAGATGGCTCCTGGAGGTTCATAATATACATTGGATTTGAACTCTGAAAAATCCAGCATCTAACATTCTATTTAAATTAGTTAGCTCCCCACATGATTTTGACTAAAGATGCCCTTTCTACTGCTTTGTTTTGTTTTGTTTTTGTTTTTTACTGTGAGAACTGCTTGGGAAATGTGGTTTTGCTACTGTTTTATTCTTTAACTCATTTCAAGCATTTCAGCCTCACCTCTGAAAAAAGTGTTTTCTCTCAGGGCACCTGAGTGGCCCAGTCAGTTAAGTGTCCAACTTCAGCTCAGGTCATGATCTCACAGTTGTGAGTTCAAGCTCCATGTTGGGCTCTGTGCTGACAGCTCAGAGCCTGGAGCTGGCTTCAGATTCTTTATCTCCCTTTTTCTATCTGTCTCTCCCCTGCTCACGCTGTCTTTCTCTCTCTCTCTCTCTCTCTCTCTCTCTCTCTCTCTCTCTCAAAAATAAACAAACATTAAAAAAATATTTTAAAAAAAGTGCTTTCTCCTTTCACAAAATCTCATCATTGTACTCTGTGGTTTTCTGGGACCAGCTTTTAGTTGTTGGTGAGAATATCTCTGATGAAGCATACATCTCTTCCCAGCTCCATGTTGACATCACATAGGGTGATGTCACCCTAGGCACAACCCAGTTAACCAACCCATGGATAAACATGGATGTAGTCTATCAATACCATGCCACAGCTGGCTAAGGGCATGATTGAAAAAAGAACCTAGATTTTCCAACTCTGATTCAGGATTGTTCTTTGTTTTGTTTTGTTTTGTTTTTCTAGCTTTATTGATGTATCATTGACAAATAAATTGTGTAGATATTTAAAGTATACCGCATGATGATTTGATGTGCATATACTCAGCGTTGGTTGGTTTGTTTTAGAAACTCACTATCACAGGCAGGTAAAGGAGATCTGCATGTTATATGCCTAACATATACCAAAGGCATTTGCGTAGGTTAAAGAACATTCTGCTGTGAAAGACCCTGAGAGGTAAACGTTCTATCCCCATTTTTTCAGTTGCAGATGCTGGAGTTGGAAAGGGTATGTTTGTCCAAAGATGTTGATTCCGTGAGTGGCAGAGTCAGAGTTCCCAGATACATAGATAGAGCCAGCTCTTTGCCTTCTACCACACCAGTATTTTCCAGCCCTGTGACCTTGAACGGGTCACTTCTTTGCGCATAAATTTCCTCACTGATACACTTAGAAGAAGATAATCCTAAATTACCACACAGGGATATTGTGGAACTCTAGTGAAACATTGTGTGTGTGAATGCATTTTATAAATTACAAAGCGCTATTAAAATTATATTAGTCCATTACTCATATAAAATATTAAATCGTGACATCACTCTACTTCAATTTCATATTCATTAATAGGAGTGAGAAGCAGTTGAGCATAGCAATTAAGAATGCAGACTTTGTCATCAGGCAGGCCTGAGTTAATCCCATCTTTATCTCTTACCCACTGGGTTATTTGGGGGCAGTTACTTAACTTCTCTGTACCTCAGTTCCCTCACTTATAAAATGGAGGCAATTCCAGCACCTAACTTGTAAAGTTGTCTAAAGATTAAAATTCTACATGAAAAGCACTTAAGACAGTGCAAGTAGCAAGTCAGAGCTTTAAAAAAAAAATAACTGGAATTA
This sequence comes from Herpailurus yagouaroundi, assembly GCF_014898765.1. Taxonomy (NCBI): domain Eukaryota; kingdom Metazoa; phylum Chordata; class Mammalia; order Carnivora; family Felidae; genus Herpailurus; species Herpailurus yagouaroundi. The sequence goes on from NW_024412377.1 coordinate 47,998,043, forward strand.
GATTTATCTTATTTCTCTGCCAATTTAACTAACCTTATAAGAGAATTGTCTAAGCTCTTGTTTCCCATAGATACTGGTTAGGGGACTACTCTTTTTTTCTTTAATCCCAAGTTTAATTTCTTTTTCTTTCTTTCTTTTTCTCCTTTTTTTTTTTTTTTCGTTTGAAGTATAATTGACATGTAACATGATATTAGTTTCAGGTGCACAGCGTGATGATTTGATATTCATGTACATTGAGAAATGATCACCACAATAAGTACAGTAGACACTTGTCACCATACCTAGTTGAAATTTCTGTACAAAGCTGTTCTACAAGCTCAGTTTCGTTACAAAGCCCTTAAGAGCTCCTCTCTCCCAATCCAGTATTGTTGTCAACTTCTAGACTTTCTTCCCTCCCTCATCTCATTTTAGCGATGTGTACCAGGTCCATATGTATCTCTCTTTACTTCTCATGGCTGAAACATTCCTTCCTTCTTCTCTCCTTCTCCCCCTCCCCCTTCCCTCTTATTCTCTTTCTTGGGAATGTGTTGCCTGATGTCGTACCCCTTCCACAAATAATGGTTAGTTGTGGATTCATGGTGCTTGAAGTTCCTGATTTGTCTTGGAAGCTGGAAAGATACTGCTCTTGAATTTTAAGAGATGCATTTAAAAGGGAATATTAGGGGCGCCTGGGTGGCGCAGTCGGTTAAGCGTCCAACTTCAGCCAGGTCACCATCTCGCGGTCCGTGAGTTCGAGCCCCACGTCAGGCTCTGGGCTGATGGCTCGGAGCCTGGAGCCTGTTTCCGATTCTGTGTCTCCCTCTCTCTCTGCCCCTCCCCCGTTCATTCTCTGTCCCAAAAATAAATAAACGTTGAAAAAAAAAATAAAAAAAAAATAAAAATAAAAGGGAATATTAAATAAAATCTAATTTATACTTGATTTCCCACACTTTTTCTTTCTTACTTTATTTTCCTCCTTTTCTCAAGAACTTGATTCTAATAGTCTCTTGAATTTTTAACCAAAATGTTGCTTACCAATTGGAGAACATGTAAATAAAATACAGAGGGATAGGGAAGCTAACTTGTTTTTATGGTAAGGACCAACGAGTAACTACAAGCATAATTTATTAGTTTTGATTTGCCAGAACCACTTGCTTTCCAAATGAGATGAAAAGCTCCACTGAAGAGAATGGTCTGTGGTTGAATTCATTGTTACTTGAAGAAGAAAGCTATCAACTCAGTCATAATCCACTTACTTGTCAGTCATGTTAAGATCTTGGCTAGAGGAAGATTTTAGCCTTCCCATTAAATATGAGCCATAATACAGACAGAAGCACATAAATCAAAAGGAGAAGGAACCATCCAGTCAGAATTATCTCCACTTGATTTTTTTTTAAGTTTATTTATTTTGAGAGAGAGAGAGAGAGAGAGAGAGAGAGAGCGCACAAATGGGGAAGGGGAGAGGGAGAGAGAGAGACTCTTAAGCAGGCTCCACTCCCAGCACCGAGCCGGTTGTAAGGCTGGATCCCGGGACCCTAGATCATGACTTGAGCCAAAATCAAGAGTCAGACACTTAGCTGACTGAGCCACCCAGGCGCCCCTCTCTGCTTCTTATTAGTAACTGTCTCTCTGAGCTTTAATCCTCTGCCCCAATATTTAGATAATGCAGAAGTTGGCAAACTACGGCCCTCCCTGAGAGAAACCTGGCCTGCCACGTGTTTTTACAAAGTTCATGAGCTAAGAATGGCTTGTTTTTTTTTTTAATAAGTGAAACAAGAAAAAAGTTTTTGACGCATAAAAAAAAGAAAAAAATGTATGAAATTCAAAATTCAGTGTTCATTAAAAGTTTTATGAGAATGAGACACACCCACTCACTTATGCATGTCTACGGTTGCTTTCTTGCCATAACTGCCAAGCTGCAAAATTGCAACAGACTGTGCAGCCTGCAAAGCCTAACATATTCACTATCTGGCCCTTTACAGAGAAAGTCTGCCAAACCCTGAGATCAGACTAACTACACAGGGTTTTTGTGAGATGAAGACAGAAACTATAATTAAAGCATCTGGCACACAGTGGGCACTCAATAAATCTTGGCTGCTAGGATTATATGTAAATATTATGTTAATAAAAAGAGTCTGTTCATCTTATCCAATTCTGGTTACAAAACATAATGTCCTCTAAGGTCAGGTTTCCTGAAATAAAGCCAAGTGCCTCCGAATGGCTGTAGAAATCGGGTTTGAGGGGGTGAAGCTCTCTGAGTAGGAAGGACTGAAGGATGTTGTTGTTTCAGTGGCTTATGCAGTTGGTATTTAACATTGTGGGGTTGGGGGCAGGGACTGTTAAGGCAGTTGCTGTCTTCATTGAGTAACTTCTCAGGGATAGATTTCCACTCCTCAGTGCAGACTCCACATTCCAATTTATCCTTTCTCTGTTCATACAACTCATTCTTGAATTTGTGAAGGCTGTTCAACTTAGCTTCAGTGAAAATGTGTATAAGAAGTGCTGCACAAGCCATAGAATCCTGATTTTTTTTCCTACTAAATAGTTAGGTATCTGTTCTAACATTGTCTTTCCATACATCATGGAAATCTTGGCTAACAGTTCCTGAAATTCTTCAGAAATGGCAAGCCTGTGATCATTGAGTTTGTGATGAGATGCCTCAGTTTCCTCCTAATTAAGTACAATAAAGAGTTTTCAGGGAAAAGCCAATTTAGTCAAACATTTAAAAGTAATTAAACATAAAAGTATAAATCTAGAGGAAGGTTACTGTATTGGTGATGAGTTTATTCCAATTGAACTTCAAGGATATAATGTTCAGGATATTAATGTAGCAGTTTAAAAGCTTTATTTTTGAAAGTCTACAAAGACTGAGTCAGAGAATAAAGTTAGATGGAAATTTCACTGGTCAGTAAGCACTTGAGCTATTTAGACAGAACACAGAGTAAATCAACATTTAGGGAGCATTGGTGGTAGAGCGGTTGGCATAGCTGCCTTCCAGAATAAATAAACATTTTAAGATGAAGCTTTATGAATAAAAATTATTAACTCTATCGTAAGTGTTATTTTGTATTAAGTTCTCCAATACACCAGTACTGTCTCTGTCACTACCACCTTTCTGGCTACAATTTTCATATCCTCCCTTCTACCTTCATCCAGCAATTACTATAGTATCTACTCTGGCCCAGGCCCTGTTGATGGCTTTTGTGATAACTGATGAATGGGAACAGACATAATGTGTACCCTTAAGAGCTGACAATGTAGTTGAACATTCAGACAATAACAATAAAGAAGGGCATGTAGTATGACAGGAAAATTCAAAGAATGTTGTGGAGCACACAACAGAGGACTTAAGGTTTGGCGGAGTACATGAGGAGGAGAAGAAACAGAAGACTTGCTGCCAGAAGGGACCTATAAGCTGTTTCCTGGGTGTCCTATAGTAGGTTCCAGGTCCAGGTCGTCCAACGCCTTGTAATCTGTGTTAGGAATTTCGCATTGTATCCCAAGAGAAATGAGAAGCTTTGAACTATTTATATTACGAATGAGACTAACAGTGAGTGTCTGAAGATTAAAAATGCATTGGGTTTTTTGTTGTTGTTGTTTTTGTTTTTGTTTTTACTTTAATTCTAGTATTGTTAACATACAGCATTATATTAGCTTCAGTTGTACAATACAGTGATTCAAAAATGCTATATCTTAGTCCTCATCATGAAAAGTGTACTCTTAATCCCCATCACCTGTTTCACCCACTGACCCTCTGTTTCTTGGTTTCTCTCTCTTTCTTTGTTCATTTGTTTCACTACTTAAATTCCACATGAGTGAAATCATATGGTATTTGTCTTTCTCTGATTGACTTATTTCGCTTAGCATTATACTCTTTAGCTCTATCTATGTTGTTGCAAATGGCAATATTTCATTATTTTTTTATGGTTGAGTAACATTCCAGTGTGTGTGTGTGTGTGTGTGTGTGTGCGCGCGCGGGTGTGCACACGTGCACACGGGTGCCACTTTTTTATCCATTCATCAATAGATGGATACTTGGGCTGCTTCCATAGTTTGGCTGTTGTAAATAATCCTGTAATAAAGCATACCTATGTCCTGAATGTATTTAAATACCAAGTAAGGGGATGGCTAAAAAGAAAAAAAAAATCCACATGCAGAATTTAGCAATATCTGCTAATATTTGCGCATTTACTAAGCTGAAGCATGGTAAGCACTCAGTGCGTGTAAGTTATTGCTATGTATGCTCAAGCCACTTTTACTAGTACTATTTTATTAAACCCTCATACAATCTCATGAGATAGCTGCTCTTATTCCGACTTTACACGTGAGGAGTGAAGGATAAGAGTGTTTGTGTAGCTTACCATCTCCTCCTGGCTTAGAGTTCCAGCATCAGTATAATAAGCCAGGTCTGTCAAATTCCATGCCAGGGCAAACAGTTTCTAACTCCAGAAAATCATAAGCATGGTGGCAAGTACAAAGTTTTCCCCTTAACCAATTTTTCATACCTAGCTGTAAAGAATACTTTGAAATTCATGGTATTAAAACTAAAAGACTACAGTTCCCAAGTCAATAGACTCCTCACCTAAAATCTGTTTAGAACCTCAAATGCATTTATTCAATGTGGACATGTTTTATACTTTGACTTAAGTTCCTAAACAGTGGAGAAGAGTTTTATTGATATTAATTATATCCTTACAAACTCAAGAAGTTTGACTTCACCTTTCACATTGAGCCTCGCTGCTGCTGTTGCTCATCTAACAATAGAATCTTCAAGTGTTTCTTGGAAATAAAATATCGATGTACGATAATATCTCAGCAAGAGAGGATTAAATGAAGTGGCTCAGTTCCCATGATCTCTTATCAACATGTTAAATGGAGTGGTTAAAGAATTGACCCATTTCTCTAACTATAAATACAAACCTTGGCCAATTCATTATTCTTCATCCCAGGTCTGGAAATCTGTAGATGCTATGGTGATTATTGATGGGCAGATCTTTTCCTTAGAGTCTTCACAGAATGTCTTTTATAACTTCAGTCTTAGGAAGCTGATTCTATCAGCTCAGCAAGAGAGGTTTTATCTCTCAATTGCAGACTCCCTCTAACCAACCTCATGAGATTGATGTCTACATTAAAAATATCACTTTGTAAATTTACAATGAAAAATAAGTGTTGCATGGATCAAGAGAGCTACATCTTCACTCCCTTTAGAAAGGTCTACATAAAAAGGGAACATAATGAGAAAGATAATTATGATAATTAATATAATGGAAATTAAAACAAGTTAGGTAGCAAGGATTCTTTAGTGGCAGCAGACTAAGTCAGCCCAACAGAGGCAGTCTTGTCAGTGGTCCCAGACGACAAAGTTCTCCCAACAAAACCTGTAAAGCCTTGAGGGTAAGGACCCCATCTGCCTTATATCTGTCATATCTGCAAAGCCTGGCACAGAACAGCCACTCCTCAAATGAGACTAGATTCCATTGAACTAAGACTCTTGTATTTAGTGTTTGAATGAACTCTGCCTCCTTTTTCCCTTTTGTGACCCTCCTTTCTTCTGCGCATTCATGGGTGGCCTTTTGAACACTACATTCTTTCATTAGATATGCCAACACAGTATAGTGAGGGGCGAATATGCTGGTCAGGTAGCCAATTTGTGTTTTCATGCTGACTTGTGCATTTATATTTTCATCCATTTAGTGTTTTTGCCTCTTGCTGCTTCCCAGATTGGGAAGTGAGATACAAGGCTTACAGGTATAGCCACTAAGTACATTTTACATAAAGTTTATTTCTACAAACCTGTTACATCGACACTCCATGCTAACCTCTTAACATAGGATAGTAATGCAGCTCAGCCAGATTGGCCCAGTCTATTGCTTCTAATAGTTCCTGCTAATCACTGGAGATGAGGCTCAAGATATTAAAAGACTGTTGAAGTTGATCAAGATGGAAAACTTGGGGAAAGCCACCTTGTCATTGAACCCTGCAATCTACTGAAACTACAAACGTGTTTTACTTCCATCCATTTCCATGGATAGTTAATGAGCCCTTGCTCTGTTAAGGGCAAGGTTGGAGGTATACAAGACAATGTTTTGCCTGCATTTAACTTCGAAAGATAACATTCTATCTTTGGACTTATGTGTTAATTTTTCAAACAGCCTTATCTATTTCCATTTAGTTTTATTAACATAATACTTAGAAATCCTTAAAAGGATCTCCAGATTGCATAAGAGGAGGTAAGGAGAAAAGTAGGTAACCAAACAGTGCAACTTGGTGCATAAACTGTGTCTTAGGAATTGATTCCCAGCGGAAATTACCCAAGAGAGTAAAGAAGTGGTACAGTTAATCATGTCCTAGAACCACATTTATTGGCCCTAGGAGGCAACATAGGTATCAGAAATTGCGAGTCTTCTGTCAGCTCCTACATTATCTGTCTACGTGACTCTCGCCATGTCATTTCAGGTCTTAGTTTTTCATGTAAGTAATGAAAAAATTGGACTGACCATCCGTCTCCTTCTAGATCAGAATATGCTACAGCTCACAGTTTGTGGGCTTTAAAAATTACGTAAAATTCTCTTGCCTGCAATCTGCAAAAATGGCACCAGAATATTTTTTATTCTGTTGATCTGGTTTGTGCTTTCTTTTTTTCCAGCTTTAGTGAGATATAATTGACAAAGAAATATCACATATATATAAAGTATAAAACATGATGTTTAATATATGTATACATTGTGAAATGATTAAGTCTTTAATCCATTTTGAGTTAATTTTTGTTTAGACCCAGGTTTGAGTTCAACTCCATTCTGCACGTGGATATCCAGTTTTTTCAGGACAATTTATTTAAGAGATTATCCTTACCCCATCGTGTATTCTTGGCACCCTTTGCGATGATAAATTGACTGCATATGTGTGGGTTTATTTCTGTGCTTTCTTCTGTTGCATTGGTCTGTGCATCTGTTTTTATTCCAGTACCACACAATTTTGATTACTATAACTCTATAGTATGAAATCAGGAAGTGTGATACCTTTAGCTTTGTCCTTCTGTTTGACAATGCTTTGGTTTTTCAGGGTCTTATGTGGTTCTGTACAAACTTTAGTATTGTTTGTTCTATTTCTATAAAAAAAATTGGAATTTTGATAGGGATTACATTGAATCATTAGTTGGCTTTGGGTAGTGTGAACATTTTAACAATATTAATTTTTAAAAACTATAAATTAGATCTTTCCATTTATTTTTATATCTTTTTCAGTGCAAAAATCTTTCCTTTCCTTAAATTTGTTTCTAGGCATTTCATTCTTTTTGATGATAAGGTAAATGGGATTATTTTCTTAATTTTTGATCATTTTCTTAATTTTTGATCACTTGTTAGTATATAAATACAACTGATTTTTGTGTATTTTTGCAACTTTGCAACTTCCCTGAATTGATTAATTATAACAATATTTTGTTACAATCTTTAGGGTTACAAAACCATTTATATAAAATCATATCATCTGCAACAAGGCAGTTTAGTTTCTCCCTTTCCAATTTGGATGACCTTTATTTCTTTTTCTCACCTAATTGCTGTGGTTAGGACTTTCAGTAGTTTATTAGGAGTGGACACTTTTGCCTTGTGTTTTTTTTTTGGGGGGGGGTGATTCCTCTGATATATTTTATTGAGTATAGTCGACACGATGTCACATTAGTTTCAAGTGTACAACATAGCGATGCAACAACTCAGTATTATTCTGAGGTACCACGTGTCATCATGAAAGACTATTGCAATACCATTAATTATTTTCCCTATGCTATACCTTTTATCCCTATGCCTTCTTTATTCCATAACTGGAAGCCTGTATTTCACACTTCCCTTCACCCTTTTTGCCCATCCCCCCATTCTCTTCCCTCTAGTTAGGCACCCTTGTCTTATTCCTAATTGTAAAGGGAAAGCTTTCAGTTTTTCACTGTGGAACATGATGTTGGCTATGGGATTGTCCTGTGTGGCTTTATTAAGTGGAGGTACATTGCTTTTATACTTTTTTCTTTCTTTTTTTTCTTTTTTTTTTTTTTTGGCCAATGTGATATATTTTTTTTTTTCAGGAGTAGTATTTAGTGATTTTTCACTTATATATGACACAGAGTATTCATCCCAACAAGTGCCCTCTTTAATGCCCATCACCCATTTAGCCCATCCACCCATCCAACACCCTCAGTTTGTTCTCTTTATTTAGGAGTCTCTTATGGTTTGCCTCCCTCTCTCTTTATTTTTCCTTCTCTTCCTCTTTTTTTTCATCTGTTTTGTTTCTTAAATTCTGCATATGAGTGAAATCATATGATATTTATCTTTCTCTGACTTGATTTGCTTACCATAATACACTCTAGTTCCATCCACATTGTTGGAAACGCCAAGATTTCATTATTTTTGACTGTTTAATAATATCCCATTGTGTGTGTGTATATATATACATGTGTATATACATATATATATACACACACATATATGTATATATGTATATGTATATATATGTGTGTGTATATATATATGTATATAAATCTTATGATATTTGTCTTTCTCTGCCTGACTTATTTTTCTTAGCATAATACACTTCAGTTGTATTCACATTGTGGCAAATGTCAAGATTTCACTCTTTTTGACTGCCGAGTAGTATTCTATTGTATATATGTACCACATCTTCTTTATCCATTTGTCATTTGATGGACGTTTGGGCTCTTTCAATAATTTGGCTATTGTTGATGGTGCTGCTATAAACATTGTGGTGCATGTGCCCCTTCAAATCAGCATTTTTGTGTCCTTTGGATAAATACTAAGTAGTCCAGTTGATAGGTCATAGGGTGGTTCTATTGTTGAGTTCTTATCATGAAAAAATATTGATTTTTTTATCAAATGTTTTTCTGTGTTTATTGAGATAATATTTTTATTTTCTATTCTGTTAATGTGGTGTGTCATTTTCATTAATTTACTCTGATGAACCATTCTTGCATCCCAGGGATGAATCCCACTTGATCATAATGCATGGTCCTTTTAACGTGCTGTTAGGTTCAGTTGGCTAATGTTTTGTTGAGGATTTTTCGTAATTGTATTTATCAGGGATTTGGGCCTGTTTCTTTTCTTGCAGTGGCCTTATCTGGCTTTGGTTTGAGAGTAGTGCTGGCCTTGTTAAATACATTTGGAAGTGCTTCCTCCTCTTTAAAGTTTTGGAAGAGTTTGAGAAGGATTGGTATTCCTTTTTTTTTTTTTTTTTTTTAATTTTTGGTTTAATTTTTCCATGAAACCATCTGGTTCTGGGCTTTTGTTTGAGGTTTTTGATTACTACTACAGTCTTCTTACTAATAATTATCTGTTTTGATTTTCACTTTCTTTATGATTCAGTCTGGGTAAGTTCTATGTTTTTAGGAATTTATCCATTTTCTTCTAGGTTGCCAAATTTATCCATGCATAATTGTCAAAATAGTCTCTTATCCTTTGTATTTCTGTGGGATCAGTTGTAATATCTTCTCTTTGATTTATAATTTTATTTATTTGAGTCTTCTGTATTAGTCTAGCCCAAGGTTTCTCAGTTTTATCTTTAAAAGAAAAACCACAACTCTTCATTTCATTGTTCTTTTCTCATGTTTTTCTGGTCTTTCTTTCATTTGTTTGTATTCTATTCTTTGTTATTCCTTGTCTTCTGTTAACTTTGGGCTTAGTTTGTTCTTTTTCTCATCGTCTTATGTGTCAAGTTAGGTTGTTAGAGATGTTTTCCCCCTAGTGTAGATATTTAGCATTGTAAACATTCCTCTTAGAACCACTTTGCTGCATCCCATCATTTTCAGTACATTGTGTTTCCATGTTTGTCTGCCTCAAGATACTTTTATGGTTTTCCTTGTGAATTCTTCCTTGACCAATTTGTTGCTCAGGAGTGTGTGGTATAGTTTCTACATATTTGTGAGTTTTTCAGCTTTTGCCCTGTTACTGATTTCTAATTTTATGCCACTGTGGTCAGAAAAAATGCTTGATATGAATTTAATCTTCTTAAATTTGTTAAGACTAGTTTTATGGCCCAACATACGATCTATCCTGGAAAATGTTCCGTGAACACATGTGCAAAGCATGTATTTTGTTGCCTGGAATGTTCTGTGTATGTCTGCTGGGTCCATTTGATTTATAACGTTATTTGAAACCACTGTTTTCTTATTGGTTTTCTGTCTGGATAATTTATTCATTGTTGAAAGTGGGGTACTGAAGCTTTCCTACTGTTACTGTATTGCTCTCTATTCTCTCATCAATTCTGTTAATACTAGCTTTATATATTGAGATGCTCCAATGTTGGGTGCATATATGTTTACAGTGGTTAAATGCTGATAATTAATAGACCGCTTTATTATTATACAGTGACAGATTTTGACTGAAAGTCTATTTTGTCTGATGTGACTATAACCACTCCTGATGTCTTATGGTTACCGTTTACATGGAATACCTTTTATTTTTAATCCCTTCCCTGTCAATGTACATGTCTTCTCAAAGCTAAAATGTGTCTCTTGTAGGCAGCATATTGTGGCACTTTGTTTTTTCTGTTTATTCAGCCACTTTGTGTCTTCTGATCAGAGAATTTAATTCATGTACATTTAAAATGATTATTGATAAGGACTTATTATTGCCATTTTTTGTTTTGCTTTCTGATTCTTTTGTAGTTCCTTTGTTCTTCTCTTCCTGTCTCACTGTCTCTTGTGAAGTGTGTGTGTGTGTGTGTGTGTGTGTGTGTGTGTGTGTGTTTGTGTGTGGTAGTATGTTTTGATTCCTTTTTATCATTTGTGTATCTAGTAGAGGTTTTATTGTCTGTGGTTACCACAAAGCTTATATAAAACATCTTACAGTTATAACAGTATATTTTAAGCTGATAACTACTTAACTTTAATTGCATACAAAATCACTCTACACTTTTACTTGTCCCCCCCCCCACATTTTATGCTTTTGATTTCATACTTGACATTTTTATATTATTCACCCATTAACAAATGATGGTAGCTATAGCTGTTTCTATGCTTTTATCTTTTAACTTTGAAATTAGAGTTAAGAGGGATTTATGTACCACCATTACATTATTATTCTGGAATTTGACTATGTATTTTCCTTTATCAGTGACTTTCTATACTTTGATTTTTCACGTTGTTATTTATGTTTTCATGTTGTTTTGTTTCTACCCGAACTCTGATGATCATTTCTCGTAAGGCAAGTTTAATGGTGATGAACTCCCTCAGCTTTTATTTGTTGGTAATGTCAAAATCTTATTTGTTACTAGCAATGTTTATTATTAGTAAAACACTAAACATATATTAAGCAACTATTATATGCCAAACACTATGCTAGTTGTGAGTTTGCCCAACTGTGTATCTTTCACATATTTAAATGAATTCCTTCCAAAGATCAAATAATTTGAAATGTATAACATTGCATTTTCTCTTGTTGGCAACTTTTAATTTTTTTTTTTGGTGTATGGTTGCTGGAAGTTGGTGTTGAGGCCTCTGGTCTCAAGGATTCAGGGATTCAGGCAGCTAATAATTAGCATGGAATTCCCACATCAGACAGTTGTATTTTGTACCACTGAGCACTGATGGGCTATCAAAATAAAGATGAGCAGTGCTAACATTTTTCATGTACAGACCTTATTTATTTCTGCCTACCACGGGGTGCCTATCGTGAAGTCTGGCCCATTTTTATTGATCAATAAATTTACTTCCAAATAAAAATATGATATTTCGAGAATTTTACTTTCAGCAAGCAGTAATACAGTGAGATATTTTGGCCAAAAAGAATTTGGGGAGAATTGATTAGTGTTTGGTGCTGAAAAGGAAAGAATGCACGGAACCATTTGTGTAACTATACCAGTATTTGTTTTACAGTACTTAATTAATTTCTTTTAAAAAGATATATCTACAGTGAATTTTATTACTAATCACATTAATTACCAAGTGCGTCAATTCCTTCTCAAAGTACTGACATAGCTTGAGAAACCTTCATTCTGTACCATGCATAGATTTGAATTTCCAAAACAGAAAATGATTTCAGCTTTAGACACTAGGGCCAATGGAGATATTCTCAAAACTGTGGGTCACTGATTTGTCACTGAGCTAGACTTCCTCCAAAGATAAAGTCTCTTCCGAATCAACCAGATAATGTTGTCTTTGGCAAATGAAAAGCAGAGCTGTATTTGTTCTGTTTGGAAGGGCCAAAGCTGGGTGAGTGTCATTTTGCATCAGGTATTATTTGTGAAATGAACGGCTAGCATAATGTTACCGTTGTAATCACCTGGTATTAGATTAACTCAAATGCTCAGGGATTGGAAGAACAAATAGTAAATGCTTTTCTATCCTTAAATTAAATGTTATTTCAGAACACTTCTTGAAGAACTTTCCCTGGGCAAGATTATGAATATGTCTTGGGTGCCCTATCATCCATAGTGTACATGGGACTTTTGTCTGCCTTCCACTTTTTCTCAATTCTCTCATTAGCCTACTGAGTCCATGTGGTGCATATGGAGCTGATTTCTTCCTTTTAGTCTCTGGGATTGTCATATGAGCCAAATATGAACAACACGAGTACGTCATCCCTCAACCATAGAGATTTGTTCAGGGATAAGCATGTGGCTCAAGCTGGGTTACTTAGAATGCTTTATGGAAAAGCTATTTTATTTTTCCATGTAAGACTGAGATCACCTGTGGACATTTTACGTCCCAGTAAAGCAAAACTAAGAATGAAACCATGAGAAGCCTAGAGAAGAGGGAAATAGAGCCTTGATTGTATTAGAACTATTGTGCTGCACCCACCTTAACATTAGAGTTACATGATTTAGGAACCCCCTCTTTTTCTCTGATGCTAATTTGAATGAGTTCTGACTGCTGTAACCAAAAGATTCTTGGCAAATATCTCTTTTCAGATTTGTGCCGTAACTACTTTGTGCCTCTTGATGACCCCAAAGTAGTATCTCAGCCTGCCCTCCCAAGTAAGTGACACAACAAACACTCTACCCTATAATCATAGCCATTCTACCTTGTATCTCAGACCTTAAGGTCTTTGCCAGAAACCTGACTTGGTAATTTTGCACAAAGTCTTGTAGATAAACATGTAAAAGACTTGTTAGTTTTGGGGGAATATTTACATCGTATAAGAGAACTTCATATCCTGAGTACAATACAATGTTTTAGCGTGTCAGAAAGATTAAATGAAGTCTGAAACTTGAAGATAAAGTGGAGTTGTGTGCATATTCTTGCGTTTGGGTTAAAAAAACCAAACCAAACCCTGCATTCACATACTTAAAAGTATATTTTGTGCACTTCCTTTGAGCTAGGCACAGTGGAAGGAACTAGGACCCAATAGAGAGTAAGAGGTTTCTGCTCTCATGGAAAAGATTCATTTTGTATCAGGACATTTTGACACGGATCCAATAAAAATACAAATAAATGTGTAATCAAATCTATGATAAGAATTGGTCTTTGGGCATAGGTAATGGGGGGCTGTTGTGTTCAGGGATAACTAAATCCTAGAGGAAGTGATAATGGAGTATACATTTGAAGGTTGAATAGGAGTTAAAGAACTGAAAACATGAGAGTGAGGGTAACTTATAGGAAAAAGAAAAGTCTTTCCAGAAGGAGAAAACAGCTTTGTAAAAGAATCTCAAGTGGGAAGATACACGATTTCTTTGAAGAAGAGAGAGTGGCAGCAGATGAGACAGAAGATGTAGACAAGGGACCAGATGAAGCCAGGCCTTTCAAGTCATGGCGACAGTTGTTGTCCTTACCTTTCAGGAAATAGTAAGAAAGACATTTAAGGATTTTAGTTTGCAAAGTGACATGCTTAGGATTATGTTTTAGAAGTTATCGCTCCAACTTCATGATTGTGAGGTCTGGCTGGTATTAGAATCACCTGGATTACAGGGTTTCTGTCCCATTCCAGTAGAATCAAAGTCTCAGGTGTGTGCCCCTGGATCTGGTCATTTTAAAAGCTCCCTCCAGATGATTCTAACGTGAAGCTAGGCTGGAGAATCACAGATGTAAACCAGGTAGGAGATGTAAGCACATCTGTGATAGAGGCTCTGCGAGCTGGCTTCTCTGTATGACTCAAGGTTACCGCCACCAAAGCTAAGATTATCATGGTCTGTGTTAATAGAAACATAGTTCCTAAATGAGAGAGAGTTTTGTTCCTCTGCCCACAAATTAGACCTAGCACACCTGAAGAGTTTGTTCAACTCTTGGCATCAGGTTTTAAGAGAAAACTAGCCAAACTGAAGCATTCCTAGAAGAGGCAAATGAGGTGGTAAGAGGAATCTGTACTGTCATGAGCAGAAATGATCCAATGGCACCAGAGAAGTTGAAATTGTAGTCAAGTAGTTCTTCACGAAGGATGATTTAGGACCTCCCTTTTCAAGGAAGTCCAAGGCTTCTATTGATTCAGAGGGTAAGTACGAGGTCCAACTACTTCCCAGTCATAGACATTGGAAACAATGGCAGGAGACGGTGTAGACAAGAATCTATGTCCTCATGGAGTTGATGTTCTAGTTGAGAATGAAGTTTTCTCACTCACATGATTTTTTTTTTTTTTTTTTTTTAATTTTTTTTTCAACGTTTATTTATTTTTGGGACAGAGAGAGACAGAGCATGAATGGGGGAAGGGCAGAGAGAGAGGGAGACACAGAATCGGAAACAGGCTCCAGGCTCTGAGCCATCAGCCCAGAGCCTGACGTGGGGCTCGAACTCACGGACCGCGAGATCGTGACCTGGCTGAAGTCGGACGCTTAACCGACTGCGCCACCCAGGCGCCCCATCACATGATTCTTAATGTCGGAATTTTAAATTGACTTTTATAGTTAGTGGCTTTAGAATCGGGACGTGTCATAGGGAGATGTATTTCAGTTGTTAATTTTAGAACATTAAAAGTAGAAGTTTCTGAGAAGCTGGGAGGTCAACATCCATGGAAGGATTCTAGCAGAAGTGGCCATTGTAGAATCTAAAGACAGGATTGGAAGATGTAATAGGAAGGAGATTATTGAGTGATCTAGTCTAGTAATCCCTACAGTCTTTTACAAAACTAAAAAAACAAATATTACACCTTAAGTGCTTTATTATGCATTATCTCACAAGATTTATAACACTCATCATGCAGATGGGGAAAATGAAACCACATCACACTATCATTTTGGAAGTTAAAAACATGACTTCTACAAATAAAGAGTAAAGAGATGTCAGAAATTTAATTTGACTCATTAATTGATGAAGACATCAGTATGATGGTAAGACTGGGTCCAAGAACATTTGAGGAGCTCTTTGTTTATGGGTGTGTTAATGAAAGAATGTTAGTACAAGATTACTAGGTGGGACACAAAACGGATTAATGTTTCACAGGGCAGTAAACCACATGGGATTATTTTTTTTTTTTCTACTGGAGAAAAATAATTTGTACCTTTCACAGAAAAAAGTCTTTAAAGTAACATAACTCACTAAATTCTGGACCTTTATTTAGTAGCAAGTAGTACATGGAGCAAAGCACATTTCCCTTAGATAATTCTTGAGAGAGCATGTGACAAACACCACATAAAACATTGAAAGCACATGATTATCTTTTGGCCTTCTTTTCAAGTTTTGGATAATTTTCCTTACCATTAGAAGAGGTAAATAACTGTTCAGGATTTTTGAGTTTCAGTGATGAGGCTGGTCACAACCGATCCATCTTTCTCCAAATATCCCCCCTGAAATGAGCCATGTAGCAAGTACTTTGGGGGGAAAGGTACTGGGGACGCACCTTTGAGTCACATCACCATTGTCCGGCCTTTGTATAAGTCGGAGCTTGTTTTTCCCAGCTGCTTTATGTTGGTTTGTTTACCCGATTCCTAAAACATTTGTAAACCTCTCAAAATTAACTTCTCGACCTATTTTGTTTCTGCGAAAGTAGTTTGGCACACTAAACATGATTAATAAGTAGCTAGTGGTTCATTAACTGCTTGCTGCTGTTGGCTCTAAGACAAAGACTCTGGAACCCCAGGTAGACATCTGATTCTTTAGAATTTATTGCAGCTTTTTGCTCAGTAAGTTTTCTTTCTCAGTTTCTGGAGTGTGTGGGGGATGGGGTGGTGGGGGATGGGTAGGGATGGTTGTTGTTAAATTGAGGATGTCACAGTTACCAAACAGGGAATTGTAATTGTTAGTGGTTTCCTATTTTTAGAGTGGTGATCTTGAGCTCTTCAGGTTCTGAGACCAAGTCCAGTTCTCTGCAAATGGCACTTTGTTCAGCCTCATGTAACTGACGGCAGATTTGGTCTCACTGTTTTCCTTTCCTGTGAGTTAATCTTGAAGAAAGACTTGAGTGTTAAGTTCAGGGAGTAAATGAAAAGTAGCTATGCGGTGGGCTTAATGTTCCAAGAAGGTATTAGGATACTTGCCTATGTTTAAGGAGATAGGCCCCTATTACGTAAAGGTAAAGTGGCAGAAAACTAGACAAATAGCTTATTTTAGGAGCTCAAACTAGATGTAAGAGCACAGTTTTGCTTTTTGAGTTAAGAGAAAGAGTCCAATATTTGCTCCATTGAGAGAAAACTAAATTGAAATTTATAGGCACTGTAATAATATTTCATAAATATAACATATCATATTTAATGTATCTTATAGGCCACTTTACGTGAGTTATCTCACCAAATTCCTCAACAATTCCACGAGGTAGAATCTATCATTGTTTCCATTTTATAGATGAGGAAACTGAGGTCCTTAGGGGTTAAGCAAGCTGGCCAAGATTCACAGTCAGTAAGAGAGACAAAGTTAAGATTAGACCCAGGTGAACTGATTGCAACCCTATTCCTGGGAAGGTTAGATGGCATTGCCCTTCCCCAATGATGCTGGGATGGAGAAAGCACATAGAAAATTAGTCAAAAGCCCATTTTCCAACCTCAGCTCCAGCATTAACTGTCTTTGCATCTCTGGATGAGTCATCTCATCTGTCTGGGTCTCCATTTCCCTCTACAAAATGAAGGGTAGAAACAATTTGGATTGGATGGTCTCTGGGGTTCCTTCCAACTCTGAAGTCCTCGGATTCTATAATTGCATCCTGACCGTAGAGGTGCACGTGCTCCCCTCCCCACACACATACATACACTGCTTCCCAAAGCAAAAATCTAATCCTGCTGTGATCACCCATTGCAATTTGATGCTAAATTCAAGCAAGACCCCATCAGATCCTGTTATTTACAACAGCCCCTCAGGAACACACAACACTTTCTAAAATTTGGTGAGCCTGTTCTTTAAAATAAGTTGCTAATGGGACGTGATTTTAGGACATAAAATATTAATTTAAAAAAACCCTCAAAACAGATGAGGCTTTCTCTATAAATCATCCCTTTCCTACAGTGTTACCTTGACAACTTAGCTTTGACTCTTTATAAATGGGGTTTTCAGTGTAGGAGAAGAGGGGTGTCCTCGTGGTATCTTTCAAGATTTTCTCGCGTTTGATGGTAAGAGGAAACGTCAAAAGTCGATCACGAAATCCAGCAGAATGTACACAGGACATCTTGATGGAATGTCATCCGGAAATAATCACAGGTGCACAGAATTAGGCCATATCCTGATTAAAGGTACGTTATTTTCTCCTTTCTGTTCCCTGTAACCATCACACGTCTCAAGAGCATGTGAAATGTTGCATTCCTGGACCAGCACAGTTACAGAGCAGACAGCAACTAAAATGCCTGAAAATAATTGCATTATTTTTAGTTGCAGCAGCCAAGATGCACATACTAGGATGAGGGGAGAACTCTGAAGTACTGAACCAAAATCTAGAAATGCTAAAAATACTGTTCCCCCTCCAGCAATTGAGATTTTGAGCAATGACTGAGGCAAAGGCAGGTAGGGAGATTCAATTAGAATTCGCTTCTCTCAGCTGTAAATAGGCTCGTTATCAGGGCTGGCAAGAGCTCAGTGGGCTCACAGGGCTGAGCCCGGGGCCTGCCAGGGGAAGAAGTTAAAGATGGGCAGTGCTGAGCAGCAGAAGACTCCTCTCTGGCATCTGGCAGCACAGAGCAGAACCTGGAGAATGGCTGAACGATCCGAATTGGTTCTAGAAGCCCTTTCCCTTGCGGTTGTGAATGTGAGCCCAGCAGACGCCACGGACGCTGTTGCAGGGGAGCGAGTCTGTGCTTGACACATGTGTTTCCCATTGATAGCTGGAGACAGACCAGTAGCTCTGAGTTGGCCTGACAAAGCCTTATTGAAGTACAGACAGAGTACGGTTTCAAAGCCGTCAGAGAAAGAACGGGAATGCTGTTCAGGAAATTCTTCAGGCATGGGCAGGGACTTGGCTGCAATTCTGCAGTTGGAAAATCTGACTGGGGCAGCTTCTGAACACAGGCTGGGCCTGCTCACGCTCGGCGGGCTGAGCGGCCGCCTCCTTCAGAGCCTCTCCGCTCGCTCTGGGCTTGTGGGCGATTTTCATCAGGCGCTTTGTGAAGCAGACAAGCGAGGTAGGGCGCTGTTAAGTTTTTACATTTCCACGCTTCTTTTCACTTTCTCAGCCTGCTGTTTGTTTGCAAGTACTGGGAGTTTTTGGCCGGTGTGCGTGTGTGTTGCAAGTTAGAACTCCATCCCTTCAGACGTTCGGTGTGGACTTGTAATCATTTTTTTTTTTTTCCTCCCCCATACCCTCTTCAAGTTCTGATTTCCAGCAGGACTGAGACACTTTTGAAAGTTGGGATTTAGCTAGCAACACAAACGGGAAAGGAAAAGTTTGCGAATACTTGGGCGGTCACCCTGTTCCCACCTTCTGTAACTTATCTGCGTGGAAGGACGGTTCGTTGGCACGAAAGATCATTTGAGATGAAACTATCTGTGTTCTTCACAGATAGTGAAGCTTCATGAGAGCTTTGAGAGGGGTGTTTTTAGCAGAAAATAGCTTTCATTTTAGCAGGGAATCAGAGTTGGAAGTTTCTATTTTGGATTACATTTTCAGAGTGTGGGAGCAGATATGTGTATATGAGTTCCTGGCATCTCTTATTATTCTACGGGATTTGGGCTGTCATTAAGGAGCCCACTGATAGGTTTGCCTAGAAATATGCTGCATCAACCTTTGTAATTCTGTTTTTATAATAGTTTTCAACTATCCTGAGTTGAAAAGTTAGTGGCAGTTTTACTCTCAAAAACTACTTCTGTATTTTGGAAATAGAGACAACTAAAGGGAAACAGAAAACAGTAGTTTCTTCATAATCGTCGCTATAAGACAGACATAGGATAGGGTGAATTTTAGCTCCTTAATTGATTTTATTTTACACTTTACCGGAAAGAGTGCTTTAAAAAAACCCAACTTTTTAAATAATCCTTCCTCATATGTATCAGCTATAATGCAGTACAGGTTTTTATACCCCACCCCGGGAAAGCTCTACCTTATACTGTGCTTAGCATTTGGAAAATACACTGTGTAATTGCACTTAAGAAACTCGTTCAGCTCAGGAAGGGCTGGACGAAATCTCACTCCAGCTTTGTGATTGCTGGCAGAGCAATTGGTGACAGCTCTTGTGCTCTCCAGAGGGTCTTGGCCAAGAGTCAAGCTGGAGAAAGAGTTGAATGAATGGATTCAGGTGCGTGTTTACTTTAGTTTTAAAATCTCTCAGTGAGGAGCTAACAGTCCAGACTGATGGGTGAATGAGGGATACAGGGCTGGAGCTCCTCATCTTCTGTGTAAGACGTCTGTGCAGGCCGACCTCTATTCTCTCGGTGGAAAGTCCGCACTCTCAGCCCTCATGTTCTCCACAGTTGTGCACTTGGAGGAAGGAATTGGGAAATGGGGGCCAGCAGGGGTTCTTACTCGAAGAGCGGCATGCAAACATTTTTTTCATCAGTCTTATTTCTGTGTTATGTTGGGTGGCGAGGGTTTGGGACGCACAGGATGTGGGACAGAAACAAATGTGCATTTGGAGTTCAGCATAGACGGTGACTACATTGGTGATTTTCCTAAGTGCCTACTGGGTGAGCAGAATGCCAGGACACATTAGGAACCGACATGAGCCATAGCCAAGCCCACTGCCAGTGAAAAAGGAGACTCAAGTGAGCTCTAATGTCATACTTGTCTAAATTTAGCCTGTGTCAAGCACTGAGCAGAGCAGGCGTGAAATGGCAGCTCCGGGTTACAGAATTTTGAACGGCAGCGCCTAAAACTTGGAAGAAACTTTATAGTTTCCCTTTTTTGGAAGTATAGGAGGGGCGAATCAAGCTCCCTTGACATTTGAAAAGAAAAAGAAGGGGTGAGAGGGTAGAGGAGAAGGAATCAGGGCAGAGGTGCAGGCAACAGGGTAGAGGAGTGGCCACTCCACACAGGGGGCAGTGAGGGCGGAGGGAGGAGACGGTGACCAGGAATGAAGCCTGCGGACTAGAAACAGTACAAACCAGCAGGCACCAGTTCATTCGCTTGAAGTGTGTGGATAAACCACGGTCTCAGTGAGAATTGTTTTACCCTCTAACACGATGGGAGACCCTGTGGCCAGTCTGCCCCGCTGTGCCTTCTGGAAGCAATCAGAAAGCACATTTTGTAAGAACGGCAACGCCCAGGGGTTCAGATTTCCCAAGCAGCGAGGGAGCAGGCTCTTAAGGCTTTATTTTTAACCCCTATTTCTTCCATCCAGAGGTATTCCCACTGGGGGTGTTGAGTGAATGGACCAGGTGCAGATGGGTGAGTGATTGTGGTGACCAGTTTGTTCTAGGCCCTGCCCACGGACACTTTGTCATAAAGACAAAGTTTTTCAGAGGAAGATAAAAGGATACATAGGCTTTATTTTGATGAATGAAATTATTTACATTATTTTTAATTAAAAAAAAATCTCTAAGGCCATACCTGTACCATTTATTGGTGAAAGTGTTGAATTCTACTTTCATAAGGTTAGGAGGTTCATAGAATCTTGGATTTGACCATCCGGAAGACACCTGGGCCATCCTGTAGTGCAGAATTTCTTGAGTATGAGTAATATGGAAACCCCTTTCATAAACAGGGTGTTTGTGGGGGAAATCAATGCCCTCATTATCGACTTAATTATTTTATTGTACTGTCACATATGTACAAACCGAAAATACTCACCTAGATACTACCTCTCTGTTTTAATCATTCTTGAATAAACATAGTCCTAAAACAAAATTTTGCATTAAATACAGAGAAATATATCTCATAACATTCAGATTATGAACTTTGGTTTCTTATGTAGAACATGAATTATTGGAATTTTTAAAAAAAATTTTAATGTTTATTTTTTTTTTTTTTAAGACAGAGAGAGACAGAGCATGAACGGGGGAGGGTCAGAGAGAGGGAGACACAGAATCTGAAACAGGTTCCAGGCTCTGAACTGTCAGCACAGAGCCCGACGCGGGGCTCGAACTCACGGACCACGAGATCACGACCTGAGCCGAAGTCGGACGCTTAACCGACTGAGCCACCCAGGCGCCCCATGGAATTTAATAAGGTTTACACCATGAATATGGGACTAACACGTACCCAGAGATTACTTTGATCCCAGCGCACTTACATTCCTATATCCTGGACAGACGCTTGATTCTTCAGCAGCTGTTTTCTCTTCCCATCTACCTTCACTCTGTCCTTTTATTTGCACCTTGAAGGAATGTGCCATTTTATGTTGTGTCACATTCTTCTCCTTTCTCTCTTCATGAAAATTAGAATGGAGTCATTTGTCACCCACGCGATCACATGGTTAATACAAATACACCAAAACTGTGTGGTAGTAGGCATTAGTTGTGAATCTGACCTATATTTTCTAGGACAAAATTTACACCAAATAATCACACCAAAAAAAAAAAAAAAAAAGGAAGAAAGAAAGAAAGAAAAACACAAGAACAGATTTGGTGAAGAACTCTCAGGTCTCAGGGAAGATTTGAGGATCTCTAATGGGGTCTCCACGTTAAGAGATGCTGGTCCTGGCTGGTTTTGGTTCCGTGGAAGAACCTCGTCAGGAATCTGGGGAAGGATGGTTCTGGAACTGGAAACACCCTCTCTGTATTTCTACTGTAGCCCAGCTACTTTGACTTGTTGTCTGTATTGGGGTTTTGCAGGAGATTTCATCTGAAAAGGGCGTTCTAAGGCAGTACCCGTGAAACTTGTGTTTGGCTACAGTAATAGAAACTCTGCTCACAGAAGTCTGAAGGTATAAGGTGTTGCTTTTGGCGTGGACAGGTATAGGTCATGCTTGGACAGTCCAGGGCTAGTGCGACAACTGAGCACTGTCCCCAGTGAACACAGCTTCCTTTCTGCTTCCCCATCTTCTGCCCTTTAGCTGACCTTCCTGTGCTCATGTCCGTGCATCATGTCTAAGTCAGGGCACAGGTGGCAGGGCATGAAGGGGAAAACACCTTTCCTCATGAGACTTTGCCTCTTTCATCAGGAAGGGATCCTGTCCCATGTAGACTTTCCCTCGCATCTCAGAATACACACCCAGAACTGGATTGTGTACCCACTGGTCCCATGCGATGATACTACCATACTGGTTACAGCCAACCATGCTTCACCCTCTGGGTATGGAGTAGGAACCCACAAATTCAGATCGAGATTTCTTCCAGATGATGAGCCTATCAGCGCCTATCTATTATCAGTGAACACCAGGGAGGATGCCTGTAGGACAGGCATGGACAGTTGGGGCCACAAATGCTTAAAAACAAAAAACAAAACAACAAGAACAGCAACAACAACAACAAAACCAAATAAACAAATACATTTGAAAAACACTGCCTCAGTAATCTATTCCTTCCACTTTATGGAAGCAGACACTGAGATCCGGAAAGTGAACACTGAGATCAAAAGACTGTCTAAGGGACACGGGCAGTCTGCGACAATGGCAACGCTTCTTGTTTCTTGACTATGAGTCTGGTGTGGACTACATGTTATATGCATCGCCTCAGTAATGATAACTTAGTGATACTTTGGAAGGCAAGTCTCAAAAACAAAACAAACAAAAAGAGAGAGAAACATACTGGAATCTTAGTATTGGAAGTTTCCTCAGAAATCACCAGCCTCCATGGTTTCTCAAAACCTCCTGAATCAGAATTCCAGAGATTAGAGTTGGAGAGTCTCTATATTTTTAAAAGCTCTCTGAGTGATTCTTTTGAAGCCAGCCAGACACTGTGCACAGAACTGGGTTTGTTTAAGATGTGGTTAAGTCAGTATCCACTGCAGGGATGCCATTTATAGCATTGCTGACAGATATCAGCCACATGGGTTGGCAGTGCCTTCAATGATGGAGAACCTCTCTACTCTGCAAGGCAGCTGGGGTGTCATTTCTCACCTCAACTCTCCTCAAATTGAGCCAATGTTCATGTCTGCGCTTTGTCACCTATGCCCTTTGTCATGGGCTCTGGAGCCACATTTGAGATGGGTGATGGTACTTGGTGCAGAAGTGAGGTGGAGAAAGGGAGTAAAGATAGAAGTGGTCAGAAATCTTGGGATAGGTCCTGACTTCACTAATTGCTGGATCTCAGCTTTCCCACCTGTACAATGGGATCCGATGCCACTAGAGTGTTTTCTGTTTCTCATAATCTATCGTTTTTGGAATTCTAAAGCTCTCCCATTACTTTATGAAGGTCCAAGTCTTCCTTTCCCAAGGATGGGCATCTTGAATTATTTCATATGTCCCTCCTCTTTTCCTGTGATATTCTCCTTACCTTTCTTGAGCACATTCTACTTAAACTCCTCTTGACAAAAATATGATTCCCTGAACTCAGTTCCAGTCATCTGCCAGGTGCATATTCCATGAACAGAACACCAAATGTCTATTAACCTAAGGGGAAGAGAGTGATTTTGTGGGAGAAGTGGCACAGTAAGAAGGAAGAGTGGGAGGTGAGATGATCTTATAGCAGAAGGAAATACACACACACACACACACACACACACACACACACACATTTAATATTGACTAAGACAGCATGAGACAGACTGGCAAAGAATGAAATAGGCAAACCAAGATAAAAAGAAGTATGGGCACAATCAGCAGAGGAAAGAATATTTTACCCTGAGTTATCCAAGTTACTTTTTCTGCATTGCCCGAATTTCTCTCCAGATTCCACTGTGCTCTTTCACCTTTGCTGCCACACAAAGAAGTGATTGTCTTCATTATTATTTCAAATTCCAATTGCCAAGTGTGAACCACTTTATATAAAGAAGCCTTGTAATCTGTGGCCCCTGGCCTGCTGTCAGAGAGGTTTGTAGGACTTGGGGAGGAAGGTGTCACCACGGTTCACTAAGTGTATAAATCCTGTGAGATTGGCTTGCTCGAAAACCTTTGCTGGTGGCTGTCCTAACGGAGCTCCGGGTGTGTAGGTGAATGTGGAGCTAAGGCTTTATTCTTCTTTGTAACTGATAATGCAGTGGCACCTATTAACACAAGCCCAGTTTCCTGATAAAAAACTATATTGCCAGGGATTAGAAACTCCCTCCTTGTTCAGCCCACTTTCCTTTGCGAGGTGATAGGATCAGACTCTCTCATGAGCACCCTGAATTCTAAATAACATATTTCTGAACTCTTGGAAACCCTGCAGTTAGTTACCAGCTGGGGTTGAAGTATTTAGCCACGGAAACTGTACTTCTTGAGCTCAGTGAATAAATATCAGCTGTTAGCTCCTTCGTCCAAGCAAACATTAGACACCACCCTGTTGTCCTAACTCTGGTTAGGGTTGTGGTAGTGGGAGTGGCATGTTCCATGAAAGAAGACTACTTAGAACCTAGGAATAGCGGACAGGCAGAGTCACACTGTGTTCCTTTCCTTCCTGTTCTTACCTGTGGTTGTCCGCCATCATCTCTCTTGTCCTATACTCGTTCCAGCTCGCTCGCTCTCTCTTTAAATTTCATTCCATTTTCCTGTTGCCAGTTCTTCTATTAAGGATGCTTCTTAATATCCTTAAGTAATGACCACGTAATGACACACATTAACTCCCAAAGTTGGCCCTGATCTTCCAAGGCTTGTGGCATCACTTCTGTTGTAGACAAAACTACACCTGGTATTTGCCAGGCCAAGGATGTGAACAGCAGATTACAGTCTAAGGGCTGGCCTAAAGGCACATTTTGGATCACCAAGTGTTTTTTTTTCTTAACTAATTACAAAGGATTTAGACATTCTGAGATATTATCTATAAATCTAGATAATCTAGAAAGAGGTAAAGAAGGGTGTCACTAGTCTGGTCTCCCACAGCATGGCAGGTAGTAGGACCTGGGTTGTTCCCATTACTTTGAGAGGGTTATGTGTCCACTTTATTCACTAACCCCACCCTCCTGATCTATAGGTGTTTTCAATAGTAATCTTTCAGTAGGGTTTCTTTTCTGAACCTCAGAATATAGAAAATGATTTGAGGGACACCTAGGTGGCTCAGTTGGTTAAGTGTCTGACTCTTGATTTCAGCTCACAGTCATGAGATCAAGCCTTGCATTGGCCTCTGTGCTGGGTGCGGAACCTGCTTAAGATATGTTCTCTCTCTCTCCCTCCCCCTCCCCCTCCCCCGCTCTCCTTCTCCCTTTCCCTCTCCCTGCCCCTCCCCTGCTCTGGTGCTCTTGCTCTCTCTCTCAAAAAAAAAAAAAAAAGAAAAACAAAAAAAGATTTGAATCACCTTTCTTTTATAGTTCTTTTAAGGGTGGTACGTAAAGTACCATTCTAGATGCATAGGAAATAAATTAAAGCATTATGACCTTACTCTCTTAGAGGGCACTGTCGAGTAGGTCATGGGTAGGTATCTACTGAGCAAAAATGCAGTAGGACAGCATGCCTAGTGCACAGGTTTTGAAGTCAGATATTCCTTGGAGTAATCACATCATAGTATCGTACATGGAATTAAAATTTTTATTGTGCTAGGAATCAGAACAGTCACTGCCTCTAGGGATGGGGATTAATTAGGAAGGGGCATAAGGGAACTTTCTAGGGTTCTGGAAATATTCCCTGCCTTGATCAGATATTGTTTACACAGATGTACAGATTTGTAAAACTTGAGCTGAATACTTAATATTTGTGTTTTTCACTGGAAGTAAATTATAGCTTAATAGGTATACATATATACATATATGGAGGCATGCCAGGTACTTATCCAAGTACGTAATAACTTCACTATTATTGTTAGCGTGTTTGTTTCTGGACGCCTTGATTTAAAACAAAACAAAAAAAATGTAAATACTTCCTTACATACATACAAACATACATACATACAAATAACATGACTAAGAATGAGGTAAATAGCATTTCCTTTCAGACCAAAGATTTCATTGCAAATATTTGAGAGCACAGCAAAAGATCATTACCAAACACAATTGTCAAGGGAAAATCTACTGGATCAATTCTAATTTTATGGAACTATTGAATCACTATTAAAAGATGCACCTAATTTGTTGTAGCTGTTTTTCATGATGCTGTAAAAGTTTGTGGGTTCCAGAGACACAATCAAAGATGGCTTATTACCTGGGAAAGATGCCTGTACTTAAGGAACATGTACCGCAGCAACTACTGTTACCATAGTATTCGTAGTATCGATGAATTGTCTTACAGTTCATATACATGTTGAGAAATTCACGCTCAAACTGTCACAAAAACATGTTTTTCATTAGTCATCAGGCTGTTCTGACCAAGTAGACACTTTTGTGTGGAATCATTTAACATGAGTTAGGAGGATTGGTTTTTCAGCCAGACAATCTAAATTCAAATTCTTGCTTTAACACTCCAACTGTGTTTGGGTCGATGACTTAACCTCTCTGTTTCTCAGTTGCCTCAGCTGTAAAGTGGGGATAATAATAGTGCCTTCCTCATAATTACATGACTGTGAGAATTATATAGGTTCAGTAAAGCATCTAGAACAGTGTCTGGCACATGGTAACCATTAAACAAGCATTTGTCATCAGATTTGCATGCTTTCTTTGGGCTAGCAAACCAATGGGTTTGTTGTGATTTGCCGTTGGGTTTTGTTCCGAAGGTGTGCCCGTGGTGGTTGATGAAAGTGATGTCAAACAGCTGAAAAGACCAAAGCCCGGATCTGTGGGAAGCCTGTGGTTCTCTGGCCCACTTTGGCCTTATTTCTGACTTACTCTCTGGTCTCCCTGAACCTGGTTTTCTCCTGTTAAATAATGATTTCAACTTTATATTGCTTGTGTCCCCTTCCAGCTTGCATCTCATTGTCCAGTCTTAAGTATTTGAGTCATGTTCATTATTATTACATGGCTTGATCCCCAAGTCACAGAAGAGTTCTAGACGCTCAACTGGGATCCTCATTACTGATTCTGGTTGGAGTCGTCACAGGGATTTAAGAAACATTGGTCTTGTATGACACAGCTGGTTTGCTGCAAAGGACTGTCACTCCTGTTAAGAAAGGTGGCCATGGGGGCGCCTGGGTGGCTCAGTAGATTAAGCATCCAACTTCAGCTCAGGTTATATCTTGTGGTTTGTGAGTTCAGGCCCTGAATCTGCCTCTATGCTGTCAGCGCGGAGCCTGCTTTGGATCCTCTGTCTCCCTCTCTTCTGCCCCTCCCTCACTGTTCACATAAACATTAAAAAGTCACATTCTTTAAAAACAAAATCTGACCATAGGTGAGGCTCTGATGGGTAGATGCATGCCAAGTGCACATGTGAAAATGATACGATTAAAATTGTGGTCAGGTGTTTGAAATTATCTTTCCTCTTTAAGGGTGTTCAGTTTACATGTTCTCTTTTAGTCATCACTTTGGAGCATCAAGAACCACGTTACAATGATGTCCACGTTTTATGCACAGCCAAAGCTTCAATGACTCTCCAGATTCCTTCAAGTCTCTTAAGATATTACCTTCTCCATGAGTTTAACCCTTCCCATGCTTTTAAGAATCGAACCTGCTCTGATTCCCCCAACCCCCATACTTCTGATCCCCCTTTTCCTGTCTTTTGATCAGGGGGAGTCCTTTACCCCTAGTACTTGTCCCCTGTAACATAAGTGTAATATACTTTGGTTTCATATTTGTTATCTGTCTCCCCCTTCACTGCCTCTCACCACTGCCGTGAGATTAGGCATCTGTGTTTCAGCTCACTGATGTATTCCAAATGCCCAGAACAGTAGCTTGGGAGGATCTGAAGGAAAACACAGACTTGTCAGGCGGTGGCCGTGCTTACGCCATTTTAAACGCATGCGGCACTAAGTACACAAGGATGCTAATTCTAAACACCTCATGTTACATTCAGGGAAAGGCAAGTCTTTGCCACATTCCATATGCGGTGGAAAGAACACTGGGCCTCACTCTGAGTCCAGACCCTAACCAGCATACTAATTAGAGCTGTCCTTGAGTACTTTCCTTCACTCTGTAGTACCTCAGAATCTTAATTTATGAAATGATTTTAATAATATTCACCTTCCAGGGTATTGCCAAGAATGTATTAGCTCATGTATCTAATGGTCCCTAGTACAAATATGTGTGTGTGTTTCAAAAATATATTTCCATTTAAAACTACCTCAGCTGGCACTTCATACTTCTAACTCTCAGAGATGGTGAGAAATAATGGTCGCAATTATACTGAAATATCTTCCAGTTGATCAGAAATAAACCTTTTGAATGTAAGTATAAGGCATATTATACATTGGAAGAGAACTTTGGTAATATCTATAAGAAACACTGTCCCCTCCCCCCACCCCCACTCCCCACACATACGCAGCTTGACCTAGCAATTCAATTTCTCAGGACTTCTCTGAGGCACATTTGGACATAGATGAAACATGCATGCTACGTTACTGGGGCTTTAAATAACATTCATATACAGGAGACTTGAATATTTAATCTCTAAGCCCAGTCTTTCCTCTGAATTCCAGACTCCTTTCAAAGTGCCTTTGGGACTCCACCCCCATGGATTCTTCTATGCATTTCAGAATCAACTTGACCTCTCTCTCTCCCCTCTGTACACTCCATCCACCACCTGCCGGCGAGCCCACTATTCTCCTAGTGTTCCCCAACATGACGAATGGTACCATCCTTCACCCAGCTACTCACACCAGACCCTTGGCATTCCCCAGCTCCTCTCCTTTTCTTACCCTCACCCTGTGTCTCTGGCAGCAGCGAATGCTGTTAGCTCTACTTTCCAAAAAGACTTGAAATACAGTCATACCTCACCAACTTCTCTCTCACCGCTGCTCCAGTCTGGGCTACTGCCCCCACCAGCCCCTGAGCAATAGCAGTAATCACAGGTGCCTGGTTTCTCTATCTGCATTCTTGTTGCAGTACTCTCTTCCTTACAGATCCCGAAGCAAAGATCGGACCCTCTTCCTCTGATGCCTCGGTTCTCAGATAGTTAACAGCATAATCAGTACCCTCCTTAGGATTTTCACAGTGGCTTATAAGACCCAGTGTGCACCCCTCTGCCTGCACTCCCAAATTGGTTCTCAAACACTTTCCCTCTTCTTTGCTCTGGTCTAGCCACACTGTCCTTCAAACTTGCCCATTGAATTCCCACCTCAGTGCCTTTGCATGTGCTTATACTGTTTCCTCTGACCAGAGTGCTTCCCCCAGATGTCTTCATGCTTTGCTCTCTCACTTGATGCTTTTGTCACAAATCTTTCCACTATAGAGTTTTTTCCTGACCATCCTTGAGACAAGAGGCTCCCGCTCATTATCCTTTCCTCCTGCTTTCTTTCTTTCTTTTTTTTTTTTTTCTTCCTAAGCCGCCTTCTCAAGGATAAGTTTAAAATTTCATTTTGGTTTGTTTATCTGTTGATTGTTTTCCCCACTAGAATGGAAGGTCCAAGAAACAGGGCATCTTTTTACTGCTAATGTCATGAGAATCCCTGATAAGTACTTATTTGTTAAAATAAGCCTTGGTGACAGAAAATTATTGGAAACAACCTCAATGCTCATAACTAACATGTTGGCTAGGTAAAATATCATGTATCCATATAATTTCAAACTGTTTAACTTAAAAAATACAAATTTATGTATATTTTCATGGGACTATCCCTTGGCTATATTAAGTTGGATTCAGAATCTAACCAAGTTAGATTCAGAACAATAAAGAGCCTTAAATATGCCATTCTTTGTGTAAAAAGGGAAAATTTAAACATGTGTGTACATATTGAATAAAGCTTGCATATTTATTCAACATTTCTATAAAGATAAAAAAACTAGTAATAGTCACTTCTGTGGAGGGAAACTGGAAGTGTGAACAACAACAAAAGAAGGTTTTAAATGTGTACTCTTAAGCTTTTTTTAAAAACATACACTCGTCTAGTTTTTTTTCAGTAAAAATTGTTCAACACTTACATATTCCAATTCTTAGAAAACTAAACTGTGGAATACCTAACCTTTAAATTAATCCACATACGTGTTTAAACAGAAGATGCCATTCTTAGACTGTTTCACATAAACAAGCATTTGTTCTTACAGATGAATTTTTATAAGAAAAGTGCTGATTGTTAAATCACAACCGGAAGTGATGAGTTTGTTACAATTGTCTAAATTGTGCCAAATATTAACAAACCAAGACTAATGTGCTATCTGGATGGCTGATGGAAAACAACCCTGGAAAGCAGATAGTTTGAAATCAGAGACCTCAAAATTAACATGGCTAATGGAAAACTATTTTCGTGCCAAGATAATCCAAAATGACTGTGATTTCACACAAACCCTAGATACTGTGATGCAGCTGTGGGGGAATGCAGTCCTGCTATTTACATAAACTGGTTAGATTCGTACACAGTGATGTGATTCATGTTTACTTGTAAATGTACTGGAGATATTAACATGCAGCATCATTATCAACAAACCCTAGCTCCCGTGATTTGTCCTATTGGTCTTATTTCTAAATAAGATGGTAGTTATTCATTGGGCCATTTTAAGTCATTACTCCTTTTCATAACTTACAAGGTGTCCAGGTGGGCCAGAGTCTCTGTCTGCAAACTAGTCTGTCCACTGAGCTCATTCAGCACCAGCTTTGCCACCAACCCTGCTTAATTTAAACAGGCTGTTATGGCCAGAATGCTTGCTGTGTCTTCTGTTGAAAAATGTGTTCTCCTTTTTAATTGTCCCTTTGTCAGAATGGCCTTCCATGATCAGAGTGGATCACTCTCCATCCTCTCCTAAGGAACCCTCTTCATTTCCTTCTTAACACCTAACGTAGATCTAATGGCTTAATCTGTTGGCAAGAGTATTGTCCATCTCTTCCATGAAAGTACAAGCTTGAAGAAAGCAGAAATACGATCCTCCTCCTTCATTTGAAGACCTACGTATCTCTAGGACCTGCTGTGGTACTTGGAACTTAGTGGCCAAAATATTTTTTCTTGCTGAAAAAATAGATTGTGATTGGGAATTCCCTTTGAAGGCCAGGTCCGTGCTCTGCCATGTTTCTTCCCTCTTATGCGTAACTTTACAGACTTGCCGTCCTTGGCATCCCTATAAATTCCCTTATGGAACAAGATATTTATAAAGCCTAGTGGGCAGAAGAGTCTGGCAAGCAGGAGTGAAATGCATGCCAGTACCTCCTTGTTCTCAATTCTACCTTGTTAGTAGAGCAGATCATAGTCTAAAATTTTACAGGCCCAAAAGAAAAATCATCAGGAAACTTGGTGGCCTTATATGTGTCTTTAGAAAGTTTACTAGTTATTTTAAAACCAGCTCTCAAAACATAATGCATTCCTCCATAGCAGATTGATAATGCAGATGCTCTAACTATTCTCTAGGTATCTCTTTTATTTGGGGAGACAAAAGGACAACATTTGTTCTTCTCCTGAAGAAGATCTCTGTGGAAATAAAAACACTGAGCGCAGACAAATGAGGACTTATAGCAGTATTAGATTCAAATATGTACGCAGCCTCACAAAGTATGCCAGCTGTATGGGGTTCTGCCCCAGGACCTTCCATCCACCTTATAGCAACTGATGAAATCTAAGAACTGGGGCAGTTTGAGATTGGCTAGTAGCTATTTGGTGTCAATTAGATTGAGGAAGGGAAGTCAACATGTATGAAATGTATGATCACTTGAGTATGATCGTGTTTCTGTGTTAGGATGTCAAAGGTTTGTCAAAGAAGTAGGGCTCATCACTCTGAAGCTTAGTGTTGGTGACCTTAAGCTGAACATATAATTCAGCTTCCTTGGGAGCAATAGCTACAGGGTTCAGGGGCCAGCTAGTCTGGCCTGGCTTAAGGGTCTTTGTAATGACTTCACCATAAACTTGGGATTTGTACAAATCCTCCAGTGGCTCCTATGACTGGTGTTGGGCATTTGTGAGTCCATTCAGAAAAGCTTCATGGCTATCAGAAAGTCACTAAGCTATTGGTGATGGCTGCAATGGCAACAGGGAAACAAATAGGGTTATACACCCTAAGAAGAGGTCTTGTGAAAGGATACTGTCCTGAAGGCTGACAAATTAGGATCAGGCCTTGATTCTCTAGTGTTACGTGATCCCAGGTAAGAATGTTTGAATGTGTGAGACCATGAGACTGCAGCTTTCAAAACCATGCTTTAGTAATATGTGCATCCAAAATGACCTTTTTTGGAAACTCAGCATCTATTATATGTAGCAGCTACTTAATTAACCCGTGATGATATTTGGTTATTATATTATGGTATGACCTTGACTCTATGTAGTTCCTTCCTATCTAAGGGCAAAACAACAGTAAGTTCCACTATATTCATTCTATGAGAAATACAATTCCCTTGCATTTTGTGCGCAAGGCATAGATGATCTATAAGTCAACTGGATTTGTTTATAAACAAATGAACACTGAAAATGGGCTCATAAAGGAATAGAATAATGCTTTAGATCTAAGCCTACTTTTGACATCAGTATAATCACATGTGTATTTGGAAAGGGAGTCAAATTGTGTAAATTTACTTTCTTTTACTTGTGATCTTATAGATTTGTGTTACTGGAGGATGTGCGTTGGTTATGTTGTTTTGGCTTCATTTTTATTCATTGAATAAGTGTATGCATGTACGCACATGTACACACACATATTTTATATAATTACAAACACACATAAACATACCGTTGTTTAGTTGCTCCTGGAGTTAAAAGTTTTACATACTTAAAAGCATTTAGGATACATTCAGAGAGATTACACATATCACTGTAAAATATGTTGTGTAACAATTAAAGAGGTTCCCAAAGACTGATGGAAAGTCCTAGTCTTATGATTCTCGAGAAGACGGTATTGGGATAGAGGGACCCCTTTTTAAAATTCACATGCGCGGTACAATAGATATAGATGCATGTAAGCTGAGATCTCTTTCTCATGGCAGAAAAGATACCTGCACGTTTAAAAACCAAGACACCAAAGGTTGTAAAGAGCATAATATTCAGTATCCTGCTGAAAGAGGATGGTGGAAATGGAAGCATCAGTGAAGGAAAGCAGTGAAAATGTGAAGGATGACACAGTAAAAAAAATATGACTCTTTCTCTCTCCCTCTCCCTCCCTCTCTCTCTGTCTATACACACACACACACACACACACACACACACACACACATATACATACACATATATGTATATATATATATATTTTTTTTTTTTACTCTGCCAGCCTTCATATTTATATATGTATATTTATATATAGTCTATATAGACATGGGAGGAAAATGGGTGAGCCAATGACTGGGCCAGGGATGTATCTCTATGTTAGGTCTAAATTCATGTTCTCAAAGCATGGTCTCTGAGCCACATCTATCAAAATCATTTGGTGCTTGTTAATAAACACAGGTTCCTGAGATGCCCTACTGAATTAGGGCATAAATGCACCTAGGAATGTGCATTTCATCAATTACCCTGGAGTGGTTCTTATCCACTGCGAAGTCCAAAAGTCACTCCCAATGGAAGACCGATAACAGTACCTTGCAGTGTGTTCAGCTAAGCAGTGATGTCCCACAGTGGTGTCCCACTGAGGGCTTGCCGTATGCCTAGGGTCCTTTATGGCAGGGGCTAGGGGAGGATCCAGGTTTTGTGAGGCCTGAAGCCTAAATAATTTGGGGGGATGTTTTAATGGGAAAAAATAAACTAAAAAAATATAAATACAAAAAAATTAAAAACATGAATATGTTTAGGGTGAGAAAAGAAATCATTAATTTTTAAAAGACCTATCATAAAATCCAGAAAAATGATATTGTTAATAATTAACTGACCTACGTTTTCCATACTTTTTGGTTGCATAGCCGTAGATTGCCTCTTCATATGACAGCTGTTTAGCACTATCACTTTCTTGTATAGACAATAGAAAGATCGTTGCTTCCTGTGGCAATTTCAACAGAACTGAGATTTTATTACTGCTGATGGTGATGTGTAAAGCATGCAACTTTACAAACAGAATATAAACACACGGTGCACATAACCTGCAAACGTAAGAATTCTGGTTCATTCTATTTTCCATGATTCCCATAAAAAATAAAAACGGTATGGAGCACCTATAATTTTATATGCTGAATTGGATATATTCTTGTCAAGAGAGAATTTCTGTTTTGACTAAGTGTCAGTGAGAATTGGATCTCACTTGAAATTTTACATAACTAATGATTGAAAAAAAAAAGTCCAGCTGGCATCTGGCTCTTTACTACCCAGATATTTCTGGTGCTGGCCATCACAGGATACGTTTACATCACAAGGTGTACTTGGGTTCTTTACCTTCATGACACCATACTCAGTGAGTTGGCACCAAGGGTGGAAGAAGAATTTCTGGAAGACATTGCTACATGAGGAAGACTAGAAATAATGTACCCTCTACAAGGAAGTGTCTGCAAATGACGTAAATACTTATTACTGTACCCAAACCATATGAACCCCCAATTCACCTTCCTGTTAATTGGACCTCCAAACTTAATGTAAATCCTCCAAAGCCACCCAACATAAAGGGAATTTGAAAAATACACAGTCTTAACTAGTTGTAATTAAAACATCTTAACTTTAGCCCATTTAACAAAAATTGTATGGTGCTATTAATGTATTACTAGGGTGCCTCCCAGAGTCATGAAAGGAACCTGGACAAGAGAGGACTTGAAACTTGATTCCCTGGAAGGATTTCTACTGGGGAGGATCAAGAAGAAACACAGATTGGAGACTATCTTTCTTTTTATATTTTTATCATCTCAACATGTTTCAGTTTTTGACTAGAAAAATTAGTGTACTCAGCATATCTAAATTTTCCCTTTCTCGGCAGGATTATTGGTAACAGATGTATGCATTTCCTTATGTTTGGTTGGCTTCGCTTCCTGTTGTAACCATTCATACAAAATTGCTCACTCCCTTCCCTGTTCTTTCCTTCTTCCCTTACCATCTGAGTTGCAAACTGGAGTATTCTGTTTTACGTGGCT
This sequence comes from Herpailurus yagouaroundi, assembly GCF_014898765.1. Taxonomy (NCBI): domain Eukaryota; kingdom Metazoa; phylum Chordata; class Mammalia; order Carnivora; family Felidae; genus Herpailurus; species Herpailurus yagouaroundi. Next base: position 48,033,287 of record NW_024412377.1, read on the forward strand.
TATTTAAGTAGGCAGTTGGTGTGGTAGAGATTTAAGAGCCCTCATTACCTACAGAATAGGCCACTACATCGTTCATGAGGGGTCCGAATTCTGATCCCCACTCAGCCTTTAATTTGTTGTGTGACTTGAAAGAGAACTACTTCTCCTTCCTGGCTTCAAGCTCCTCAGCTAGTCAGTAAACATGGTGGTCAATACCAGTGGTCCCTAGGAGCGCAAGAGTCCTGCCAAGCCCTCAGAGAAGCTCTGCTTTTTTACTGTTGCGTATTCTAGAATTTGTTGCAATCTTTTTCTCTTGCAGTGGTCATACTATTAAAAAATATATTGAAGGCCAGTTTTTAGAGAAGTAATCCCAAATGCTTGGAACAGCCTAGGGAGTTTTTTTAATTAATTAATTAATTTTATTTATTTATTTATTTATTTATTTATTTATTTATTTATTTTTAGCAATTATAACTCCATCATAGAGCTCAGAACTTGTATTTGTTAAAAGTTTGTTTTTGAGCCTGATGGCCTGATGCATAGTCAAGGCTGAGGGAGGATTATTCTGGACAAGTGGTATGCAACCTTGTCTATACCAAATTACATGGGACACTTTAAAAATGCTGATGCTTGGGGCGCCTGGGTGGCGCAGTCGGTTAAGCGTCCGACTTCAGCCAGGTCACGATCTCGCGGTCCGTGAGTTCGAGCCCCGCATCAGGCTCTGGGCTGATGGCTCAGAGCCTGGAGCCTGTTTCCGATTCTGTGTCTCCCTCTCTCTGCCCCTCCCCCGTTCATGCTCTGTCTCTCTCTGTCCCAAAAATAAATAAAAATGCTGATGCCTGAGTCCTACCTTTGTGATTATTATTTAATAGACACCTATTATTTAATAGGTGTTTTTAAAGCCTCCATAGCTATCTGATATGTATCCAGGATTGAGAAAGCCTAATAGAGACAGTCACTGCATTTCGTCAAGGTATAACAATCTTTGTATGAAACAAAAAGTCACAAGTGTGATATCCGTATCTCTAGAGTCTTCTAAATATTTATTGAACATGTTGTTTCCACTTTATAGCTAAATTACGTAATTCCCACATTGGTTGTGGCAAATGTCAAAGAAAAAGCAGCTGGTGTGGTGGCAATATGTCTAGCTTCTGTACTCTTATTTCTCATTGTTCATCATACCTACTAGAGTCCAGTACAGTTATTCTTGTCCTTGCCCTGCTATAAGCCCTGTATTCCTGCACAAGTTGGTCAACTCTAGGCTTAAATCAGCTCATTCATAAAATTAGTTCATTGGAGTTAAAGGACCTTGCAGATACGATTTTACAATTATGTGATCATTTCTTTAATTTATAGAATTTGTTTTAATAGGAAATAAAGGCGTAATTTCCTTCAAACTTATAAGACATTCTTTCTCCTTCTAAGGGATCTTGGTGTGTAAAAAAGTTAACGAGAAATGACTTTGTTGCATTTCTATGTTGTTACAATACAGCCCTGATCTATAGAATTATAAGGAGCTGAGTTATGAAATGGAGATCCTCTTGTAGCGTAAATTTCACTGCTTGGTTGGGAACCCAGCGCTTTGGAAGCCTAAGTGAAAATGTGCAGGGATACTAAAAATTAATTTTCCTGTGGTGTTGGACTTAAGCTTCTATACACTCCCAGATGGCAGAGGATTTCATATTAGATGGGAAATCATTCATTTGTCATTTATGTATTTGTTTTTTCACTCATTCATTCCATACACATATATTTAAATAAATATTTATATTAGGACCTGATTTTGGCGCTAGGATAGTGTCCAAAACAAGACAGATGTCATGTAGGACTTCATTGAGCATTTCCGTTGATCATAAATAAGAATTCACTAGGCTTTTCAGAATACCAGTGATGTTTAAAGGCCTTGAGTTCTCAAGGGGATTTTTAGATTTTATGTGTACATTTTAATGATTATCTAAAAACTATAAAGTAATCATATCCCAGCCCATCTGGAAGATGAATTAATAACCAATGATGTGATTTCAGAGCCCACGTTTTGTTTGTCACCATGGTCACTTTGGTACTGCATACAACACATTTCATTGATCTTGACCAAGATGAAAATAAAAAGAGGCAAGCTTTATTCTTAGGGAATGGAGTATGCTTACGTGAAGGACAAATGAAGTAAAAAATCCCAAAAGAAAGGTTGTGCAAGTATTTGAATAGAGAAAAACAGTAGGGGCCATTTTGTCACATGGCTCATGGCAGAATAGGGATGATAGACTCAGAAGATGCTGTGCTAAAGTCCTTGGTACCACATTATGTCACTTAGTTTTAGGAAATCATCAACCTTTGTAGAAGTCAGTTATTGTCCATTTTGATTGACACACATTGGTTGATTTGTTCGTATTTAATTTTAAATTCAGTTTTGGTTTTAGAATTTTATTGAAATAAGTTTACTTAGATTTGTGTTGATACTTAAGCAGTGGTGGTAGGAGAAAGATCTTTTGTGTCAACAGCAGGGTTTAAGGAAAGCTTCCTTACTTTAAGGAGGATTAATATATTACTTAACTTTGACAAATATTTTTCTAACTTATCTCACTGTGCTGTAATCACTACTTAATGAGTTCTTTCCTCCCATTAACCTGCGAGCTCCTGGAAGGCATTTTCACACCTTCCTTGACTTTGAGCCTCTTTAATGTTTATTAAATAAGTGAATTGATTGATCACAATTGGAATCCTGTAACTCCTAAGGACTAATTCATCACGTAATGAGGTTACTGTTAAGGGAGGCATTTAAGCACCAGCTACCATTTGAAGATTTCTGAGTCCGGTGGGGCTTAATCTATGCCCATCAGCATCACTTTGAACTCTGAAATAGGGAGAAGATAAAAATTGTTACTTTTCCCTGACTTTTTGGCTGTACAGAATGACTGCATTTGAGATCATTTAGCACCCCCCCACACACACCAAATAAATTAGTTGAATAGCATTTATTATACCACCGCGATGAACTGTTGGGGTTCATTTATTTTCTCAGACAAATTCTAAATTTTGCCCTCAGGACTTTGGTAGGCGGTTGAGCATCTCCCTCACGAAGAGGTTGGAATTCTAAGAATCATTTGGAAAATGGCTTCCTAAGGGTCTCTTCCTCCCAGGGTATGCGCACCTGTGGATGTCTCGGTATATACATCATGAGAGATGACTGTGTAAAATGAGGGGACTAACACAGTGTCCAGAGGAGATACTTTTGTCCAGGGGAAACTGACTTTTGGAGTTGTCAGGAGGATGGAAACGTACAGACGGCAGCCAGCCATATCTCTTCATCAGTTGATTTTTTTTTCTTTTTTTTTTCTTCCTCTCAGCAGTTTAACGTGAGTGCGTCTCTCTTGCCTTGTCTATTTCAGATGCCTCAGGAACAGTACACACACCACCGGAGCTCCATGCCCAGCTCTGAGGGGCCACAAGTATACAAGGTGGGCATTTATGGCTGGCGGAAAAGATGCCTGTATTTCTTTGTCCTACTCCTGATGATTTTAATACTGGTGAACTTGGCCATGACCATCTGGATTCTCAAAGTCATGAACTTCACAATCGTAAGTAAAAACACATGTTTCTTCAGCCCTTCTTGGGGGAAGGGAAGGGAACGTGTGGACAAAGAAAAAGGAATGTGGAAAAGTAGTGGTAGTAGGATTCAAAAGATCTTGTAGCCTGGCATTTGGTTAAAAGTATTTCTGTTCACATTACTTTTGGGGATCCACCTCTATCTCATCTCTAGTTCCCAAAGGCTGGTAATTCGATTTGGAGGCATTTCCCTCCTTTATAGTCTCTCATATGGTTTCCCTTCATTTTGACAACCGTGTCTGTGTATCCTGTAGTTTCTAAGCCCTCTGAGTAAATAATGCAGGAAGAAATATGGGAAAAATTCAAAGTACTAAGTTTTCCCAAAGTTTAGTAGTGATTGTGAAAGATTTTGTGAAGTGGAGGGTAGAAATATCTGAGTAAAATGAGGCTTTGTGAATTAGTTAAGAGTTTTAACGGTCTGTATATGCCGGCTAGCTCATTACTGTGTTTAATTGAGATTCTCCTTGATTTTTAGAAGGGCAATTCTCTTTGCCATTGCCAGAGCAGGATGGAAATGAGAGCAGAGCCAGGTTTCATTTTTTGTAGTAAAAATTGTGTTTATGCTTCTTTGAAGAAATTCTTGCTATAGGTACTTAAGGGTACTATACACATTGAACATTTACTTGTTGAAGTTCAAATGAAAAGAAAATCCTGGAAATACGATTTCTGGAGTCATTCTGCGGGTTTTTTTCCCCTTTAGATTTCCTAGAGATTCTGGCATTGTAAGTCCTTTCACTTTTAGTGAAAGCATAGTGGATAGTAATCTGCTGCCTTGAGATTACTTTCCTTTCTTGTGATGTCAAAAGCAAATAATTAGATTGGCCATAAAAATAAATCCTATTGTATAGAGCAATGTGACCATATTACAGTAAGTTACCGGTGAGATTTTCATGTGAAAATCCCAAATAAGATAGTGGATTTTTGCCTTTTCTGGATTATAAAGTTTATTTTTATCCTTAACACACAGTGCAGAGGCATGCTTCCCTGCCTTTTCGGGGGAAGTATCTTCTGTTTGGGCTACTTTTCTCCATCTGCCTGATGCTCCTATAGCTGCCTGGGAAAACCCTGGATCCTCCTGTAACTCCATTTCTCTGTTTCTTATTACACTCATTACCCAAGATAAGAATTTTTGCCTGTACTTCCCAGACAGACTCCCTTTGAGAAGACTGAGTGCTGAATCTTTTTAGAGATTATGGTTCTAAGAGGTATCCAGGATCCCTTTGGTCCTATGTCCAAGTGACCACAATTGCCATTTGTTGATGTGCATGTTCTGTGATGTTTTTATTTTATAATTCATGAACTTACAAAGTGGAGAAACGTTTGTTTTGCAGTGTTAAATAAGACTGAGGCTAGGGCAGTAGAATGGAGAATAAAGATGGAAAAGACATTTAAAAGATGGTGTTGAATAAATACCTCAACTACTGGTTGGATGTAGAAGACAAGGGGTTGGAAGATATTCTGGAACATTCTCAGGTTCTCGCTGGTGAGATAGTTGGATGGTGAGGGGTCCAAGAGCAAGATAGAATTGATTACTTTCCCATTGGAACCTAGCTGGAACTCATGTACCCCCTAACCCCCTATTTCTGTGTTTTTTACCTAATCTCTTATGAAGTTAATTTCTAGAACCTGAAAGATTTTGGGGTGAATGTGATGGAGGATATGAACTCAAATCTTTAAAACTGGCATCATACACATATGGCTTCTGGAGTGTGTTTTATTTGGCAAGCTTAATAGGGAAAGGTATATGTAAATGTATATTGAGTGACAATTCACTTTGATTGTATGTGAGTTTGGGGAGCAATATGACAGTAAGGTAATAATCTATTTGAAATAGGCTATTTCCTGTAGTTAACTAAATTGATTGCCAAAGTTGAGAGTTCTTAAAGCTTTACCAAACCAAGTACTTACTGAGTTGAGAATAATGCCATTATTAGCCATAATTGGTGCTTTATAATAGTAATGCATTTGAGCAAATAGAGCTGAAGTGTCAGAAAATTGATCTTTCCCTGCAAGTTAAAAGCATATTTTTCCATCAATCACAGTATAAAACCTATTCTTTTAGAATTATCATTCTATTCCACAAATAGTAATTTACTGACAGTGAAGATCGTGAGAAAGAGTAAGGTATTAACCAATTTTATATTGGAGAATGTGGGGTGAAAGAGCAAAGGGAATCAGTGGGATAAGAGTCAAGCATTTTATGCATGGATTTTAAAATATCATCAACAGAAAAGAGTGATTATTTTGTACGTCTAAAATGTTCAATAATTTGCAACTTGGGAAAGTTGAAAGTATAATCAAACCTTCTGAGTAAGAATGAACCAAGAGAATGATGTCATATGAAGGTTTTTCTGGGATTTGGCAATTTATCCAAGATTGGATATCCAGAATTTTACTCTGTAGTCAGACTTCTATGCCATCCCCAAGGATATACGCTGCAAGAACCCTTCCGTTAGAGCAATCTGGACAAACATCTAACCAAGTTTTCTTGATCCCAGATGTAAATCAGAAGACAAGTGGTTTTGCTCTCCTATGCTCTTAGCAGAATATTCTGATGTTCGTTATAAGGCAGGTGGGCAAGGTTACACTTGTATTCTCAGTTTTCCCCTCCATGGAAGAGTGTATGGCTTACCAATACTGTGACCTATAAGTCAAACTATCCTAGTTCATCGCACACTGTGCTGCCCAAGGGAACTACTATTTACTACACATTTATTCTTTTAGTTCATTCTGTTAGTCACTGTGCTTGGCCCTTAAAATATATATCTCATTTAATTCTCACAACAACTATAAATTAGGTATTATCTCCATTTTAATAAAAAAATGCTCAGAGAAGTTAAGTGACATGTTGGAAGACACACAGCTAAGATGTAAAAGAGCTAGTGTTTGCCTTCAAAGCCCAACCCTTTCCACTACACTGAACCTCCTCCTTCTTTTTTTTTTTAATATGAGATTTATTGTCAAATTGGTTTCCATACAACACCCAGTGCTCATCCCAACAGGTGCCCTCCTCAATGCTCATCACCCACCCTCCCCTCCCTCCCATCCCCCATCAACCCTCAGTTTATTCTCAGTTTTTTAGGAGTCTCTCATGAACCTCCTCCTTCTAATTGCGCTAGTGATCTGGCTCTTCAACAAAACTCTAAAGCTGGCAAAATGGGCACTATCTTTGTTGCCTACCCTATCTCATCTGAACCACAAACGTCCCTCCCATCTGAGATAGCCATTGGTGTTTGCTGTGCCAAGTAGTTCCCTGATAGTTGTGAATGTTCAGTCCTCATCTTCTTTCTCTTGGCACTGTCTCTTATGACCCTCGCCCTCCACTGTCTCAACCTTCTGATTTATCCCCTTGTTGTATTCATGTAAACATTTAATATAAACTTAATAATGATTTCTGTGTCATAGGTTGACATGGAGACTCAGTGAGTTCATTTGTGTTAAACATTTATGGTAGCCTCTGACCCACAGAAAGGCTCGATATTGGCAACAGAAAGTCGTGAGAGACCCTACATCATAGTGGAGTGGTTAAGGGCTCACACACTCTGGAGAGAGATGCTCTAGATACAGATCTGGCTTCTGTTTCTTACTTTGTCAGGTTCCTCGGCCTTCTGTGCTGCAGTTTCCTGGGAGTAAGAGCCCCTACCTCTTCATAGGATTCTTGTGAATAATACATGAGGTGATGAGTCCAAGCTATTTAGAATGGAGCTTGGCACATGTTAAGTTATGGTAGCAGTTGCTATCACCATCAACATCATAACTTTTTGAAGGCTTATTTTGTGCCAGGCACTGTACTGTTGTAATTTGTAAGTATTACCTAACTTAACCCTTCTGTGAATAGATGATAATAGGGTACCAACTTCACAAGGTGGTAGCTTGATCTGTCATCACACAGCTCTAAGGCGGCAGAGTAAAGATTTGAATCCAAGCAGTCTGCCTCTGGAACCTGGTCTGTTAGCCAATGTGGGGTAACACAAAAAGTTCTAGCATGAGGGGGATCCTGGCTGGCTCAGTTGGTGGAGCAGGGGACTCTTGATCTCATGGTGATAAGTTCAAGCCCCACGTTGGGTGAAGAGATGATTACTTTAAAAAGTAGGAGAGCACCTGGGTGGCTCAGTCAAGCATCGGACTTTTGATCTCAGCTCAAGTCTTGATCTCAGGGTTGTGAGTTCGGGCCCCACTTAAGACTCCATGTTGGGCATGGAGCCTACTTAGATAATAATAATAAAAAATAATAATAAAATCTTAACACGAATGTCAGGGAACTAGATGCCTAGCCGGCAATGAACTACATCACTTCCCCCCTCCCCCGAGACTCAGTATAGAAATGAATGCATTGAAGTAGGTATCTATAAGACCATAGGTATCTTTCTGTTAGAACACTATGGTTTTGTCTTTTGGATTTTGCCTTGACCATGTGTGATCTCATTCTGTAGAAGACTGCTGCTACTGCCAGTACATTCTAACAACCCAGTCCAAATAATGTGGCTCTGAAGACCTCCCAAAATACTCAGTATTGATCATCTAAAATATCATTTAGCAGAAGTGGTTAGTAAGTGATAAAATTTAAAAGGTTTGGGAATTATGAATAGATGGCCTGATCTCTTAGCACAATTGAGTATGAAATCATTCATTGTTAGACAAAATAAAAGCTTAGGAGTCACCTCATCAGACCTCCTCATTTTGCAGATGATGGAACCAAAGTGGAGAGTGAGGTTGCTTGACCCAGCTGCATTGCCCTAACCATGCCAGGGAACTTCCCAGGAGCAGGGATTATGTTCTATTTATCTTTGTAACCTCAACCCGGTTCCAGTACCCAGTCAGCTTTCAGTATGTGCTTGTCAAATTTAAATTGCCTTTGTGCCGATACATGCACAAGATACTGGATGTCCAGTACCTGGTCAGTGCAGGTCACATGGTAGGTCCTCAGTAAATTATAGTTTTCTATACCTTGTTTAATAGATACCTTAACTTATATTTCTCTTTTCCTTCATTAAAATGATAAAAGTCAAACCATTTTATACATGGTTATATAAGAAATGAAATGTCTATTTGTTTAATAGAAACTCAGAACTTAATATTTTTCCCATATAATCTTCATAAACACCCTATGAGTTTGGCACCACTTTTCCCCTGTTTTACAGGTAGGGGAGCAGAGAGTCCAAGAAGTATGATAACTTGCCCCAAGGTCATGCTGTCAGTAAGCCATGAAGCTGGGGTTGGGTCACAGGGAGTCTGGCTTTCGAGCCCATACTCTTAATCAGGACACTGCACTGTCCATTTTCCAAGTGCTATTTTTCATGAAGACAAATTGAATTTGTTCAGTGCAATGTCTAAAACATGATTTATTTACCCCAAAGTAAGATAAAGATCCCCTGAGGGTCAGAGGAAGGCATTCTAATACTTGTAAATTGGACACATTGTAAAACAGTAAAAGCCAGAGAGAATGGCCAGTGTGTTCCTTAACTCAGAACGCCGACATATCATCTGTTTGGAGAAAGCTCAAGGAACTGCGACCTAGTCAAACTAACTCAAGTAGAGGGGAGTGAGGACACACATGCTCCGGGGAGGAGAGAGGAATCTCATGGGTAGATGGGAGCACCTCACAGCAGAGAGACCTAGAGTGCTGTCAGGAACCAAGCCTGCTCTGGGGATGTCCACCCTCTGGCTTTACAGGGCCACATGACATCCATCTTGCCCTGAGACATTTGTTGCTATTTGCAGGCCAGATTCCTTCTGCCTTGGTTGTGCCATCGCGTTTTCTGCTTCTTTGCAACGTAAGCACACATCTGCCCTTGTGCTTCCCTTTAAAATGGCCCTTCCTCCAGCCCCGGCCTATACCTGCCCCAGTCTCTTGTTACCCAGGTGGAATCCCAGAGAGGGAAGTGCATTGGCCCAGCAGATGCTGCACATCACATTGTGCATGCCTAGAGACTCAGTAAGATGCCCCATCAGCTGGGCCCTGGCAGCACAAAGTCATGCAGTTCTCAGAGTTCAGCTCTTTCAGCAGCCTGGCCAGGATTCCCTCCCATTAGGTCGGAAATACACTCAAAAAGCCTATCTACCTTGGATCTTCCGTAAACATTGCCTCTTTTAAGCTTTTCTCTTTCTTCTCCTTTATTCTCTGGAATCTTCCCCTATTAAGCCGATGACTCTTTCTTTTGTGTTGTGGTTTTCCTGCTGTCAAGCAGTGGGGGGGGGGGGGGCCGCAGTCCTGTACTTATTTATTTTCCTGTCCCTCCCTCCTACTAGGCTAGGAGCTCCAGAAGACAGGAACCTTAAACTATTCATATTTGAGCCCACAAGTTTAAGCACCGTGCTTAGCACATAGTCTTTAAAATGTTTATTGAATAAATGAATGGGAAAAAATCATGAATAGCCTGTCACTTTAAATTAAAATGTGTAAAGATGGGTTAATAGAGCTTTATATGGCTTTTAAAATGAACTATTAGTTCATTTATTAAGGTAGACAGATCATAAATGAGATGAGTACTTGAATTTGATTATGAAAAGGTATTTTTAATACAGACACTCCCTCCTGTGTATCAGCTACCTGCTACATTTTAATTACATGAGAAGAGAAGGGTAATAATGGAGTGTGAAACAGAACTGAAGCAGGAGATGTCATCCTAGTTAATATACAGATTTGCTCAGCAAATGAAAGAAAATGATATTATTGGCTTCAGTTAGACTTTTCGTTTAATGCTGTTAGTGAATATACCGTGTGTGTGAGTAGCATCCACTTCAGTTTCTATACTGAAAACATCATGCTTCTGACTCTCAGTGCTTTGACTCCTGTGGTCACTTTTTATCCGTTAGCTCAAATTCATCGGCCTGAAAGTTGCCAAAATGTTATTTTTTTTAAGGCAGCATGAAAACTGTGAAGCAGAAAAACAAAAGACAAAAGTCACCTGTTCTATCAGTCCTGGGATATGGCTCCATAATGTCCTATTTGCTTTGAAGCCTGCTGTGTTTTGTACCTTTAGAAGAATGAAAATCTTCGAGGATGATTTTAGTCATTGTGACTGCTGCAAAATGCTATAAGCCAAGCTTGTTACAAATTTATGTTCTAAACATAACATGTTTAGAACATAACATGTTCTAAAACATGTTCTAAACACTAATGTGTGTTCTAAAAATTACAAATAGTTTAAGAGAGTATCAATAAAGGAGTCAGCTAAAGCTAGAAGGTACTGAGAAACTTCTTAAGTTGATTGTAACACGATGGCTAAGGACTTTTGAGTCATGTTGAAAGCAGAGAACCCCATGACGGCAGCTTGGAAGCAGTGTGTTAAGCCTGGTTGGGAAACCTCAGACACTAGAGCTCCAGCTTTGAGAGCTCAGGCCCCTGGAGACAAAAGATGGGGTGGGGAAGGAAAAGAGTGGAAGCCGATGCTCAAAACGTCCAAAAGAATGCAAATCATAGACACTCTCAGTGCAAATCGTAGACACTTTCGAGAGGTCAGACTGAGAAACTTGAGCTCTAATTGCAAACAAATTACTATGTAATGTTAGCCTAGGATAATACCCATGACCTTTGCCACTTACTACTATTTTCATATACTCAGAATTTGTTGTGAATGATTCTGGAATTGAGAAAAATTGAGAATGTCCGCAGTCGCCCTGGAAATATTTTTGTCTTCATACATCACGCGTAGCTGCTCACACATGGAGTTTCAGATCTTATAGGTTGTGTGGCTGTTACCGTTCTGTTACTCAGAACTCTGAATTACTCTCAAAATCGGAAGTTATGGCCAGATCTTAGAGCACTGCTCACTATCACTGAGGCACTAAGCAATCATAGGAGAGAAGTTTTGAATCTCAAGGGAGTATGTTACTACAGAGAACTTGATTGAAGGACTCTTCCACCATAGGCAGGGGCTATTCAGACTGAAGAAGAAAACATGGTAACTACGAGGAGGTTTCAGGGCACTTGAGTTGCCTGAGAGTTATTAGTTAGGGTACTCTGAGCTCAGAGTAGTTTTGTAAATGCTTTGTCTAGAACTGTACTGTCTGATATGGAATTAAAATTAAATAGCATTAAAAATTCAGTTCCTTGTGGGGCGCCTGGGTGGCTTAGTCAGTTAAGCAGCCGACTTCGGCTCAGGTCATGATCTCGCGGTCCGTGAGTTCAAGCCCCGGGTCAGGCTCTGTGCTGATAGCTCAGAGCCTGGAGCCTGTTTCAGATTCTGTGTCTCCCTCTCTCTGACCCTCCCCCGTTCATGCTCTGTCTCTCTCTGTCTCAAAAATAAATAAACGTTAAAAAAAAAATTCAGTTCCTTGGTCACATGGGCCACATCACAAATATGCAACAGCTACACGGGCTAGTAGCTACTCTCATCAACAGAGCAGATAGAAGACATTGCCATCATTGCAGAAAGTTCTTTGTTATAAAACAGGTCTAGAATCTACTAACCTGCCTTTTGGATAGGTCAGATCTTTGAACAAAAAAGTTTTTTATTTCTCTCTGTACAGTAATTTTTGCTTTTTATTTCTGTGTCCTAGACAATGTTTAGGACCTGGAGCCATCGGAGTAGGGTAGAAAAAAAGCGAACAAATAAAACTCAATTCAACAGAAAGAGAAGAAAGTGTCTTATAACCTGATGAGCGAATGGTTCCAAATAACTGGTTAAAACATCTTTGTTCCTTTTCCACACCCCCCACTCTCAGTCCCCTCTCCTCCTTTCAGTACTCCTAACTGGGAAGGTAGTAAGACTATGATAGATTTTCCATCTTGTTTTGAAGATCAGGGTGGCTCTTTGTTGGGCAAAAAAAACTCTGTTGAGAGGGGAGGGCCTGGACCATTTCTGAGCCTTATTGTCTCAATCTGTAAAATATGCAGTTCGGACCAGATGAAATACAAGGTCCTCCCTCCAGACCTTAGATAGTTTCTATATATTTTTAAAAAATTTTTTTAATGTTTATTTATTTTTGAGAGAGAGGGAGAGAGAGAGAGAGAGGGAGAGATAGCACGCGCACACAAGTTGAGAGAGAGAGGGAGACACGGAATCTGAAGCAGGCTCCAGGTTCTGAGCTATCAGCACAGGGTCCGATGTGGGGCTCAAACCCATGAACCTCTCAAGATCATGACCTGAGCTGAAGTTGGAGGCTTAACCGACTGAGCCACTCAGGTGCCCCAGACAGTTTCCATAATTAATGACTGCTTCCTCCCACTCTTTGACTCAGAATGAGAGAGATTTAACCATTTTTTTTTCCTTTAGAAGTATGTGTGTGTGTGTGTGTGTGTGTGTGTGTGTGCTCACACTATATTTAGATAAAAATCCAAGATGCTAAGTGTCAGGGAGTATATCTCATGGGCCTTTAAATTTTTTTTAAATTTTCAATCATTCAATTATTTAATGAATGGATTTACTGGATTATTTAATTGGCCTCATTATCTTTTGCTACCCAACAAACCACCCCCGAACCCAATGGCTTAATGTAATAGCAGGAATTAATTTTGTTCAGGAATCTCCAATTTGAATGGGGGTCAAGGGGAATGGATTCTCTCCGCTCCCTGATATCTGGCATCTGAGTTGGGAGGACTCAAAGGCTGGGCTTGGCTGAAGAGCTATAGCTGGAATCATCTAGAGGCATATTTACTTCCTGTGTGGCCACATCTGTGAACTTGGACCTCAGCAAGCCAGAAAATCTGTACACGGCCCACCATATCAGCTAAGTTGGGCTTTTAATCCATATGGCAGCTGGGTTCCAGAATGTGTGTTTTACTTACACAAGATGGGAGTGTGTATTGCTTTTAGGACCTAGACTCAGATGTTGGGTAGCATCACTTGTGATTTAGTCTGTTGGTGAAGGCAGACACAAAATCCTGTTTAGATTCAAGGGAAGGGCACACGGATGGTACCTTTCCATGGGGGAGTTGCAAGGTTCTAGAAAAGAATGTCGGATGGGAGATTGTAGTGGATTGAATGGTGGCCCCCAGATGATATGCCCTTGGCTTAATCCCTGGAAACTGTACATGTTACCATATTTGACTTTATCTCAATTAAAAATCTTAATATGAGGAGATCATTCTGTATTACGTAGTTGGGCCCTAAATCCAGTGACACATATCCTTATAAGAGGCAGGCAGAGGAAGATTTGACACAGAAGAGGAGCAGGCAGTACGACCACAGAGACAGAGATTGGAATGATGCCCCCACGTGGGACGTTAATAGCCTCTGGAAGATGAAAAAGTCAAAGAATGAATTCTCCTCTAGGCATCCAGTGGAAGGACAGCCCTGCTGACAACTTGGTGTCAGACTTCTAGCTTCTAGAACTGTGAGGTAGTATTTTTTTCAATGTGTTAAGCCATCAGTTTTATGGTAATTTGTTATGACAGTCACAGGAAACCAGTACAGATTGTGTTGTGGCCATCCTTGGAAAGTAGTTTGTCATAACAGCACACACAACAACTGACAATAACCATGCAAACACCATAGCTTGTATTGAGCACGGTGAGAAGTGCCTACTCTGTTACCTCTTATTCTTCACACTGACCCATTGAGGAGGTCCTCTTATCTCTCCTTTATATATGATGCAGCAAAAGCGTAGACAGCTTGCTTAACCTGCCGACTTCATCAGCTAGTGAGTAGCAGGGGCAGCCTGTGGATCCAGGTGTGTCTGACTTCAGAGTCTTGGCTTTTCACTTTGTCTGGTGATGTTTGCTGTCAAAAAAAAGTAGACGTGTCATTAGCTAGTAATGTATTTAGTTGTATAATGTTTAATGGCAGTGATGGTTAGTGTGTAGCTACAAGTGATAAGGAATGGCATTTTAAAACTACTTCGAAAAAAAAAATTAAAAAAAAAAAAAAGAGGCACCTGGGTGGCGCAGTCGGTTAAGCGCCCGACTTCAGCCAGGTCACGATCTCGCGGTCCGTGAGTTCGAGCCCCGCGTCGGGCTCTGGGCTGATGGCTCAGAGCCTGGAGCTTGTTTCCGATTCTGTGTCTCCCTCTCTCTCTGCCCCTCCCCCGTTCATGCTCTGTCTCTCTCTGTCCCAAAAATAAATAAATGTTGAAAAAAAAATTAAACCTACTTCGGTACTGGTTCAGCCATTGACTACTCAAGCAGTTTTATCCTCATAAATATCTATGTATCTATACATCTATATAGATCGATATAAGTCTATATATAGATATAGATATATTTTAGAGAGAGAGATCACGTGAGTGAGGGAGAGGGGCAGAGGGAGAGAGAGAGACTCCTAAGCAGGTGGAGCCAAACACATGGGTCTGTCCCACAGCACTGGGATCATGACCCAAGCCAAAATAAAAAGCCAGGAGCTCGACCCATTGAGACACCCAGGCACCCCTGTATTCGTGAATATTTTAGGGAGTCATAGTAACTCCATAACTGGTTCTTGTGTTATAAGAATCATTTTTGGTTGCTTTTGTGAGTTACTTTTTTGCCTTCACTAAGTCACATGTAAATAACCACTTGGTGCTTTGATAAATACGGAGTTACACTAGAAAGAAATTTCTTGGTAGAAGCATAGCCCTTCTATTTCATGGAGAAACCTTTTGGTTGGAATGCTTATAAACATAAAATTACACATTTTGACCAGGTTTTAATTGTCAATCAACTTTGTTAAACTGAGGCCTCTTTAGCATCTCATAAAACTTGATTTTCTAATAGAAGATGCTCTGTGTTTATTATTTAAAAAATTTTAATGTTCATTTATTTTTGAGAGAGAGCACAAATGGGAGAGGGGCAGAGAGAGCAGGAGGCACAGAATCCGAAGCAGGCTCCAGGCTCTGAGCTGTCAGCACAGAGCTCAACGTGGGGCTCAAACTCACAAACTGCAAGATCACGACCAGAGCTGAAGTTGGATGCTTAACCTACTGAGCCACCCACGCACCCTGCTCTGTTCATTGTTAAAGAATGAGTTCGTGCGTGAAATTTAGAACCAGTTTAAGCCTTTTTTAGAAATGTTTCTATTTATTTTTGAAAGAGAAAAAGAGAGAGACAGAGTGTGAGTGGGAGAGGATCAGAGAGAAGGGGAGACACAGAATCCAAAGCAGGCTCGAACTCACAAACCGTGAGATCATGAGTTGAGCTGCTGTCAGATGCTTAACTACCCAAGCCACCCAGGCACCCCAGCTTTTTATTTTATTTATTTTATTTTATTTATTTGTTTGGGGGGGGAGAGAGAGAGAGAGAGAGGGAGGGAGGGAGAAAGAGAGAGAGAGCACGAGCATGAGTTGGCAAGAGGAGCAGAGGGAGAGAGAGAGGGAACGAGAGAGGGAACCTTAAACAGGCTCCAAACTCAGCTCAGAGCCTGATGCAGGGCTCAGTCCCACAACCCTTAGGATCAGGACCTGACTGAAATGAAGAGTTAGATGCTCAGCCTACTGAGCCCCTGGTGTAAAATACTGTGGAAGGACATGAGTCATTTAATACCCACTTATGAAGTACTTGGTACGACCAGAAACTGTGATGGAGCTCCTCGTGTGTAATTCCCTCCTCAAAAAACTAATAGTAAAGAGACCCATGAAATCATTACCATGTTGACATAATCATCATTTTATTTCAACAGGTATTTTTAGATGCCTACTATATTCCAAAGGACACAATAAAAGAAAACAGAGCTTCATTCTATCCCCATAACATCCTTATGCTTTTAAAAGTTCTTTCCACCTTAGAAAGCCTGTTCACATCTACTGCATTATGTGGTCCTTTACAAACATCCTCCCAGGAGAGACATGGCAGGGGTAATTGACTTTTACCCTTTGATTGAAGGGGCAGCCAAGGCTCGGTGATCTGCTTAAGGTCTCCTGTCTATTAAGTGCTATAGTCAACCTCCCAACTTTAGAATACATGAGAATGGATAATGAGCAATAGAACACAGCAGTTAACTTTTCCAGATTCGGGCAAGTCATAGAACCATTGTTTGTGGAATAAATGGGAAGAGGCTCAGCACATTCTTGTTCCTTGTGTGACCATTAAATTTGGGTTGGCCAATGTCGAGGAGTTTGAGCCGTTAATGCAGAAGAGTGTAATTAGCCATGTTAAGTAAGCATATATTCTCTCTCTGACAAATCTCTTCATTCCAAGATAAGAGGGGGACATATGTCCCTAAAACCCAGAGATAGAGGAAAATGATCATTTGGGTCACTCCATCACTCACTGGGTTAAACCAGCTTCATGTCATGCCTCGTTGGTTGCTTGTGCATCATTTTAGAAATGAATGCTTTATACTTCACATAAGCAATGTCAGATATTCTCATTTGAAACCTGCCTTGCAATTTGGCAAGGAGTATTTCATGGGAGTGGGGATAATTTGTGTCTTGTTTATTTACCGATGGAGAGCCTTGTGCTTCTGACTTTCGTGGTTTTCTTTGAAAAATAGTTTCCTGGTCCCAATTAGGTGAATGGTTCCTATTTGAAATTCTCAGCTCTTCAAATCTGTTGTCAGTCTAGTTGCTATCTGGTTATAGCCTAGTGAATGAATAACCATTATTTACTCAGTACATGTTTATCGATCTCTTCCTGTTGTCTAAGCTCTGTACTAGGTGCTATAGGTACAACAGTGAACAATAGCAAATGCAGTCTCTGCCTCAAGGAGCTTGCTGTCTGGTCAGGGAGATAAGCAGTAATCACATGGTCAAACAAATAAATGTAAAAATAACCCTGTGATAAGTGGATGCTGTAAAAATTTATGAAGGAGAGAGGCACCTGGGTGGCTCAATCCATTGATCATCTGACTCTTGATCTCGGTGCAGGTCATGATCTCATAGTTTGTGAGTTCAATCCCTGGGTTGGGCTCTGCGCTGACAGTACAAAATCTGCTTCCTGCTTGGGATTCTCTCTCCCTCTCCCTCTCTCCCTTACTCCCTTTCTCCCCTGCCTCTCTCTGTCTGTCTCTCTCTCTCTCCATCTCTCTCTCCCTCTCTTCCTCTCCCTCTCTCCCCTGCTTGTGCTATCTCTCTCTCTCTCTCTCTCTCTTTCTCTCTCTCTTTCTCTCTCTCTCTCTCTCTCAAAACTAAATACATAAACTTTAAAAATGTATAATGTATGAAGAGTGATTTGGCATAATCAAAGAGGGGACTTTCAGGACAAGGTGAGCACATAGATGCTAAAGGTGAAACTGAACAAAGCAAGATAATGGAAAAAGATAAAAACAATCTAGTAATGTTGTATGAGGATCCCTAGAAAATCTGAGAGCAATGGTTCCCTTTGAGGGGAGAGTTGGATGGTGGTAGGGGGTGGGGTGTCAAGGTGAGTGCGAGAGGCTGATGGAAGGTGCCTTTCCTTGTCATGGTATTTTGTTGAACATTTTTCAAGGAATGTGTGCTTATGTAATATTTGTGGGGCTCAAAAGTAAAAATAAGGAGGTAAAAGGAAAAAGAGAAGAAAAGTCATAAATAGAAAAAAAGGTATAGCATATACTTACTTTCTTTAAGGACAATTTAACATCTTCATGGTCGAATTAGGGACCTCAGTTGTTAGGATGAATACAAACTATAGTTCCCCACACTTAATACAAATACTTACTGCATTCCAAACGGTAGCCTGTTTATAATAGGACTTTGCTTTCTTCATTGGCACAAAGCAATATTTGGCTACTCACAGGTACGTTGTAGATTTCCAAATGGATTATTGCCACTAGTACAATGGACATGTATTGAGATGATGATTATTATTATTATTATTATTATTATTATTATTATTATTTGTGCCAGGCATGGTACTGGGCACTTAACGTGGGTACTTACTGTGCACTTAAACATAAAATTTAATTATACCCTTTCCCAGATGAGGAAGTTGAGGTTTCGAAGAGAGGTCACGTCACTTTCTCATGGTTACAATCAGTGACAGACCTGGAACATGAAGGCAATATGAACCCAGAATGCCTCATAACTATGCCATATATTCTCCCATGATACCCTGCAAGCTGAAAGGTCACTGTCTTTGTTCCTCAGGGCCCCCAGTCCCCAGGCTTGTGACATTACATTACTGTAATGGTTCAAAGAGTCAACAGCAGAGTACATGAAGAATGTTGATGGTCTGCAGTACCTCAAAGATGAACCAATCTCTAGAACCTTCTAAATGTCTGTACATTAGGATGAATACTTTTCGTTCCCAACTGGTGGTATGCCTCCCACACAGTTAATTGAGAAATTGTCTTCTCTTTGTTTTCTAATGGACTTTATTGATTCTTTTCTCTCATATGGGACGAATCACTTATTGAACTTAGAGAGGTTAAGAGGCCTCACAACCAGCAACCTTAATTATGTTGGAGCAAATCCTCTCAGTCCATCAAGACCGCCCAGCTTCGTGGCTCATTTTCCATCACACACTGATTGGCCACAGTTGTTCTGAAGCGATGGCACCAGCCGATGATTTAGAAGGATGCTGATGTGTGAAAAAAATGTGGTGTTAGAGGCAGTGTGGTTTAATGGCTTTAGAGAAGACAGACCTGGATTCAAACCTCAACTCTGGTACTGATGAGCCAGGGTGATATTGGCAAAGTAGCTTAACATCTCTGAGCCTTGATTTTCTCATCTGTAGTAATGGGACTCATAACACCTGCTTTACAGAGTTGTGAGGAAGATTGAACCTGAAGGTAGAGCTAGGTAGACAACCAGTAAATGCTTGAGATTATTAATGTCAACTTGAGCACTTGGAGAATTGCCTTGCAAAGAGGAGGAGATTTGGTTGCTAAAATTTAGCCTAGAGTCATGAGCTCCCTTTTAAAGAAATGACTAATGGAGCCTTAAAAGCGTATTTAACTTGGGTGTGGCTGAAAAATCATTATTGCTGTAAGAGTTACAGTCGATCCAGTATTTTATATGTGCGCATTATTGCTGATTCAACTTAGAACTGCATGAAACACAGGAAACTATAACCATTCTCATGGATGAGACAGCCTATAAAGGAGCAGACGACTAAATAAACAAAGTAATCGTGTATCATGAGGTGTCCTCTGAACAAAATAAAGAGATGCAACAATGTGCTTGAGATACAGGTGAGCTTATGTCTCTCTGGAGAGGTAGATTTGAGTAGAAGCCTGAAGAACAAGATCAAGACAGCCATGGAAAGGGCTGAGGGAGATTGCAGCCAGAGTCAGAGGTGTGTGCAAAGACCCTGAGAGGGAAAGGCATGAGCCAGACGGTCTCTGTGTGGTGGGAAGTGGGAGTGGCTATTCAGCCTTCACTGTGGGAAATTAGAATTCCGGTGGAACCCAGAGAAGGAACAATACACTTGTGCTCAGGTTCCTGCTCTGCGCTGTGTCCTTCATTAGAGACCAGTTGATCTTTACCGACTCTTTCCTGATGGGTATGATGTGATGCTTACACAAGGTGATTCAAAAGTCCTATCCTCTTGGAGGCCCGGTGCCTGCCACTGGTCTACTCCAAGCCAGTATCCCTATGTGTCATTGAAGATGGCGTGTCCAAATGCCCTAGAACTAGTGGTGATGGAGTGACAGCTGCTGACCTCATAGATCGTCTTGGAGATGGAGCCACTGTAGGAAATGGTTCAATAACGGATACACTGGGGGACGATTTATGAATATACACTCCATTTGGTTTTTCTCAGAGTCCACAGCAACCTTAAAGTATTGTAAATGGGCTCCACTATCTAATCGGAATTATAGCAATCTATTAATTGCCATTTCTGATGATTTGCATTTAATTAAGGGGTACTCTTGAGAAAATGAAGGGCAGCGTAACCTCAAAATATGGCTTTACATCTTGGATAATTGACTATAATTTCTGTTTTTACAGCTTTTCTAAATTGTTTATTTCTCCAGATGTTTCCTAAAACTATGATTTTACCTCTTTGCTTTCAATGGGTGAGCAGTAGTTTCTCATAAAAGCTTATATGGTTTAGTTTTCTCAACTAGATTAAAGCTTAATTAGCCAAAAATCCAGATCTGGGATGTGTTTATAAAATTTATACAAGCATAATTAATTTCAGTTAATTGCAGAAGTAGCTTTTCCATGCAAACAATAACCTTTTCTCTGCTGACCTCTAAACATCAGATTTCAGGTTATCTACATTCCTGCCTTTCCATGGTAATACTAAATCAACTTGCGTAATTCTCAAAGTATTACTCTTTCCTTTGATTTATGACTTTTATCACAGAAGTCAGTGATTACCTCTATAACCCATGTTTCATGTTTTGAAACTGCAATGAAAAAAGTGTGCTAGAATAGCATTGCTTTTGTTTTGATGAAAGCCAAAAAGAAAAATTAGAAATATGATTTTGATATGTTCTCCAAAGCCGACTACTTCTCATAAAGTTACCTAGGCTTTTTTAGTCTATTTGAATGACAGTTCAAATTACATTGATCAGCTAACTGTCAAAAAGAATAGCTATTATTTTTTAAATCTCCTGATATTTCCAGGATTTGTCTTCCTGAGAAGAATGATAACTTTACTATACACTGAGCCAGATTCTCTTGCTGTAGAAGCTATTCCCTTTGCAGAGATCTGTAGAAAACCATATTTAATCCTAAGGAATTATTCTCTGAAAACATGCCTTCTCACTTGATTGGCAATTAAACTTTCTTATTAGTTCCCTTATCATCTCCCTAATAAGTCTTGCATAAAATCAAAGGTAGTGAAATTCTCCCTTTTTCTCTCGTTCTTCTGTGTTCATTGTCTGGAAGTGGGTGGGTGATGCTTTTGAAGCTCTTTCAGAAGACCCAGGGGGTTCTTTCCCAGGAGCACCAGGCAAAAATCACCACCTGTCTCACTGGCCTGAATAGTGTCACGTGCTCATCTCTGGACCAGTAACTGTGGCAATGGAGTGTTATTATCATCATTGGCTTGGACCTGATTCACAAGTCTGAGGACTGGTACCCCAAGCCAATAGGCTGTGCAGGGAGGTATGGAAGCAGAAAGAAAATTAGGGTCACACCAAGTGAAGGCATGGAGATTATTGGGAAGGCATTCACAGGTGCATCTCACAGAGCTGAATGTACTGCATTTTAATGGCTTTGTAACAGCAGAAGCCTGGTGAACCTCTTGACTTTAGAGTGACTTTTTCTTCAAGATGGTCAGTGTATGTGCATTTTGAATCTGAAAAGTGCTCTTCCTTGCTATATCTCTCCAAGGTTCATTAACAACCAGTATTATAGAACCAATTCAAAAGGAACATGTTTTCAGTGCCTATCTTATTATTAGCTTCAGGGCTACATTTTTTTAAATGCATAATGAAATCCATGGAATATTTAGAAAGAACGTGGCACTTTGCAAAATTGGCTTTGGGGGCTGTGCATGGCTTAGAGTGAGATGGAAAAGTGTCTGGCAATTGCATGAATTGAAAAACCTTTGGTCCGTCTCTAGGCAGCCGTTAGCCATAAGCAGTTGGAAAAAAGAGCAATCCAGTTTGTGACTTTCAGAGGATCTATAGAGGTCCAGTACCTTTTGAGTCTTGTACACAGACTCTAGGAAGGTCATTTTCCTCTGTGCGTATGAAGTCAGCCTCCCTACCTTTGTGGAGTTTTTGCTCATTTCAGAGGATAAGAAATGGGAACTGGCTATTGTTAGTGACAGGACAGTGCTTCAAGAATAATGAGAGTCACTCCTCCTTTCCCCCAAGGACTGGGAAAGCTAAGGTACACACAGACTGGGTAGCTTTTTTTAAATAGTTATCATTATCATTTTCTCTCCAGAATCATGTAGAGTCTCATCATTATTAAAGTCAGGAAACTTCAGTTATGGTCTGGGCTTTGTCACAAGCTTTGGGACCTTGGGCACATGACTCGTCCCCTCTGGACATCATGGTACATGTTGATAAAATGGAGAGTTTCAAAGGCATACAGAACCAAGTTCTGTCTCAGATAGCTTTTAATCTTTTAAGTTGTAAACATCTGGAATGGGGAGATGTAAAACAGGGACTTTTGGATTAAAAGTGGCATCTTAGTCTCTCTTCACAATCTACTAAAATGTAGAAGATAAAACAGAGAATGAGGAATTATTTTATCATCAAAAGCTAGGAATGGTAGTAGTCTCTTACCAAACTCTTGGAGGAATTGTCAGGAATCTTCAAGGTTTATGAAACTGCCTTAAAGGACACAGTTAAAGATACTGTTAGGCCATTGGAAAGACAGGATTCCTCTCCTCACCAGAAAGGAGATGTTTTCCCTTTGGACCCATATCTGTGCCTTGGATGTGAAATCCATTATCAGCAGAAACAGAGAAGACAAAAATGTCCCCCTCTGTTCTTTGTGGGTGCTGTTTTGGAGTCAGTGTGCTTTTCTGTTTTCTTCCCCTGCAGAGGATAAACGCTCACACATGTGTATATATACCTATGCACACTTACTTAATATATGCATATATCTATCTATAGATATAGATATAAATATACGAGCACAAGTACATGTACATATGTACACACACATACATGCACACGCACACACACACACACACATACACACACACACACACACACACACACACACACACACATATACATACACAAGCTAGTGAGAGGCTACAATTCCAAAACGACAGCAGCCAGAAGTAGGACAGAGCCAAGACATCTGTATCTTGAGAGGTACATGTCCATGTACAAAGCTCCTGAAGCAAGAGAAGGTACAAGGAGACATGAGTAGCCATGCAAACTGGAAAATGTCCTTCGTGAATTTCATCTGTTCAGAGTGTGAAAGGTAAGTGCCTTCCCAACGCCTGGAGGAACAGCTAAACGGCTATGTGAGATGGGCATTCAACCAGTGGGGACAGTGAGCATCCAGGAGCAGCGCGTCCACAGAGCTCTTTCCTCTTTGCATCAATAGAGGCAATACAGAGCCTTTGGAGAAAACTCTAGAGTAAGGAACACAAGCATCATCCTGAAGATGGGGAGAAAAAAACACACTTCTAAAAATGATTTACTTTACAAATCAGAAGAAAGATTTAGGGGGGTGGGGGTGGGGAGTGGTGGATCAGGGAAAGGTCATTGTGACTTCTCCACGGCAGAAGAATGGAAATCCATAAAGACAGGTCAGGCTGACAAAAAGGTCATGGACTCAAGGGAAATGACATAGGAAACATTGCGAGGGAACTGAAAAGGCAGTCACAGAATTAAAACCCACTTCGGCATCAGCACAGATTTCATACTGAGTAAAAGTAAATCAGCCAAGTAAAGAATAAAATTGAGTGCTTTCACGGAAATGAATAAGAAAGCCAAGTGATAAAGCAGGAGAAAGTAAGATGATTACGATGGTGGATAGAGACTGAGTTATAGAAATTTCTAAGAACTATAGAAATTCCTGAGGAAAAGACTAGACCTGAGACTAACACTTCAAAGACATAATTGAATTTTCCTGAGCTGGATTTACTGAAAGATTACATAGAGAGCCACATGAAATACATGAAAAGACAACCAAACCCCCTCAGTAACACTGAGCAAAATATGTTTCCAGTGTGAAAACAGAAAAATCTTACAAAAGAACCGAAGTTATGTTGATTAGAGAGTTCTTCTTTAGAGGAATGAAGATTGGAGGGGAAAAGTGAATCACATGAATGTTATGGTCAGAGAAGTTGTCTGCCTTCTGAGAGGACAACGGAAATGCCTTCTCACGTGTTCTAAGCCTCACCAGACACACCTTCCCTTCCCTGTTTGCTCCAGCCAAGTGAAAAACTTCCACAAATTAAGAACCCTAGTGAGAGGCTTGTGATATAAAATGGCTGCTGGGTAAGCTTTGGAACCGTGTGTATATGAAAGATTTGCCAAAATTATAAAACATTCTAAACACTTGCTAAAAATTATGAAATACAGCTATAAGCAGATAAGAAGAGGTACAATATGTTAAATAGTCTAAAAACCAATATCCAAGATGCCAGATTACATCTACGAAAACCAAAAAGAGGAAACCAGAGGTGCAGTTATAGGGGCACAAAGATGAAAATTTGGGCAAAATTCTGTGTATTATATATAAGCAATAAAAATCTATGATTTCTGTCTTCACTTTGATAGTAGGTAAAACTTAAGTAAACAAAAGAATATTAAAAAAAAAAGAGAAGAAGAAAACCTTAAGAATGAATGTCTTTTAAACCTGAGGGCAGAGGAGGAAGAAATTGTAACTCGAAGGCAACAGACAGCTCTAAATGGACAAACAAGCATGAAGGGCATTCCGATTAATTGAAAAGACTCAGTTTAATTATTTGTTAATTGTAACATGGAAGCAGTCATGTAGCTTCCTGACATATGTGAACATGTGGAATGTCCTAGATCTTTGACAAGGACACTTAGACATTCCTCCACCACCCCTGATACAATATGGCAGGTCCCCACTGGATCATGGTAAGCGCCAGCCCTGGTGATTGGTCCCAACTAATCCCAGAGTGATTGATCCACCCTGCTCTGGTTGCTGTTGTAAATAAAGTCGTTTCTGGTGATGCCATGCAGGCTTCTTGACACAGCATGAGCATTGTGCCAGGGATAAATTGCATGACTTACCTAAGTCTGACCTTCAGAAATGCTGTGGAATCTTTACCCGAATGGCGAAACCAGTGTTTGTAGTTCTTGGGCACTTTAGCCACTTTTTTTTCCCCCTTAAATAAGGAGCTTCCTGGGATGTACTAAGAGCTGTTGCAGCTTTTACTGACCGCTGACCAGAATCCAGGGACTTCTCTTCACTGTCTTCATTATACATAGTCTGTACCGTATGCATTAGCTCATACGTATATTTATTTATTTTTTTATCTTATGGTTTGGAATGTCTCTTCCAGGGTAAACCTCTATCCTAAAGAGCAAGAAGGCTAGCTTCTTTGTTTTGGTAAATTTCTCATTTTCCCAGGGCCTTTGTAACTTTATTGTTTAAATGGCATCTAATACTTTATCTCCTTGAAGGCAGGGGGTGAACTGGATAAGTCCCTGAAATTCCTTTCAGCTCTAAGATCTGTGTTTGTGGGCACCTGTGCATGTGAGAGAGAGGATTTAGACTTAACAGAAGAAGTAACAGATTATTACTGTCTTCAGGACAAGGGCTATAAACTGATGATTTCTTTATCCACCCCAGGGCTTAGAACTGAGTCGTGAACACAGTTGATGCTCTATAGAGACTTGGGTTTATGGTGTTGTAGTTCCTCGTGTCACCTCAGGATACAGGAGTACGTTGAAGATGAAATTGGGGGCTTTGGATCAGGAGGCATGGGATCCCACTGGCAACTCTCTGTCTACTGTGGCCTAAGACAATCCACTTAGAGTTCTCTGGGCTAAATTTCTGTTTGTGAATGGAAAGGTTTGAATTACATCAGGAGTTGTGGATCAGTAGTTGGCCCAACTGCCTAGCAGAACATGTCATTGGGCCTTGAGGGTGTTGACACTTGTTGTCGTTCACATGAAAAGCCTTTACAGGGTGTGCCTTCTGCCACAGCCCTTCACTCTCTGTGACATCACCCCAGCGCAACTGCTCCTTTATGCTTGCCTTATTGGCCTGTATAGGCATTGGATAGTAACCTGGGGGGGAAAGAAAAAGGAGAATTCAATTTTCTTTCTAACATTAGCTTTTCTGCTCTGCAGACTCAGGACAGCCAGTGTGTAAAGGTATTTTTTTAGTAGACTTTGGAGGTTAAAAACTATTTGACTAATTAGAATGGACTGATGTGGAAAAAAATGTCAACCTAGGAAGACACACCAGAGAAATTCCAAATGGGTTTTAAAATGGAAATAGAAAAGCTGAATCAGTCTACTTGTTTTCAGGTGCCTTCTCTTCACAGTCATTAGTTTGGCCTGAACTACACCAAAATGGTCCTAATGGCCCCAGTCACAAGAGCTATTACAGGTTGTCTAACTTGGTTAAATTCTTTTCTGCTTTAAATTGTTAATGATTCAGCATTTCATGGCTTGAGTCAGGTGCTCTCAGAGGGTGCCTTTCTTAAAGGTCACTCACTCTCCAGAAATCAACATCCAAGATTAAGATTGCAGATTTTGCTCAGTGACCTTGGGAGAATAATTATTTATTAGAGACAAGACTCAGAAGGCACAGCTCTGTAGCGGGAGACCCCTGGTTGGTGATGTCGGGAAAAGCAAAGAGGCTGCTGAAAGACAAGGGCTGAGAGAGGGAAGGACCATGGGACTGAGGACCCCTCTCTAAAAAGAGGGATGTGTGCTGCTAACAAAGAGGGTGGAAAATTTCTTGTATGCCAAATCCACTTAGGAGCTGCGTGAGACTTACCTCATTTCAACCTCACAAGGGGCCTGGGAAGTAAACCCTGTTGTCACAAGGTAACAGATAAGGAAACTGAGGCTCGGATAGGTGATGGAACCTGCCTGTATTAGAGATTTGAGGGTTTGAACATGTTTCGTGAAGGGCATAGAACTATTTTCTGCACACTGGTGCCTGATGAATGATTCATGCATGTGATTCATTTATTATGATGTTATGATATCTGAAAATCAGTTTCCAGTAAATGTTGACATGGGAACCTCTTGTCACCTGCATAGGATTGTCAGTAGGAAGTCTGTAAGGCTGAAACACCCACATTCCAAGAGTGAGTGCAGCGGTTGCAAGCTAATGTATGTATGTTTGTGTGCATGTATTAAAATTTTTAAGGGATCACTTCATGGCATTCATAGAAACAAAGATGGGGAGGGGAGATCTTGAGAGGCAACAGAACAAGAGTGATGAGAATGTGGAATGCTAAAGTAGTCGGCAAAGCAGTGTGCATTTCAAAGTAATTGGACTCTAATGCCTGAGATTCTGTGGGAGGTCAATAGAGGATTTATTGTATTTTTTTCTCTTTCCTGCTTGCACACCAGCAAGTAGATGATTCATGTACTGGGGGAAAAAACAATGATTTTTTTTTATGACATTTAGTTACCAGCTTAGCTTTCTATTTTTACCCTCTTCTAGTTCCTGAGAGTGTTTTTCCCTTATTTAGGAAACCTGCAACTACAAATATGTTCAGTTCATTTTCTTACCTTTCTGGCAAATATAGGGTGCGATGCCTATATTGCTATGTCTAGAGATTAAACAGGATTGAGAGCAATTCAAACAGCTGGTCCCCTGGTGCTTGCATCCCACAAAACCAGATTTTTTTTTTTTTTAACTCATTCTGGGAGGTGATTATTTTTAGGAGTCATTTTTTATACTGTAAGTTGAGGGCTAAAATAATCTTTACGATTGTTTTATATTAAGGCACAGAGCTTGTATGTACCTTACAAACTATGTAGGGATGGATGTAGGGAACACTGTCCCTTACATGATGCTTATAGAAAGTTGCAAGGAGAAAAGCAGTAAGTCTAGGACACGGGTGGCATGAGTTAAGGTTCCTTCTTAGAAGCTGGAGAGAAGAGAGACACCCAGTGTCAGGCGTGTGATAGCCCTGGTTGTCAGAGTGTCCCATTAGGGAAGTAGGGAGATTCAAAGTGCAAACTTCGCCCTTGCACACTCACAAGCTTTCTCAAGAACCCAAGGTGTATAAAGCTGACTCTGAGTCAGCATTTTATCTCCCATAGCACTGGAGAAACTAATCTCCTTTTGAATGTTCTTCCTGTTCCTTCTTGCCTGCCTTCTCCATCTTCATGGCTACCCCTGTAATTCAGGCCTGCTACTAACTAACCCCTACTAGCTCCTGCAGGCCCAGCCTTGCCCACCTAATCCTTCCTAAATGCTGCTTTTGTGTGTCGCTCCCCCCATTCAAAATGGTCATCAGTTCCCCATTGCCATCTGTATAAAAGAGGAAATTCTTCTGCCTAATTTGGAGGGATCTCTAATCACGTCGCCCTTGGAACTGTCCTCTGGACTTTTCAAACTCTCCAGGGGAGGCTCTCCCATTCCTCTTCCGGGGACATGATCACCGTCCCGTGGGGGTGCTCTTCTAATCTCCACACCTTTGAGCCTGAAGTTTGCAGTCTTTAACAGAGGACAGGAATCTACCTTTCATATGTTGAATTTTGGCTTTCATTGTTTCAAGCTCCCATAGGATGAGTGCCACTTTTCTCTGTCAGTGTGCCATCAGTATCAAAATGCCCTGTGTTTTCCTTCATTCTTGAAATAATTAGAAGATAAAACACTATTAATGATGACCAGCAGAGGTCTCAAGGCAGTTGAGGCAACGTTGGGCCTCTTGAGGTGTATTGACATCAGTGAAACTGTGTTCTCTTCCAGGACCTAGTTGAACTTGAGCTAGCTGATTGTGTGAAATTCTACTGGAAAACAGCAAAAGTAAAGAATGTTTGAAATGTAGGAAATGCATCACTGAAGGCTGTTCAAAAGCTGTGGCATAATGAGCTTTTTGTAGTGTCTTTATGCTGTGTTAATCTGTTATTTGAGTTGTATAATTTCCTTTGGTACCTGAAGCAGTGAGAGGAGATGGTCTGCAGTCTTCAGTAATAGGTAGCTTGTACTATTGTTCTCACCTGTAATATCCAACTGCCTTAAGCCCATCACACTATTAGGGCTCGTTTGATTTAACTTCCCCAGGAAGTCGCCTTCAGTTGCCTCTTACCTCTTCCCTTTGGGATGCTCAGAAATCAGAGTAGTATAGATCATCACAGTTCACATTTACTTGTAGCCTCTTTTGTGCTTATTTCTTGCCAACGATGTGTATACATCAACCAAGATATGAATTCCTTGAAGGCGGGAGTAACAGTTTACCCAGAAAAACGCATGCTTTGGGAGACTGAGGGCTATTTTAGCTAGTTACTGCAAAACTGTGGTACTTAACTTGCCTCCTATGAATTAAGTACCTTGAAGCTTTTAAAACAGCATTCATCATTTTGTCATGGTACTGGAGCCCTTAGGTTTGCTACAGATTGGATGTTAAAGTTTATTTTGTTCATTCTCAATACATCTCTTTCAAGCTAAAAGCACTTGTGCATTTATGTTCCTCTTCTATTCCCTTCAGGTCTTTGTAGATTCCAATCATGTATCACTCCTTTGCCCTTGTGTTATCAGCCTGAGATACCCTAATGAAGATGACATTTTATAAAATGTCCAGAAATGTAGTGATTTGCATCTTCTTTTGTATCATCCCAGAGGGACAGAGTAGGGATTCTTGATCATTAGAGGTTTTTGGTGTTTAACTGAATAGTTAACAGTCTATCATAATTTAGCTGTCTAGACATTGGAGTAGGTTTCATTTATGTTGGTGTTAGCATTCATGTCTTTTAGATAATTTACAGGAGAAGAGTATAATTTCCTCTAAAAGAGATCTGTAAGGGAGGGCACTTGCCAATCCAATTACATCTCCAATTTCTCATTTCATTTTCTTTAACCTCCAATAATTCCGTTGGACTTTTAAATAAAAACATGATCTCATATTATTTTTATATCTAGCCTCAGTTAATGCTAATTTCAGTTTTACTGTTCCCTCTTTAGTATCTCTTCTATTGATTTGGTAGGAGTTACCTTTAATCACTTAAAAGTAAGTAATGCATTAAGACCGCCCAAGGCTAGCCTATATTTGGAAAAATCACTCCATTTAAGAATTAGTTTAACAAGAGCCTACTGCACATTTTGCTTTGGAAATTCACCAGGATTCTTTCCATCTGTGAAAGCATTTATTATCCAGAAGAAATTAGACCTAATTTTAGAGAATGCCACAGTGAGCAAAACTTCCTTAAATTTCCAGAAATTGTCGTAGCTCTGATTATAATAATGTTTAAGATTCACAGAATTACAGCACTGAGAGAAAGTGAATGGATAGTGGTTGTAATTAGAATGGTATTTCCTTCTGAAACGTTAAAATTATTTAAACATTAAAATGAGGCACTGACACAGAGGCATGGGGCAGGGGGTGGCTGTTACTAACTCGGGCCAAGAGGTGTCATCCTTTCATAGACCTTTTTATTAGGGTCTGTGTTGCGTTTGTGGCTGCTGAGAACAACACATCATCCAGTGATCAACATGGAGGGATAGGTATGGAAAGACCAATCACACTGTGTTGCATTGGTGAGGAAGTAGACCCCAGGCTTAGTTACCTCTCTTTCAAGATATGTTTTTTGAGAAGGGGACTTGAAAAATTTGATAGAAACTAGAAGAGGAGATGTGCAATCAACTGATATTTTTATTTGAGGTAGGCAGTAACTATGATGAAAATGGTATCCAATGAGGGAAGAGAGAGAGAGAGAGAGAGAAAACCAGAGAGAGAGAGAAAGAAATAATGCAAGAGAAAGAGGGAACAAAGACCAAGCAGGGAAGAAAGTGTTCAGAGTGCAGAAGTACATATTGGTACCTCAGTGTTCAGGTAACTGACAGCACTTCCTAGCTTAAATACATTTTTCAAATGTTTATTTATTTTTGAAAGAGAGAGAGAGAGCATGAGTGGGGGGAGGGGCAGAGAGAGAGGGAGACACAGAATCCCAAGCAGGCTACAGGCTCTGAGCTGTCAGCACAGAGCCCGACATCAGGCTGGAACCCATGAACCTTAAGATCATGACCTGAGACGAAGTCAGACGCTTAACTGACTGAGCCACGCAGCTGCCCCCAAATACATTTTTGACTCTAAGGGGCTGACTTATGCAGAAACTGTATCACAGATAGCTACAGAAGGAGCCCATCCGTGTCTGGCTTGAAAACAGTAACTGGCGTCCTGGATCTTCCTTGCAGTGGAAAAAGTAACAAATAGCCAACTACAGCACAACACAAAAGCAATCTGTGGGGTAATTACTGCCAGTCAGCTTGACTTGGCAAAATATTAATAGTTTCCTTGATCAGCAGCTACTGAGTTTCCAATTCTTTTCCTCCAGGAGCAACAGAAACCTAGCAAATTGTCTATGACCTTTATTTTTCAGCACGTGGCTTATTCATTGACGGAAAAAAAAAAAAAAAAAAAAAACAAACAAACAAACAAAAAAAACGAGAGGCTGCAATTCTCGCTAAAGAGGCACAAAAAAAAAAAAAAGAGAGATTTTGAATTGTTTCTTAAAGCAGAAGCCTCCTGAATGAATAAACGGTACAGAGCAACACTCACTTTTTGCCCACCAACCAGGGACAGCAACCAGCAGTTCAGCCAGAGATAAGAGCCACTTTAAGTCAAAACTCACAGATTCAGGTGCCATTCAGTTCTGAAAAGGGCAATTTTAAATAGCCATGTATGACATGTTAGAAATGAGACACAGCCAAACTGAGTATTGAATTTACTAACTACAGGGCATCTCTCTTCTTTCTTTTTCTAGTAGTGTGTGTGTGTGTGTGTGTGTGTGTGTGTGTGTGTGTGTGTGTGTGTGTGT
>NW_024412377.1:48065005-48118815 GCF_014898765.1 Herpailurus yagouaroundi
TGTGTGTGTGTGTGTGTGTGTGTGTGTGTGTGTGTGTGTGTGTGTGTAAGTAAAATACCAAGCATAGAAAAATGACAAGAGTATGGAGGAACTTCTGAAGCTGTTTAACTGAAATTCACCAAGTACTTACATTTTACTCTATGTTCATGTAATGCTCCTCTCCCTTCCCCTCTCCTCCCTCCCTTTATATTTCTTTCTCTCTTCCTTTTCCACTCCCTCTATTTCTCTCCACCCCTTATATGTGCTTTCTTTAAAACAATAGGTTGAGGGGCGCCTGGGTGGTGCAGTCGGTTAAGCGTCCGACTTCAGCCAGGTCACGATCTCACGGTCCGTGAGTTTGAGCCCTGCGTCGGGCTCTGGGCTGATGGCTCAGAGCCTGGAGCCTGTTTCCGATTCTGTGTCTCCCTCTCTCTCTGCCCCTCCCCCGTTCATGCTCTGTCTCTCTCTGTCCCAAAAATAAATAAACGTTGGAAAAAAAAAAAAAAACAAAACAAAACAGATAGTTTCTCACTCACCTAGAATACAGTGGCAGAGAGGGGGGTGAGGGCTCTGCTCCTCACATTCACTCATGAACCCAGACTGAAAGTGGTTTTGTCATTTTTTATTGCAGTGGCTCCCAAAATCACCTTGGGTGCTACACCCAGCCAGCGCAAAGGAAGCTATAAAGAATTGAGGGAAATTTGCAAGGGACTGGCCCCTATGTTTACAGGCACATTTCTTAGACAAGGATTCATGGCCCCAGGCTCATGACTGGTGGGAGAAGGCTGGGGAGGGTTGTTATTCCTGGCAGGGCACTGCTTTCAGGAAGCAACTCCAGAATAAGAAAGGTGAATATAAATCTTTGGTGAAAAACTAGCTGTCTCTAGAAACCTGTATTTGGCATATGTGTATTTGGCATTCACAAGTTTGATTTAGTCGTTTTGTGTTAATCTCATATCCTCTCATTTGATTCTTGTACAGACTCTCTTGAGATCACCCGCGCAGGTAATAAATACCCTCATTTTACAAATGGAGTCACTGAGTCCCAGCATAACTGATTGGAATATAATAAAATGGTTTCTCTGTGTTAGATTTATTTGGGGGGGGGGGGCCCGGATTCTTAATAAAGTATTTTTGTGATTTTTTTAAGTATTTTTAACCCAAATCATACTTTTTTGGAGGAAATTAATACTTTCAGGAGAAGGGATTTATTGAACTTGAAACATTCTCCTAGTTTATTAAGGAATTATCAGTGTCCCAAGGTGCTCTGGGTTAAAATAGTTTTATAAAAATAGTGTTTTTTTGATGTTTGAATAATTTCCTCTTCGTGACAGGTGATGGTGAAAAGTAGGTAACGTTTGTTTGTTTTTTTAATTTTTTTTTTCAGCATTTATTTTTATTTTTGGGACAGAGAGAGACAGAGCATGAACGGGGGAGGGGCAGAGAGAGAGGGAGACACAGAATCGGAAACAGGCTCCAGGCTCCGAGCCATCAGCCCAGAGCCCGACGCGGGGCTCGAACTCACGGACCGCGAGATCGTGACCTGGCTGAAGTCAGAGGCTTAACCGACTGCGCCACCCAGGCGCCCCTAACGTTTGGTTTTTAAATCTCCCAGTTCTACTTTAGTCCTATATTGGCCTTGTAACAGAAGAGAACCAAAACAGATTATCACTGAAAAATAATGGCAAAAAGAAAGTAAGACAGAGCTCACTTATCCAACAGTTTCCTATTATATATAATATATGTAAATAATATATAATAATATAAATTATATATATAAATAATATATAATAATATAAATTTTATATATATATATATATATATATATATATATATATATATATCACTGAAATAGAAAATACAACATTATAGAGGAAAATAATTATATGTAAAATCCCAAACCACTACTTTAAAAAATAAATCAGTGTTATGGGGATAATGAACTTAATAGCTACTATTTAATTAAACTTTAGGCTAATTAGTCTAATTAATTCATCTGATGAGCATCTGAATATTGCCAACATTATTCTGAATCTTCAGAGTATGGTTCTGAAATTTGGAGGGAGTAATTTAATGATGCTCAACACCAGTTGTTTACTCTGCAAAATAAATGTGATATTTCATGGGTGCTCAACTCCCTTTGCATGATAAAACTTACCCTGATTCTTGCAGGAGTCTCCTTTATCTCCGTCCTGATGACTAATTCAGTATTCTCACAACACACTGTGTTTTCTCATTGAAGCATGTATCACAGTCATAAAGTGACGATTTGTTATGATTTGTGCAATATCTGCCTGACTTCCCAGTTGATGGCAAGCCCTATGATGAAAGCAAGGTCACCACCAAGCCCAGTGAATGGAAGACATTCAGTAGATGATGGGCTATGTGAGTGGCTGTTCTTGATGAAAATAAAGCCAGCAATGCACTTTGGGATGGAAACGGTGTGAACTGGCTTGCTCGTGTGTCCAGGTCCAGTGAAGTGTAGGCTTAAGCAGCCACTCGCTAGCAATGATGTCTATCAGTTATCGTCAATCTTTGTTATAAAAATAAGCTTTTAATTTCCATGTGATCCCATAATTCCCTTTCTAGGGATATACCCAAGAAGAGGGAAGACAGGAACCTCAAATAGATATTTGTACACTGGTGTTGAAGGCAGCTTTATCTGCCGTAGCCTAAGGCTGGGACCAAGCCCAACTGCCCATCCACAGATAAATAGATAAGCAAAGGGTTGTATATACATACCATAGAATATCATTCAGCCTTAGGAAGGAAAGCAGTTCTGACATATGTTGCTATGGGGATAAACCTTGAAGATGTGATAAGTGCCATAAGCTGGTCACAAAAAGACAAATCTGATTCACTTAAATAAGGTATATAGTCAGATTCGTAAGAGAAAGAAAGTAGAATTGTGGTTGCCA
This sequence comes from Herpailurus yagouaroundi, assembly GCF_014898765.1. Lineage (NCBI taxonomy): Eukaryota > Metazoa > Chordata > Mammalia > Carnivora > Felidae > Herpailurus > Herpailurus yagouaroundi. The sequence goes on from NW_024412377.1 coordinate 48,067,903, forward strand.
GAGGTTATGGGGAAGGGGAAATGAGCAGTTATTATTTAATGGGTATAGCGTTTCACTTTTGCAAGATGAAAAGGGTTGTGGGGATAGACGGTGGGGATGTTTGCGTAAGAGCGTCCATGTACTTAATGCCACTGATCTGTACGCATAACATAAAACTTACCATCTTGGCTTTTTTATGCATATTTTACCATCATGTAAAGTATTTTCTTTTTCATTTTTCTGCCCAGCATTATATAAATCCTCAGGTGTAGGCTCAAGTCTAGATGCCTCTTATTATCAGCATCGAGCTCCTAGTGTGTTGAAATTTTGATAGAAGCATACTTAAAACAAAACAAAGACTTTTCCTGTCATTTTTCAGTCACTTTACATAAACAAAAGAATAAATGCCTTCCGATTTTTCTATCCTTGTCACTTACTAGCTGCGAGTTCATGGATAATCAGTTTATTTTTCTCTCAGCCTTAGGTCTTCACATGTAAAAGGCAGTATAATCCTATTTGGTGTACCACCCAGAGATGAAAACAAGATGTGGTATATGGAAAAATTTTGTTAACTTAAGTCCTATATGAGTGAAACAGAATTGTAAAAATTTATCATGTATAAATGAGTGATATAGTTAATCCTAAAGAATCAAATACAGTCACCTGTAAGTCACCATCCCAGATACTACCCCATGTTATGATTCATCCATGTTTTTAATCTTTTAAATCACTGAGTGTCTACTTTGTACCAAGTAGTTGCATCTACATCTATTCCATTTGCTTACTTATTTGTCCCCAAACATACACATTAATTATGTTTATTTACTCTTTTAACAATTAATCACTGAGAGTAATTATCATGTGTCACACACTATTCTAGGTTCCAAAGATGTAAAAGAAATAAAAGAGAAAAGACACTTCCCTGAATATAGCTTGCATTCTAATATGGTATCTGACAGTAAGCAAGATGGAAAGAAATACATAGTATTTTTGATATTGATAATTGCTAAGGAGGAAAAAAAAAACTCCTAGATGAAGATTGGAGAATGTCATTGGAGTGATGGAATTAACATGTAGATAGTCCAGAAAAACCTCATATAGGTGATTTTGAGTAACGATCTCCAAGAAGTGAAGCAGTTAAGCAGGCAGATGTCTGGGCAAAGAGCATTCCATCAGAGGAACCAGCATGTGCAAAGATCTTGTGGTAAGGTGTGGATAGCATGTTCAAGAAGCAAAGAGGAGTGTTTTACTGTGTGGCTGAGGCACAGGGTGTGATGACAGATAGGATAATAGGGCTAAGATCAGAGGGTGAGCAGGGGCCAAATCATGGAGTATCTGTAAATCAGAAGAAGGTAGGAGTTTTTATTCTGAAAGTTTACTTCTGAGCCACTTCTTAAGCAGAAGAACGATGGCCAGATTTTTTAATTTACTGGCATGGCTATGACTGCCGTGGTAAGAAGGCACTGCAGAAGGGCAGGGGAGAGACAGAGCTGAGGTAGAAGGCTATTACAATAATCCAGGTGTGCAATAATAGTGATGTGAGCCAGGATGAGGCGAGGTAGGGAGGAAGACATTTTGGGGGAGATATTTTTGGCAGGATGTGTGGCTTGGGTAGGATGCTTCTTGTGAGGCAGAAAAGAGCAATCCAACATGACACCCGTTCCTTTACTTTGCAAGTTTCTCCAGAAGAGTTGAGAACATTATCTTAGATAAAGAGAAAAAAGAAAAACCTGAGTACAGATGACAAATGGTCCCTTGAAAGAGCTGTTTTTAGTCTTAATGCATCTGTTGTTTAAAATGATTTCCCCGTGTTTGAACAAAAGCAAACAGTTCCAAAGTGTGGGCTCATCCAGGTCTAGAGCCCGTTCTGGGAGCCACATTTATGGTCTTGTGTGTTCCCTAAAGCTTTTAGTGGTTGGGTCTTAAACCCTACCCTTTAATTTTCTGTTCTCAGTAGAAATTACGTGGCAGACATCTGCTTTCAACTCTCCTTTCAGGGTCCTGTGGGCACATCTCTGTTCCCTCTGGGTCTCAAAGAGAATTGCTACAGTAATGAAGAAGTTAATGTACTGTGCAGACTTTACCAAAGTCAAATTCAGACATCAAAAGTGCTCTCCTACGTAACCATATCTTAGAGAACCCTAATTTGATTGCTGCATTGTATTTTCTATTTATTTTTCTTATTTAAAAAATGTAAACACAACCTTCTTCTTCCAACATATAGCAGAAGTGGTTGACAGGGCTGAATTTACAAAAGCCAGAGAAGTGTGCTCTTCAGGCACTCCTCGTCCAAACAAAACCTTGCCAAATAACGTCTTTGAAGCATTATGATTTATAAGCCTAGAAGGTTTATTTTTTGTGTGTTTAGTCATGCTAACATTTGAGAAGAAGACGTTTAGAATATGGCTTAGCAGTTAAGATGGATGTGGGTTAAATTCCATTTCTGCTGCTTCCTAGACATGTTATTAAATATATCTTTAAACGTCTATGGACTTCAGTTTCCTTATCTGTAAAATGGGGAGAAGAGTACGAATCTCACAAGATTTTTTAATGTTTATTATTTATTTTTGAGAGAGAGAGAGAGAGAGAGAGAGAGAGAGAGTGCAAGCCAGGGAGGGCAGAGAGAAAGAAAGAGAATCTGAAGCAGGCTCCATGCTGTCAGCTCAAATCCTGACATGGGGCTTAAGCCTGTGAACCAGGAGATCATAACCTGAGCCGAAGTTGGACGCCCAAGTGACTGAGCCACCCAGGCGCCCCTCACAAGATTTCTGAGTGAAGCAGAGGAATTAGCATAGAGAAAGTGTGTAGCAGAGGCTGAAATTGTATATAGACTGCCCATGGTTTTCATCTCAATCTTAAAATTTGAGGAGCCACATGAGGACAAAGCAAAGATAAGGGCTATGGTGGGCTCTCTGTGTTGTAAGTCCAGTAGGAGCACTATGCTGTTCTGGGGTCACAGTAACACTGGAGTTTGAGGTACCGTTTCAGTAGCTCAGGTGGCTTGGGTGTCTGGGCACGGGGCCACGGTGGAAATGTTTTCATTACAATTCACCCAGAAACATTAGGTTCCCACCTGAGCGTGGTGCTTGCTCGGACAGATACGGGCCTTCACGTAAACACGCATATGTTTATTTAGGATCGAAAGGTATCTTAACGTTTTGTGCCGCTCTGTGCCACAACTAGCTAGGTCTTTTGTGTCTATGTTAAAAGGCACACTTTGCTATAGAAGTCATAGGATCATAGCATTTGAGGGCTGAAGGGGACCCGTAGAAAGTTTGGTACTTAAGAGTGAGGGAGTGCAGTTAATAGTTGTGAGTGTGGCTCTAGAGGCAGTCTGCTCAGGAATGGATCCCAGCTCCCCCCAAGTCAGCCTCTGATTCTGGCTATTATTCTCTGAGCCTTAGTTTTCTTATCCACAAAATGGAATTGTAAGAGTGGATTCTTCCTAAGGTTGTCGCGAGGACTGCGTGATATAATGTGTACAACGCTTAGCACATTGTAAGCACTCAATGCATCTCTTTTTATTACTACGGTAAATACTATTTTTATATCATCTCCTTCTGTTCCCACAACAAGTTAAAGTCGGTATGGTCTTCATCCTTACTTTATAGCTGTTAAACCGAAGGAATGTTAAATTACACAAGCGATGATAGTGGAGGCAGGAATCGAACTGAGGTGTCTTGTTCCAAATCCCATGCTCTTGGGCCACATGGCACTCACTGGTCACTCTCCAGATGTTTAATTAGTGCCTCTCAGATATTCATCTGGCGTATTTCCATGTCCTGGGTCCACGTTCCTCTGCCAAAAGAAGCTGGCTACAGAATGGCAACATTGTTTTGCAGCCTTCAGAGACTCGCTCGCTCATGTTGCTGTGTGTCAGAAACAAGATGCCTATCAAGGGAATATACAAACATGAACACCAAGAAGAGGGTGAGGGCTGGGTCTAATAGAATGGGAAGATCACTTTTGTGTCTTGATTCACTAGCAAATCGGGGTTGAATTTTATGAAGTGATTCTGTCTCATTTCATTCAAATGCCAGTTGGTTGTTACTCAAAGCCTGAAACCTAAAAATTATTTGCAAGAGCTACAGCGGAGGTCGGTGGCGGGGGGCGGGGGGTGGGGGCTAAAACAAGAAGCAATAAAAATTAGGAACGCTCAGTTTTACTTGTAATAATAGCAGTAGGAATACAACATTTTCTAAATCCAGTTGAGGATATATTGGCACTCATGTTTAGTTTGCTAACTTGCCAAAGTCTGCTCACTGAAACATGTAAACAGAAAAGTTTCTCTCCTCTTACTCGAGGCTGCTGGAACTGGTGATTCACAGAAGAAATTGTGTGGGCTTTCAAAGATGGTGGCACAGTTTTAAGAAGAAAACATCATTACCTTTTCATCTAGTTGATAAGGGCATTCCAGGCGCTCACATCATGGTGAATAGCTATATTTAGTGTAATTGATTACATTCTCAGCAACCACCAAGCTCTTTCCCATAGGTTACAAGCTCACCAGCCATTTTATTAGGTAGGCTGTTACAGAGGAGATAAACATTCATGAATGCCACCTGATTCCAAAGACTGGTATTTTAGGAAAAAAGAAGGCATGAAGTCTGAAAGGGTAACTATGATCCTATCACAAAGCTTGGGCCAAGATCTTCTGTGCTTGCCTCCGAAATTAATCTGTAAGAATAGGATGCTTGGGGGGCGCCTGGGTGGCGCAGTCGGTTAAGCGTCCGACTTCAGCCAGGTCACGATCTCACGGTCCGTGAGTTCGAGCCCCGCGTCAGGCTCTGGGCTGATGGCTCGGAGCCTGGAGCCTGTTTCCGATTCTGTGTCTCCCTCTCTCTCTGCCCCTCCCCCGTTCATGCTCTGTCTCTCTCTGTCCCAAAAATAAATGTTGAAAAAAAAAAATTAAAAGAATAGGATGCTTGGACAAAGGGGTATTTCCTGGAAGGATAAGATTCCCAGAGCTGTGCTGCCCCTGGTCTGGTGTGGGCTTGGATAACTCACTGTTCTCTTAGCGACCTTGATTCTAACGTCTTTAAAAGGCAACTTTTCACTGGGGTCTAAAGAGAGGTTGATCCAGGGCCTGTAATGCAAAACATGGATGTGCTCGTGGCCCTGGGACTTTTGCTTCACATTAGAAATATTAGGTGACATGTATGTCACCTCTCCAGAGGTCTGAAACAGCCATTTATTCTGCCAGTGATGGAACAGATCATGGTTCCTCAGATTAAGCACCAGATGCTAGATACAGTCATTGACTTGTGTTTGACGAGGAGTTGGGGGGTAATCATATATTTTTTAAAAAATGTATTGTAGGGGCGCCTGGGTGGTGCAGTCGGTTAAGCATCCGACTTCAGCCAGGTCACGATCTTGCGGTCCCTGAGTTCGAGCCCCACGTCAGGCTCTGGGCTGATGGCTCAGAGCCTGGAGCCTGCTTCTGATTCTGTGTCTCCCTCTCTCTCTGTGCCTCCCCCATTCATGCTCTGTCTCTCTCTGTCCCAAAAATAAATAAACGTTGAAAAAAAAATTATAAAATAAATAAATAAATAAAAATGTGTTGTAAAATGCCAGATTTGTATGAATGTGGCAAGAGAGTCAGCATGTGTGAGAAAGATGTGGGGACTGAGTATCAAATCTCTTAATCTCTCTTGCTCGTTCTGGAGTGCATGGATGTTTACAGCATGTATGGCTACATATTTTACATGCATGTCTGTGTGTATACATTTAGTGGCTGAGGTTGGATTATTTGATCAGAATATAAGTTAAATATGTGCATATGCAATAGACCTTAGTAAGAGCCAAAGAAGAAGGGCCAAGGGGTATAGATACTTCCAGTACTCAAATGGACCAAGTTCTTCATTACTTGCAAGGCTTTGAGTATATCGTCTCTCTTCTGATAATGCTGGTTTAATTGAAATTTTCTTTACTTCCCTAGCTTGTGTGCTTCCACTAGCTGTTAGCATAGAAATCCCTACTTCAAGGAAGTCTTTCTTGACCTCTTAAATCTAAGTTAGATGTCTCTCCTGTATGCTCCTAAAGCATCATAGATGTTTCCGATTAAAGCCTTTCTCACACTTTACAAAACTGTTTGGTGACTTGGCCCTTTCCTATCAGAAGAAGAATTCTATGAGATTAAGAACCTTATCTGTCCTGTTTATTGAGCATCTCTTGTGTGCCTGACACTGTTCTAGGCAGGAAGATAGAACGGGAAACATGTGTTTAATAACTGAATAAACACACACAATTTTTTTCAGAAAAGTTAAATGCCAAGAAACAATAAAATCTTCAGAGTTTTACCTATAGAGGAGAACACTAAAAAGGATCCCTTAATAAATGCAATTAACAAAATGCCCAGTTGTTTTCTTTCCCCTCCACTGTTACAGTCAATGACATCAGATGTGATGTGGTAGATGCTAAGAATTCTAGATTCTAGGATAATGTTCTCGAATATAAGGCTATGTGAGTACAAGTTATACCATATTTATGTGCAAACTCTGATAATCACTCTAGGCCTTGGGTGACAAGAGAAGGGGCCTGGCCTGGACAACAAGTCATACATGAGTGAAGATTTGTAGGTGTTGGAAACCAGTGGCCCAAATGTGGAGCTGCAGTTTTCAGGTGCAGTGGGAGGAGTCAGGGTTTGAAGACAGCAGGTGGGCGAGGCGGGGAAAGAAAGCACACTGTAGCTCTGGGCAGGCTGAATGCCTTCTGGTGCATCGTGGGAAGATTCGGGGATCCAGCCCGATGTGGTAGACTGTTGAAAATACCAGAAGCTTACTCAAAAGTCTGGGTAGTCAGGGATCTGTGCTCAGATAGTGGCCTGCAATGGAAAGAGCAGTAACCCAGGAATTCACAGACCTGAGGTCTAATTCCAGCCTGCCTAGTAGCCAGTCCTATGACTCTGGGCAAAGCACCTTGCTTGCTGAGCTCCATTTCCTCTACCTGCAAAATGAGTGGATTGGCTCACCCCCTAAATGTGAAGTCTCAGCTTCAATCTGGGCAGTAGGCAATGTGACGCCCTGTCACATGTTGGCCAGTGGGAGTTTTTGAAACAAGGACCCCCTAAACAACCATTTTTTTTTTTTTGCCTTCCAAATGTCTCTTTATTTTTTTATTTTTTTTAATATGAAATTTATTGTCAAATTGGTTTCCATGCAACACCCAGTGCTCCTCCCAAAAGGTGCTCTCCTCAATACCCATCACCTAACAACCCTTTCCGCTAGCACCCCAAGTGAGTCTCAAGTTTGGGCAGTCTCGAGCCTAGGAGTAAGGGAGAATAAAGCGAATTGGGAAGTGAGGTGAGAAAGGAGAGACTAAGAACTCATATAGTTCTTCACAAGGGTGCTACACTTTCAAAACTGAAATCAGTGGGGGTGGGGAGAGTTACTTTAAGTTGGACAATCATCATTGGTGTTTTCACAATATATTTGGGTTGACGTCTGAAAGAGTGATTCAGAAAAGTGTGTGGGAATATCAGGGCAAGAGAAGAGAAACGGTCAGTGCCTTATGGGTACTCTCTGGAGGAGGTAAGAGCATATGTTGGCCTGCCAGAAATGAAGGGACTGTGACCAATGAATGTCAGGTGGCAATGGAGGTGAACTGTGTCTTTCAGGATGTGGGAAGACCTGAGCATGGAACTAGAGCTTTATAAGCTCAATGTGATGGAGTTGGATGGAGCCTCAAATTAAAAAGAAAACAAAACTATAGACATCCCCATCTGTTGAGTACTTGGCAATCTCTAGGCACTCTGATAAATGACTTCTATCCATGATCTCATATGGTTGCCTGAACTACCCCGTGGGTCTTTTCCATCCCTGTCACTAAGGTATGAGTGAGGAAAACTGAAGAATTAGGGAGAGTAAGTGATTTGCCCAGGAACATAGAGCTAATTAGAGTCAGAGTGTGAACTCCAATTGTTTAGAGCCAGACGGCCTTCTAGCAGGAAATGATGACTAACATTTTTTTTTTCTTCTATTAGGTATAAAATTGGTCAGGAAACCTCCTCATGCATGATAGTGATACTACCATTATTTGACCTCCCTTAGTTTATGATTCATGAATATTCTTTAAGGCCTCATGCTAAATCCAGTGGTCAGGGAGCAGTATGATCTGGGGGACCATGCACTGTGGATGGTAAAGCAGAGTGGGGACTCTATAGCCAGACTGTCAGGTGTTACCTTCTGGCTTCTGACTGTGTGACACAGGGCAAGCCCCCTTCCTCTTGAGTCTAGATTTTCCTATCCATAACATGGAGCGGTGAGGATTACTGAGTTAATGTAGTTAAAAATTTAATACAGAGGGGCGCCTGGGTGGCGCAGTCAGTTAAGCGTCCGACTTCAGCCAGGTCACGATCTCCCGGTCCGTGAGTTCGAGCCCCGCGTCAGGCTCTGGGCTGATGGCTCGGAGCCTGGAGCCTGTTTCCGATTCTGTGTCTCCCTCTCTTTCTGCCCCTCTCCCGTTCATGCTCTGTCTCTCTCTGTCTCAAAAATAAATAAAACGTTGAAAAAAAAAATTAATACAGATAGTACATGGCACACAGTGAAAATGTAACACATGTGACCAAATGTTACAATCATCACCCACATTATCACGTTTGATGGATTTACGTATAAACATCTGAGGTTGTGACTTAAAATGTGCATTGTTTAAAAAGTCAGATAAAATTCAGGAAATTCAGTGTCTCAATTGTCAACCAGTGGTCATAGTACCTCCTCAGAATGTTGTATCTGCCTAAATGAAATGAAGTATGTAGAAATGGTTTCTGAAACACAAAGCCCCATACAGGTATTGGTGATACCTGGCTGATGATGAGCTGGTCAAGGGCTCCTTCACGACTGATATTGAGAGTGTTCCAGATCGTGGAAGGGCAGGGTGCTCCCTTGAGAGAAGGCTGGTTGCTCCGTGTTTGATGGTCATTACTTCAGGATCAGTGAAAACCATCTGAGGCTCATCCTAGGATTTCAAAAACTTTGGTGCACCCCAAATTATGTCAGAATGGTCAACCAAGTTAATGTATGTATAGCCATTGTTTCTCGTTTTTATTGTATTTGAGGGGTGTACACAGCAATTAAAATTGTACTTTTAAAGTAATGCATTTATAGGGCACCTGGGTGGCTCCGTCAGTTAAGTGTCTGACTTCAACTCAGACCATGATCTTGTGGTTCGTGGTTCGAGTCCCGTGTCAGGCTGTTTGCTGAAAGCTCAGAGCCTGGAGCCTGCTTTGGATTCTGTGTCTCCCTCTCTCTCTGACCCTCCCCTGCTTGCTTGCTCTCTCTCTGTCTTCCTCAAAAATAAATATTTTTGTTTTAATTTTAAGTAATGTCACTTATGAACACTCAGGAATAAACATTCCAGAATACCTAACAGATTCTGGGATCTTACAGCATCTGAGAATGCCTAACATTGACTTTCAAATCGAGAAGGCTTATGGGAATCAGCCCGATTCCCCTTTGCTTCTTGTTCATGCTCAGTAATAAATGGTCTTATCGTGAAGCGGGTTAACATGAAAGCCCAGAGCCTCATGCTTTGGGTATGTGACAGCTCCAAATGGTGCTGTTTAAAAAAGAGCATGCTGTGTTTAAGTGTACGTATAATCAATGTATGGTGACATGTCAAGGTTGTGAAAATTCAGATTACGTTTCCATGTGCGGTATTAAACACTGCATACAGAAACAACTGCTGTCTCTATTGTACTACACCCTGCAGGATGATTAATGTGCTTTTAGCTTAAATAATTGGGAGGGGTGGCACCTCAGGGAATGCTAAACATATTTTTAATTGCTATATAAATATGTCATTTCCTTGCTAATTCACGTTATGCATGGGAGGCTATATAATACCAGAGGGCCTCCAGGCATGATGTATTGCACCTATAAGCTGAGTTGAAGGACTAACAGGGCCCAACTGAAGATAAAATATTCCTTGCTAACTCTGTCTTAGCAGATTAAAAATAGATGTTGAAGCCTGGCATTACTTTATAAAAACAGAATTATTATTTGGTGTAGAGTATGGTCTCTAAATAACTTTCTAAAATCCTGGAAGGAAAATGTATTTTCAATAAGAAAAAAAGGTGCCCCCAAACAATCCCAAGAACAGTTTCCTCATTTAGGAGAATGTACATATTGAAGGAGACATGAGCATTGTCTTTGGCATGAAGTAAAAAATACACAAAATGGTGGAGGATGTTAGTTATCCATTGCTCACATTCACATTACAGTCTAAAACTGACCTCATCACTTGTGATACCTCGGAAAGCAAACATTCCTTTAACTACAATTCTTTTGCTCTGCTCATTCCATTCTAACTTTTCTTAGAAGAACAGAGGGAGAAGAAAAAGAAAGATTCTAAATAAAACTCAATAGGTATGAAGTTGAGCTAAGTTATCTTTTCAGGATCAGTGGATATTGATGGATTCCTCAGCCAGAAGAGCTCTGTAAGTTGGATTTTACATTCTGAGTCTGCGAAGAACCAATTTTTGGTTGTCAGAACCGCCAACCTGTAATTCTGAATTACCATTAGAAACAATTGTGTGATTTGTATTTCCCTGATGGTGAGTGATGTTGAGCATGTTTTCATGTCTGCTAGCCCTCCTGAAACCATTATTACACTACATGTTAACTAACTTGGATTTAAATTAAAACAATAAAGTAAAAAAAAATACATATTAAAAAGAAACACTTGCATGAAGGAAAGTTGAGGTGGCTATTGAGAAATTCAGGATGGGAGTACAAGAACTGTCTGCTTGTACTGCTGTTTTTAAAAGTCTCCTGGTGATAGTTTCCTTGAATACTTCTGTTTGTGCCATGGACTCTGGATCATTAACAGAAAGACAGTCGATGGGTTAAATATGGAAGGCAGGTTCATTCAGTGACCAGGTGCCAGGCAAATGGCAGTCGTTGGCAAGTCCAGTAGTCCGATATGGACAGCAATCAAATTGCTATCAGATGTGCCCAATCACTGATTATTATTTTATTTGCAAGGACATAGAGGTGTCCTTTAATTTAAAGCTAAATGGAATCAGAAATCAATTAATGACTGATTGCTGTTTCTTCTACAAATTGATTTTGGATTTGGCAGCCTGAAGACCATATTGTGCCAGAATCCACACATGGACTACATTAAAATACAGCTAGGGGCTTGGATCAGTTGATTAGACCAATTCCTCCTCCTCCAGCAAAGCTCTGTTTTTTCTTAACAAAATAAATATAACTTGTAAATTTTCCTCACTCCCAATCTTGGTATCCTTCCATGATTTTATTAATCTCTTACTTTTAGCAGCTGAAAAAGGAATGATAGAGACCCATTTGTATTTTAAGTCATTCCCTAAACATTTCTGGAAGTGAAAACATAATACAGATAATATTTTGAAATATAAACTACTTGAAACCAGAAGGTCCCAATGCTAGCCTTGTAAAAACAAACAAACAAACAAACAAACAAACAAACAAACAGTGATGCTATGTGCACATCTACTGAACTGTCCTCACATATACATACCTGAAGTGTTGATTTGACTCTGTAACGGGGCTCAGAGAGGAAGGAAGGCACGGTTCTTATCTAGCATGAGCCTGTCACAATGCTTGCACATTCCCGCCACCCTCCCACAAAGGCACACAAATGCTGACATACTTGAAAAGCACAAATTTCTGAAGCTTCCTCTCCCCAAGCCTCCGCAATGACCAGCTTTTCTTGTGTCTTACTACCATGGGCCTTCTCTTGGCTACCTAATCTGGGGGGACAAATAGAGGCTTAGCAGATTCTTCCTTCTGTAAGACATATCTCCATTTGAAATGGTACCCTGAAGAGCTTGCCCAAATCTAGGCAGCTAGCAGGAATTCCTGATCCTCTTTCTACTGGTAAGACATTTCTACTGGGAGACATTTATGTGTCCCCAAACTAGGGTGGTCCCTCCTCTCATCCAGAGATCAGATGCCTACCCTAGAGATCTCCTAAGATTAAAACTCTTGCTTATGACAATTGGGACTAACTCCAGAAAGATAAAACTCCAGGGACATTTTGGACATTCTGGACATTGTTTGTTTTGTCAGCTGTAGTATAGCATAAGGATGAAGGGCAGAGACTCTGGAGCCAGACTGCCATTACTTTCTAACTATGTGACCTTGGGCAAGTTACTTAAATTCCTAGTGTCTCAGTTTTCTTATAATAATAACAGTGCATACATTAGAGAGTTGTCATATGACTAAAGGAATTAATGGTTCCTGGAACATAGGAATTTTATACACACAGATAGGATACACACACACACACACACACACACACACACACACACACACACACTCTGTTACCGTTATCATTTATTTTGAAATTATACAGGGCAAAACATTTTTAAAAATCCAAGTCTTACATGTTCTTCTTTGATGACACTTCTTTCTTAAATTGTGGACAAAAATAGTGTTTTGTGCAATATTACTTTAGTTTGTGTGTTATTATTTGCTGTTCTGCCTTTTACTTCATAGTTGATATCTAGCGCTTAGTATAAACCGCTCAAGAAAGCGTAGCAGGTAACCCCTATTTGCAGCCTTGATCCTTTTAGCACACATATACTCAGTGTTGTCTTGGGGTTTTCTTAAATGTAAGCAACATTAGGTCACACTAAGTAAAGACTTTGCCTTTCGTGGTTCCTGTTTGAAACCCTGTGTCACTTGACATCCGTCTTATAGCATCACCCTTATCATGTCAGTATAAAAAATCAAGTGGCAATAAGATTCTCACATGTTTACCCATCCACATATTCAACAAATGTTTATTGAGATCCTGACACCAGAAATAAAGCAGTGAAGAATAGACAGGGCCTTCTACCTCACAGAGTCTGTGGTATGCTGGGGACAGGTAAGCATGGAAAACATATGATAAAACAGAAGCATGTCCTAGAAAAGCCCAGGAAAGGGACAGGGAAGATCTACCTGAATAAATGAAATAGAATCTAAGTGGTGCCTTTATTATATTATTGATCTATTTTTTAATATTAAATATAATTTATTGGCAAATTGGTTTCCATACAACACCCAGTGCTCCTCCCACCAGGTGCCTTCCTCAGTGCCCATCATCCACTTTCCCCTCTCCCCCACCCCCCATCAACCCTCAGTTTGTTCGCAGTATTTAAGAGTCTCTTATGGTTTGCTTCCCTCCCTCTCTGTAACTTTTTTTCCCCCTTCCCCTCCCCCATGGTCTTCTGTTAAGTGTCTCTGGATCCACGTATAAGTGAAAACATATGGTATCTGTCTTTCTCTGCCTGACTTTTTTCACTTAGCATAATACCCTCCAGTTCCATCCACATTGCTGCAAATGGAAGGATTTCATTCTTTCTCATTGCCGAGTAGTATTCCGTTGTATATATAAACCACATCTTCTTTGTCCATTCGTCAGTTGATGGGCATTTAAGCTCTTTCCATAATTTGGCTATTGTTGAAAATGCTGCTATAAATATTGGGGTATGAGTGCCCCTATGCATCAGCACTCCTGTATCCCTTGGGTAAATTCCTAGCAGTGCTATTGCTGAGCCATAGGGCAGATCTAAACCCTCGAATACTATGGATGTTTGTCTTTGGCGCTCCTTTAGGCTACATCTGAAAAAACTCCATGCTGCCTGTGGTGCAGATGAGACAGCTTGTACTGACTCATAGGAGCAGATTGTTAAATTCTCAGAAATTTTCGAGTGGAGCTAGTTACTAACCCATTATTAAGATTAAGTTCTTTATAAATATACAGTTAAATTAATTGAAATAAAGGTAATGGGTACTCAAAAATCATCACTTCTTAATTATTTTTACTAGATTCTGTGGTTATTTAGGCTATGGCATTTACAAAATGGAAATACTACATAATGGTATGCCCCTGTGCATCTGTCCCTAACTCCGTGTTCAGTGAAGTCATGTTGATGGTTGATATCTTGAAATTGGCCATGATGGGAGTATTTACACAAGGGAAAATTGGCAGACACTGTAGATCAAAGGAGTTGTTTTTTGTTGTTCTTTAGTCTTTTCCTGGTGAGCCTGTTTTTTAAATATTCGTTAGCACCACACTGTTGTACTTCAGTGCTTGGCGTCTGGAGCACCTGTCCACCTCCCTGGTCTGACTGGCTAGTGTTAAGATGTTGTATGATGAACTGGAAGGCAAAACTAGGAGACTGGTGACTTAGCTTCTAATACCAACTTTGCTACTGGTGAGTTTTACATTCCGGGGATGTTGTTTAATAAATGTCAGTTCCAGGCATCAATGAAAGATAAGCGGCACCTGGGTGGCTCAGTCGGTAAGGAATTCAACTTCAGCTCAGGTCATGGTCTCATGCATGGTTCATGGGTTCGAGCCCTGCATCGGGCCCCTGTGCTGACCGCTCAGAGCTTGGAGCCTACTTCAGATTCTGTGTCTGCCTCTCTCTCTGCCCCTCTCCCCTCCCTCCCTCCCTTTCTCTCTCTCTCTCTCTCTCTCTCTCTCTCAAAAATAAATAAACATTAAATAAAAAGATAGGGATAAGATCTGATTCCTGCCCTCAACAGGGCCATATTCTAAGACAGATGTATATCTAACTAATTACAGTTAATTTTGATCTCATGGTGGTTTGGGAGTGAGACAAAGGAACATCTCAGATGGGACACCTGAGAGGAGTTCATTGAGAATGTGATATGTAAAGCCAGATGTGAGCAGAATGCACTGGCTCTCAGCAGGTGGAGGAACGCCTGGGCAGGTGTGGCATAGTCATGCCTAGATCAAGGATGGGGAACTTCTGTGGGTGGCAGAAGTGGGTAAAACAGACTATAAATCAGAATCATATTGTGATCCTGAACGTGGGGTGCCAGCAAAGTTTTAAATGATTTTTCTACAAGTTGGGTAATGATCTCTCCTGTGTTTTGAACACATTATGTTTGACAGCTGCAGAAAGGATGAACTAAGAGGATCAGTGCACCAGAAAATAGGCAGAAGACCAATCTGAGACTTACCAAAATATAGAATAGAGATCACGGGTGGGTGGAGATGCTGATATAGGTAAGTGATAGCTGACCATTGATTTATTCATCCACAAAAAGGGCAAATGTTATTTTTTCTCACCAGGGCTGCAACATGACTTTTGAAGACTCTATACATTTTTGCTTTTATCGGTCCTTTCCTCCACAAAAATGTATTAAAATTATATTTTACAGCACTGTGGTATAAAATCTGAGATACTTAGGGTATGTATAAGTTATTTTTTTCCACCTAAAAGTTTGGAGTTTTTTTCCTTCTGATTTTATAAGAAATGAAACCATTTTTTGTGAGCCTCTCAAAATGTTGTGGGCCCTTCGCTTGGTTCTTAGTGTTCTTAACGGAGAAGTTGACTATGTCTCTGTTCCATTCATAAAGTCAATGAATGAATGAGGGAACAGTTGGGTAAACTCACAGAAGATTAAACACTACACAAACTTAGAGCCTTTTTAGAATTCTTATTGGATAGAACAAGCTTGAGTAGTGATACTATGGTGATTACTTCCTTTGTGATGGTACATCAGCAAATTGAAAAGCACCACACTGGTTTTCAAGACTTTTCTTGATTCACTATATGGTAACGTGTATGGTTATGCAAACGATGTGTGGGGTAGGTATATATGTGCATTGTGGAAGTAAAGGAAGACCAACTAAATGGGAACAAGCAAAGTCTATCTATTCAGAGCTGGCTACAGCAAGGGAATCAGCTACCATGACTTGTCTTTTGGTGAAGACTCATAGGCAGACAGAGGAGTAGGAAATTTCAGGTGAGCCCAGATTCCAGGCTGTTGGCATGGGCACATTGTAGGCAGGCTAACTAGATGCAGGGTATTTATGTGATTGGTTAGGGGAGTATATTGGGTTTTCTCTGATTTGATCTCAGTTGGGAGCAGGGACAGAATTAGGGAAGCTGTCAGTTATTAATTAAGTTCTGGCCATGTGGAGCTGATTGTTAAAGAAGTTATTGTCGGGGCGCCTGGGTGGCTCAGTCGGTTAAGCAGCTGACTTTGGCTCAGGTCATGATCTCCCCGTCCATGAGTTTGAGCCCCACGTCGGGCTCTGTGCTGACAGTTCAGAGCCTGGAGCCTGTTTCAGATTCTGTGTCTCCCTCTCTCTGACCCTCCCCCGTTCATGCTCTCTCTCTCTTTCTCTCTCAAAAATAAATAAACGTTAAAAAAAAAATTTAAAGAAGTTATTGTCTAACCTCCTGCATTGTCACTGGAGACAGGAATCTGACTCCCTGTGCATCCAACCTATAGCAGGCTGGCCTCCTGAGTTTATTGTAATCAAGAGGTTGGTTTTCTGGGCAGGTTGCTGCAGTTGTGGGTCAAAGTTGTATTCCCTCTTTGGTAGGTATGTACCAAGTCCTGTGCTACACTGTATCTTTAATCCTGTTACTAACCCTGTGAAGAAGGTACTGTAACATTTGCAGAGAAGAGAATTGTAAAAAGGTTAGGCGATTTGGTAACAGGATGCGGAATTTCAAATACCTGTGTGTCTACCTCCAAAGCCTGTGAGTTTACAGCTTCCTCATCCCCAACATAAGGAGATGAACAGGATGATCTCTGGAGTCTCCTCAGGTAGAATTTCTTGTTTCAAAACTTGATCACAGGAGTCTGCCTTCTCAGTCATAAACTTAGTTGGCCCACCAGAGCAGCTATTTCCTGTCAGCCCAGTGACACCATGACACCGGGAGTTTAATTTTGGCACAGCCACAGGATCTCAAGTATGTTCCTGGTGCTTCACCTGGAATTGGAGAATCTCAAAAGAACTGAAATCAACCTCCGTGGCCGACTGAACACTTCCCATGGTGCCGGAGCCCTGAAGGATCTAGGCTTCCACACCTTCCCTACCAGAGCAAGCCATTTTCCCCTGGAACGATTCAGTTTCCTGCACAGAGAGAGATTGGGCGTGGGTGAAGAGAATGCACTATCATGTCATTCAGTCATGTCTGCGATTTCTCAGCTTCTCCCCAGTGCTGTAGAAGTGATTCATTCCTTGGGAAAGAAGCCAAGAAAATCATGAAAATAGCAAAAATATTTCGACTGCAATTGTAGAGCTCATTAACTTGTCACGGAAGTGGTGGGAAAACTGCTGGGTTGCCTCTCATTAGCAGCAAAATCTTTTATTTATATATGCGGTTTTGTGTGCGTTATTATTGCTGCTGTGCAGAGGGCATCTGGAGGGCTTTGGCTCGGGTAAGCCAGGTGATGCAGACACTCAAGAGAAGATATTTCATGCCCTTGTTGGGCTTCTCCTCTGTGAGATGCAGAGCCCTTTGCCAACAGTAGTGATTGGATAACAGGTATTGCGTGTTCCCTGGTGTGGGGCATGGTGGGGGTACTTTCCCATGTGGGGCTTTTTGACCTCCGAACAGTATTAATTGGGACTGTTTCAAAAGGCAGGCATGTGCAGGAGACAGGAGTGGATTATCACAATAACAATGTGTTTCCACTGATATATTAGCATGTTGCCAGCCTTCTACTAAATGCTTTTCATGCACTATTCCCATGTAAACTTTACCACAATAAAGCGTTCCTATCATGACTCCCACTTTAGGTAATTGAGATTTGGAAAGGTTAAGTGACTTACCAAGGTCATAAGAGATAACTCCGGGACTCAGCCTGAATATCCTGACTCCTAAGCTTAAGCACTAACTGCTAACTGTACAGACTCCCTGAAACAGAGTATGGTTAGGCCAAAACAGGATTTTATGGATCACTCTGGTCTGAGGCTTTCAGACTGTACAACAGAAGCCTCAGGGGTTTGCCCTAAAGGAAGGGGTATTGGTCGAGTTTCCACTCATGTACCAACCTCAGTGGCTTGCCATTGTGTTATATATTCACTGCTTGGAGTCCCTGTAAATTCTTCAGAGATACGGTTTTCATAAGATGGTGGGGAAAAAAAAAATAAAGTGTAATAGAAGAAAAACATTTTTTTTTACTTTACTGTCTTCATTTTAGTGCAGAGGTTGGCCAACTTTTTCTATAAAAAGCCAGATAGTAACACTTTTAGGCTCTGGGGCCCACACTTGGTTTCAGTTGCATATTCTTGTTTTTATAAATCTTTAAAATATAAAAATCATTGTTAGCTGATAAACTGTATAAAAACAGACCAGAAAGATGATTTGGCCTATAGAAAAGATGATTTGGCCTACAGCTGGTAGTTTCCTGAAGTCTCTTTTAGAAGATAATGACAAAGTTCAGAGAAGGAAAGTGGTTTGCCTAAGGCCACACATCCAGGACTGGAACCCGCATTGACCAGAATAGCTTAGTGACCCTGTTGACCCAACTGAACAGATGTAAGTTCACTACGTGCTGTAGCTTACCAGCCATAGAGCTACGTGGCTGGGGGATTCACACATGTAGAATGAACTCCCTGCCTTCACTAGCAGCTTAAAGTCTACACAGACAAGACCCAGAATACAAGATAAGTTAACCAGCAATACAGAATTCTCCCTAAAGTAGTGCATAAATTATTGCCAGGAAAGTGGCTGCCACCTTAAATGTTGAGTTCCAGTAAAATAGGGTGAAGTGATTTCTGTAAGCTCCCAACCAAGGGCAGGCACACCTTTGATGCATTTCTGGGCAAAGAGATCTGTTGCTCTCCTTTATCTTACCTATTGAGAAATGGTTTGGAATCTCTCTGGAGGCTGGCCCAGGAAGGATTTATTAACATAATGCCCTTACCGTTTTGAGCCAACATTCAAACTTTTTAACCCCTTTTTACAAATGTTCCAGGAAATTTAAGAGCTAGTCCTACCTGTTAGATAAATATCTCCCCAAAGGCCCTACTTGAAGTTCTTCTCTTGGTCGTTCCTTCTGCCTAAACATTGAAGTCCTTAATTTAATGCGCAGATCTGTATGCAGGAAACTGAGGAGGGTCAGGTGCAAATGTTAATGAGATTAATGCCGCCATCCAGACAGGCTCTAAGAGAAGGGGCAGTTATATTCAACTTGAAGTGAAAGAGAAATAGAAAGTCTGGAGTGAGGAATGGGGATGGGGCAGGCCCCCCTGCAGGTTCTTCAGGAAAGTCCCTGTTTATAACTGGAAAGAGTGTCACAGGGAACATTCTAGCATGAACTGCCTGAACATCTGATTGACAGCTGAATGAAGTTTCTACCTAATTCTAATATTCTGTAACTAGGATTGAATGTTCTATATTGAGTATAGTGGAGCCCTCATTAGTCTGGGTCATATACTTCTCGTGTGTTGTCTAAATGGGAGAGCTACATAAGGCTGTTCAAAGTAATTATAATTAAAACCCTAGTTCCTCAGGGCACCTGGGTGGCTCAGTCAGTTAAGCGTCCATCTCTTGGTTTCGACTCAGGTCGTGATCTCTTGGTTTGTGAGTTCGAGCCCCGCATTGGGTTCTGCACTGACAGCGCAAAGCCTGCTTTGGATTCTCTATCTCTCCCCTCTATCTCTCTCTCTCAAAATAAATAAAGTTAAAAAAAAAAATAAAAGAACAAGCTCCAGGTCCTTCGTCACAGTAGCCACATTTCCTATGTTTGATAGCTGCATGGCTGTCTTATCAGACAACACATAGAAAATGTCCGTGACTTCAGAAAGTTCTATTGGATATTTCCTCTCTATTACATTTGAGCTTTTGATACTAATTTAAGTTAGCCTCCCCTTACTAATATAGAGATCAGAATAAGCTTGACACAGAAGGTTTGCTGAACTGTAAAAGGCAGGTATTTGTTGAGTGCCTACTGCAATGCCACTGTCTTTTACCAGTTTCCCCCCATACCTCAGCTACATTCTAAGCAGCAGGCCCACCAAACCAGAGGCGTGACTTTGGAGGTTCAGAGGACCCAGTGAGAAACAGCAGCCTAAGAGAAGACAAGCCTGTCTGTGAGCCTGTGTGCTGTAGCTTTGCTGGCCAGCATTGGTGGTCTGTTTGGGTTGCTATAACAGAATACCACAGTTTGTGGGGCTTATAAACAATAGAAGTTTATTTCTCACAGTACTAGAGGCTGGGAAGTTCAGGATCTTGGTGCTGACCGATTCAGTGTCCGATAAAAAACTTCTGGGAAGCATACTGCCAAAGTTTTGCTACTTCCCTCACATGGTGGAAGGGGTGAGGGATCTCTGTGGAATCTTGTATAGGTCACTAATCTCGTTGATGAGGGCTCCAACCTCATGATATCAGCTCTGCCCAGAAGCCTTACTTACTATAATACCATCACCTTTAGGAATTAGAATTTCAACATAAGAATATAGGGGGTGGGGACACAAACATCCAGACCGTAGTGCCAGTCTTGTTGATGACCATGACTTTTCTAAAGCCCTTACACTTGGAACATGCTACAAGTAGTCTGATTATACCTGCTGTATACAGGTGCCTTAGTCACCATGGCCTAGGCAGTGTGGACAAGAGAATGATGAGAATGGCTTGCAGAGCAACTTTAATGACCAAAGTCATGCTGAACCGTCCATTGGCCCTCTTAATGTGTTTCACATCGTTCTGCACAGTGTGCACTTCATATATAATATTTCCATACGTTCATTGTTTATCTGTCTTCGCTACTAGTCCATATATCCTGGGGAGGAAGGGATCACGTGTGTCAAATCTCTCACAGTGTTCCTGGGGTCTGGCACATAGTATAACACAATAAATATTTTTTTCTTAACATTTTATGTTGCCAATTTTGCAGTGAATATATTTTGCTTTTACACAGACTTGCATAGCAGTTTCTAATGTATATCTTGTCCACCACAGATTCCGTGGAAATCGATAGCTGTCACGTGAAAAAGAGGTGTGGAGGCAAATATGTTTGGGTAATGCTGCTTAAAATAAGCAGGTTTTGTTGCCTCAGGCCTTGTTATACCATTAATGTGTTAATACAGTGGTTGTCAAACTTCACTGAGCATCAGACTCACCTGTGTTTTAACAGATCAGGGACTCTACCTCCAGAGTTTCTGATTCCCTAGGCCGGGGACGGGCCTGAAAATTTGCACTGTTACCAAGTGTTCAAGCGAGGTTGCTATGTGTCGTCCAGTGGCCACATTTTCAGAACCACTGTACAAGTGCATTTTTGACTCTTGGAGAAAAGATACAGTTTTCACCAATTCCCAAACTATACAACTAAAGGGCTCCTTAAATCAAGAATTCTGGCTAACTTGAGGATATGCTGACCTACTTCATACTTACGTGTCAATCAATTATAAATTAATGCATGCACATTATAAAAAGGACATGTAGGCAGAAAACAATCTAAAGCACAAATAACGTGTTGCTGCTGGTAGAATTGAGACCTCATTCCAAAATAGTGACATACTCTTTGGGTGGAGTATAAAAAAAATCACCTACTCCTCCTAGTTATAAAGTGGGGTTGATCACAATGCTATATTGTCTGGGAAAGCACTGTTTATAACTCAAATCGTTGACTTTATTATTGTTTCAAGCAACCCTGATGCTTTGTATCTGCAGATGTTCTAGTTTAAACACACATTGCTTGGCCCTGACAGCATGCAGCTTTTTGCCTCTTGGACTCTCCTGTGACTTGAAATGTGATATCCATAAGTCTGCTGAATTTCAAGTATTTGAAAGAACAGATGAGGACCTAAAGGAATAATCAACTCTTGCTGGTATTGTTCCAAAAGGCAATAGATTTATGTGTATTGATACTTCAATTTATATATTTTGCTGTGTTAGAATGAAGAGCTGCATCTGGGTCTTTAGGTTTAGGGAAGTGTTTGGAAGGACAGCAGTGACTGTAGGATAGCCCAGTCCTGGGTGCAGTTTTATGCTTTTAGGGATATTAATAATCACGCAGCTTGGCACTTACTAATTTCCTAGATGCTCTGGGTGACACACAAAACGTAGAAGGCATATTTCTTGCCCTCATGGACAAGGTCTTATCATTTGGGAGGCAAGACATACGCATGAAATAATTAGAGCAGAGATTTCCAAATGTATTTTCACAGCAGCTTAAGCAAATAAACAAACACTCAGATTCCCAGGGCCCATTCTAGACCTACTGAATCAGATATTGAAAGGGTGCTACCAGAGAATATGTAGTTTCAATAAGCTCTCCAGTTGTTGCTGATGACCAGGTAGCCCTGGAATCCATTGGGTTTCATTAAAATGCTTGACTATGACAAGATGTTGTCTTGTACACTATTGCTAGAAGTTCTTCCTAGTGTAGATGTCCTATTCGGTAGAGTCTGTCCTATGCAGTCTTGTTCTCTTATTGGTCAATAGACCAAAAGGCAGGAAAGCTGAGCAAAGCTCTTTTAGTCCAGCTACAGAGAGCTGCCTAGTCTAGAGAGGGTGAGCTACAAATAGAGCTAAGAGACCATGACTGACTTGTCACAAGGCAAGGTACTGTGACAGAGGAAGCCACAGGTGGTGCCACTCCAGAAGAGTGGCCGGGGTTGGTTTACTCACTTAACAAATATCGGGGTGCCTGGGTGGCTCAGTCTTAAGGATAAGCATCCGACGTTAGCTCAGGTCATGATCTCCTGATTCGTGAGTTCGAGCCCCATGTGGGGCGCTGTGCTGACAGCTCAGAGTCTGGAACCTGCTTTGGATTCTGTGTCTTCCTCTCTCTCTGCTCTTCCCCCACTTGCACCCTATCTCTCACAAACAAACAAACAAACAAACATTAAAAAGGAATCTTAAAAATTTATCTAGAACTTACTTTGTGTGGTCCTGTGCAAGGTACTAGGAATATCAGAAGCAAAACATTGTGGCCCCTGTCATCACAGGCCTTATGGTTAGTGGAGATGTACACAGGAATAAGCAGTCATGGTCTTCTTTTCTCCCTCTAAAAAAAATTGTGGCAAAATACACACAACATAAAATGTGCCATTTTAACCCAATTCCAATTGTACAATGTCCAAGTGGCATTAAGTTGATTTGCACTCTTGTGCAACCATCATCACCACCCATCTCCGGCACTCTTCCATTCTCCCAAACTGAAACTCTATTCCCATTTAACAATAACTCCCTATTTCTCCCTCTCCCAGCCCCTGGCAAACCACCATTCTACTTTCTGTCTCTGTAAATTTGACTACTCTAGGAACCTCGCATAAAGTAGGATGATGCAGTATTTGCCCTTTTGTGAGTGGCTTATTTCACAAAGCCTAATGTCTTCAAGGTTTATCCATGTCCTTGCATGCATCCAAAGTTGCATCCTTTTTAAGGCTGAATCATATTCCACTGTTGGGCATTTACCACATTTAGTTTATCCATTCATCCCTCAGTAGACAGGAGTCCTCGCCACCTATTGACTAATGTTGCTGTGAACATTTGTATACAAATCTCTCTCCTGACCCCTGCTTTACGTTCCTTTGAGTAAATACCTGGATGTGGAATTACTGGGTCATATGGTCATTCTATGTTGACTTGTTCAAGGAAGTAAGCCCCTCACCATGCTTTCCCCTGATCATTCTTCAGTCCATTGCCCCCAGTAAAGAAAAGCTACAATGCTGCCTTTTTGCCTCCAGTATAAGAAATCGAGACAAGATTTTAAACTCAAGGTCATGTGTCCCTGTGAATCACAGTTGTTCCATCCTGGTACCGTCTTGCATGATCCTATCACCATGCTCCAGAGCAAAAGCTGCTGATTTTAGAGAACTCTAACTCTGTTAAGGTTGAGCAAAGGCCTGGGGCATAGGCACTGGGGAGTTCTCAGCTCAGCTTTGCCCCATATTGAGCGGCAGCCCCAGGCAGGTCATTAACCTCCACAATTTTCTGTATCTTCTGACTCCCTGAAATGATTGTAACAACCTCCCTTTGGAGCTGGTCGTAAGGAAATGCATCATGATAGAAGAAGGTGTGTTTCCAAAGCCTTTTGCTGGATGTTCAATTGGCTGCAAAAGACTTGGATTTGACTTTCTGGCTCCTGTGTCTTTGAGTCCATATCTAAAGCTATGATCCTCAAGTACGTCACTCCCACGAAATCCCTTCCTGCTCTATAGGGATTGAGCACTAGCTCTTGATGTTCAGCTGTAGTCCTTGCGCTAAAACTTCTGGTCTGTGGATAATTTTTTTTCTTCCAGATCTTCGGGGAGAAGATAGAAAGGCACCTATAGGAGAAGAGTTTAAGATGTACTGCCATCTCTCATTTTCCCAAAGTATTCAAAATTAAGCACAAATACTATTAAGAATGTTGCTTTTATTGCCTTCAGCTTCCTTCCGTGTGTGTGTGTGTGCACGTGTGTGCACGTAAGCAGTGTTGCTGTCTTCATATGAGTTCTCTGTTTTTTCCACACCATCCCTCTCTGATGCAGAACTTAGCACTTCTTTGCATTTTTCAGCGAAATTCCAGTCACACAGAGAGCATTAGAGAGGAATTCAGATGTTACTAAAGATTTCGTACGGGAGCCAGAGTGAGGACATCTTCTGTAGCAAAGACCTTGATGTTTGCATCAACTCTATCTTCCCTACTAAGTCAGGATGAATCCCCTCCAAATCACACTGGGGTTTGCCCCTGTCCTCAGCCTTTCTCCCCTGGTACACCCAAGGTCTCTTTTCTAACTTCTCCCTCCTGAATTTTACCTCTTTCCTCTCACATTGTCCTTCTCTGCCACTCCCCATGTCATTCAGAGCAGCTCAATTTCTCCAGCTTCCAACTCAAAGAAAGGGCTTTCCCGTCTGCATCCTCTCTCTGAGGGCAGTGGTAGATTTTATACATTTTTCTTTTGCATGTGTAAAAATGGAGCTATGCAACACTGTGATTATTTTTCTTCAGTTACGAATTTTTGAAGATATCCTGGGGCACCTGGCTGGCTCAGTTGATTGAGCGTCCAACTCTTGATTTTGGCTCAGGTCATGATCTCACAGTTCCTGAGATCGAGCCCTGCATTGGGCTCTGCTCTGACAATGCAGAACTTGCTTAGGATTCACTCTTTCCTTCTCTCTTTCTCTGCCCTTCCCCCACTTGCACACACGTGCACTCTCTCTCCCACTCAAAAATAAATCAACTTAAAAAAAAAAAAAGAACTTTTAAAGATATCCTGTATAATATCTTGATATAAATATGTGCTGCTTCCTTTTTGGGAAAAAATGCATGCTGGTAGAAATCCAAGACATCCCCCCAAATCTTCACCCTCTATGCATGCCCTATGTAATTCCCTCTGTTTCAGTGAGGGAAGAACTTATAGTATATGATGAGCTCTCCCCTCTATAAACGTGTTATGTTCCACCATCTAAGGGAATTTGCAGAGGTAAGGTGGGTTGCTAATCATCTGGCTCTGAGTTGATCAAAAGGGACATTATCTGGGTGGGCCTGACCCATTCTCAAGGGCACCTTGATTTTCTTAATCTTTTTTAATGTTTATTCATTTTGGGGAGAGAGAGAATGAATGAATGAATGAATGAATGAATGAATGAATGAATGAATAAATGAATACAGGGGAGGGCAGAGAGAGACGGAGACACAAAATCCAAAGCAGGCTTCAGGCTCTGAGCTGTCATCACAGAGCCCTAAGCGGGGCTCAAATCCACGAATCGTGAGATCGTGACCTGAGCTGAAGTCGGACGCTTAACCAACTGAGCCACCCAAGTGCCCCTCAAAGTCACCTTTAAATTGAAGTATGGAGGTCAGAGACTGGAGGTGTGAGTGGGTACAGGAAGGGACCACATGGCAAAGAACTAACATAGCTTCCAAGACCCAAGAGTAGTCCCCAGCAGTTAGAAAGCAAGACATCAGTAACCTCCATTCCATAGCTACAAAATGCTGAATTCCCCCACAACCACCTGAGTTGAAAATTATCTGAATTTCAGAAAGGGACACAGCCCAACTTAGTTCCAGACTTGTGAGACCCTGGAAAGTGAACCCAGTTCTGTGCCTGGATTCTGAACTTCGAGAATCGTGAGATAATAAATGGGTGTTGACTTCAGCCACTAAACTTGTAGTAATGGGTAACACAGCCATAGATGATTACTAGGTGCCCTTTATTTGGGGCTGGTTTTCTTTTCATTGTGCTTGTTAAAATAGTCTCACATTTTTGAAATGATGGTGGTAGTAAAGGAGAGGTTTTTATATGTTTAATAAAAGGTTCTTTCTTTGGCAAAACAAAAAGTTGATCTGTCCAAGTCAGCTCTCGCCTGCCTTCTATGGCTTGACTGTGAACAGTTATATCACCAAGTCTAGGAATCAGAGTGAAATGTGCCCCCTTTCCGTCACTGAAGGTATCCCCTTTCCCAAGGCTCACTTCAAGTCAACTTTTTCACCAGGGTTCATAGGGATGTCCTGCCCCTGAGACATCCCCTTCTTCCTAGCAGTGAGTTCTTAGAACCTGTGCCCAAATAATGACTTTGATTTTGTTGTCAAGGTGGCTTTGAATCCTGTGTCCTTCGGTGCTCTCCACTTTTTGTCTTGCCTTCCTAGCTAGGGGCCTGAGGGCAGGACTCCAGCGTGTAGCTCCCGTGTCCCCACTGAGCCTAGCCAAATGCCCCATACACAGTCGGTCCTCCCACACACTTGTGCATGGATTGATTTTACAAGTCAAGGACCAGCACTCCCTATTAATAAAGTCAGTCAACTCACCTTTTGATTCTTCACCCGCTCCTGTGTTTAGATATCACCTGCTGTATTTGGCCCCATCTTTGCTAAAGAAAAAAAAAAAAAAGAAGAAGAAGAAGAATGAAAAAGAAAAGACCTCTGGGCATAAATCCCTCTTTCAGAGAGAGAAATAATTTGAGCAGCAGCTGGTCCGTGGCATTAAAGATTGAATGACTGTAATGTGTTCAGACCATGGTTGGCTTGTTAGGAGTTCTGTGTAAGGCAAGAAATAACCTGAGAGCCACAGGCCTCGGACACAGCAGGGAAGGGGATTGTCAGTGGTGGCATCCTTCCTTGAGGCAACCTGTTATAATTCCTGGGCCGTTAGCACAGACACCCTTCAATAGCTTCTCATTAACTGCAGGAAAATATCGACCATCTCTGGTACACTGTGCTCTCAGCCCCTTGCAGCCTCATCCCCACTGCTGTCCTTGTGTGGGCTTCTGATCTAGTTTTGCTCACCTGCTGGCGGTTCTTCTGTACCCTGGGGTTTCCTTCCCCTCCAGATTTGGTCTATGCAGTTGCCTGTTCTGGAGCAAACGTTCCTACAGCCCCTCCCTGCAATCTGTGCAGTTTTCCGTCAAGATGCCCATCAAATGTCACCTCCACACACCCTTCCCTGACCTCCCTGGGCAGCGGACTTCTTCACAAACATGTACCGAATACGCTCCCTGCGCCGAGCACTTTATAGGAGTTATCTTACGTAGTGCTCACAACAGCTCAGGAGGCAGAGGTTATCCTCATGTTTACAGAGGATGAAGCCAGGTGTTTAGGAGTTACCTGCCCGAAACCCCTGCTTATCATGACAAGGCCCTTTGCCTTGCCTCCATGCTATGCTGCCATCTGGGTCCCCAGAGCTTATGCCTGGGCTGTGGGGGAGCTCTCATGACTTCCTGTCACTGTTGATTCAAATATTTCTCCCCAGTTGGTCTTTGAACTTCAGGAAGATCAGGATCACATCCCCTCCATCTTAATACACACCTCATAAAATATGGGACTCGCCTGAGCTTCATAAATGAGCGGTCGGAAAAATAGCAAGAGGAAACAGGTACGAAGGAGAGAAACATTTAAGAGAAATTCTCATCTACTCAGAATTAAATTTTCTATGGTAAGGCCAATCACTAATGGCCACATTAGAAGGGCCTGCCTTCCTTCCGCTTTTGTTTCAAAGAAGGGAAAAGGAAAATTGCAGGAAAAAGCCACACACAGAGCAAGGGAAATAATGGGGGAAGGAGAGCAAGTCTGCTTCTTGCTCCATAATATGGGTTTTATTGGATCATTGATGTTTAATATGCTTATTTAATAAATATTGGATGAAGTCCGCGATCCGCCACTGTGGGCATTCAGAGCAATGGTTTTAAGATATTCCGCTCCCAAAGCTCATTTTCACAAACTTTCTGCCTTATGGCATCGTATATAACACATGTGGAGAAGAAAGATCTTTTCCTTGAAGCGGAGGCTGATGGCATTTAATGCCTGGTTTGGGGAATATAAATGGCCAGCTCTCGGGGATGGTGATGTGGGGAGAGAGGAGGGGCACAAGGTAACATTTACATGCTCCTTTATGTTACTGTTGAATATGTAATGAGACATTATAAAGCCGTACACAACTTAATAAAAGTTTATCACTGCCCCCTAAACCCTTTTATCTTTGCAGTTGTCAGTCTGAATGTTTCTTGACATTCTTTCCTGAATTCAGCATTTTACAAGGGCTAAGAGGCATCTGGTAAAAGCAACCTGATGCAGCCATCTCTACATTTTGTGGACTGACACATAGCAGACTTACGAGCTGACAAACTTTGAAAGCTTTTCTTTTTAGCTCATCTGCTTCCTGAGCAGGAATCCACACTTGGTTTTCATTTGCTCAATGCTTCTTGTTCCTCTTGGTTCCCCTTCCTCCTCGGTGTTCACCTTCTCCTTACATCCTCAAAGCATCTCTCGCTTTGAGTCATTCTCTCCTCCTTTTCCATGACAGAGGAAGCTGTACCCTTCCTTTCCAAGGTCAAGACCTTTGTTTCTGGGGAAGAGGTACAGGTGAAAGCTGAGAGTTCCATGGTCAGGTGCACTGCTTGCACACGGTGATTTTAAGCAGGTCCCGTACTTCTCTGTGCCTTGGTTTCAGCAGAGTTGCAGAGGAGACCATGGCCCTTCTCTTGCTTGCCTCCCTGGTCAATGTTGCTGTATATTTCTCCCCAACTAAAGGATCTTATACCCTCTTGGCAGTAGAAAGACAAACATGAAACGGTACCGTAATAAAAACTACCTAAAATGTACTCGAGATTCCTTTGTCCTTAGAAAGAGATGAACTTTCTTTGACTCTGGCTCTGTGTCTCGAAGCCATGCTTATTTCTCTGTTTGTCTGCACTGCAAGACAAGCCCTTCTTCTCAGTCCCCACTGCCTCCCCACCGATTCCCTTACCCCTTAACCCACTACAAACCCCATTCTTCCTTCCTCTGTCTTTTCAGAATTGTTCTCTTGAGGGTCGTGATGACCTACTGTTTACATCCAATAGCCTTTATTCCTTTTTCCTTCTTGATGTCCCTGTGGTATTTTTTACTACATTGGTCAAATTCTTGTCTTTGAAAGCAACTATGAACATTTTTGGACATTATGTCCAACTAAGGGCTTCCTCCTTGTTTTTTCACTTTGTTTTTGTTTTTTGTAAGATAACACACTTCTGGTCTCCCGAGCTTCAGACCATAGCCTGCACTTGGAGTTGCTCATTGCCTTTATTTGCTCACTCCCAGCATCTCCAGGCCCTACTAGAACCTTGACTGCAGTTTTTTTTTTCCTTCCTCCCCTTTTGCAGACACATTAGTTGTGTTGTGTCTGTGCCCAGCCTCTTAAGATTTATGTGGCCTTTGACCACTAAACTTGTCTCAGCTTTGCCTTCCTCATCTGTAATATGGATAATAATCATAATAGTTTCTACCTCCAAGAGTTATTGTGAACATCAAACAGAGTGGTAGATAATCTTATCTCTTCTTGTACTAAGCAGTCCTTTTATCTGCAGCACACTATCCCAACCCTCGGGGTTAGGTTTTCTTGTTTGTTTGTTTTTTGTTTTACTAGAACAAGAGGTAGTCTTTTCATTTTCAATCCTTTTTGCTATATACATCTTCCACCCCATCCCCCATCTACTGCAAATACTAGACCCCACACACAAATACTAATTCAGTTTTACTACTGTGCAGTGGGGAGGGCTCAGAAAGTAAGATGTTACAACAAGTGTATAGGTTTTGGAGTTGGCAGACCTTAGGTTAAATCCTCCTTCTGCTACTTCTTAGCTGGATAACTTTCGTCTGACTACTGAACCTCTTTGAGTTTCAATTGCCTCAAGTTAAAGACCAAAATATCACAGACGCCCTGCAGAGGTGGTAGAGGAATTAAAAATATCAAGGCCTTATTACAGAGGTCATACTCAGTAAATGGGAGCAGCAGGATATTAAATCAGTCCCTGTTCTCTTTAACCTAAAGAATGAACTCCTAAAAGCTTTGGTGGACAGTCAAGTTCATCTACAGCCCAGCCTCAACCTGACCTTTTAGCTGCCATTGCTGTCGTACCTCCCAGTATCCTCCTGTATGAGCTGCTTGACCCACATAAGGGGCCACATTTTTCTCAGCCTCTGCCCTGCTATTTTTCTCACTCTTCCTTTCTGGAATCCCAATCTTCTCTCCTTCTCTCTTGACCAGTCCCTCTTGTTCTCCCAGGACGGGATAAAGTCTTACTTCATGAATAAAAAGAAGGGATCTAGACCTTACCATGCCAGTTTAGTTGGAACTTTGTCACATTTAGTGTATCAGTGCCTTACATTAGCAAATGATTTTACAGTATTTGACATTATTTTTTAAATGACCAGTTTTTAAGTCATTTTTTTTAACATTTATTTATTATTTTTGAGAGAAACAGAGTGCCACTGGGGGAGAGGCAAAGAGAGGGGGAGACATAGAATCCGAAGCAGATTCCATCCAAGCTCTGAACTGTCAGCACAGAGCCTGATGTGGGGCTCAAGTCCACGGACTGTGAGATCATGACCTGAACTGAAGTCATATTAACTGACTGAACCACCCAGGCACCCCTTGACGTTATTTTAGAATAGTATTGTATATACACCTCTCTCTCTCTCTCTCTCTCTCTCTCTCTCTCTCTCTCTCTCTCTCTCACACACACACACACACACACACACACACACACACATACACTTTTTTTTTGGATGGATTTTTCTTTGTTGCCTGTGTTTCCTTTATAATGCCGAGACGAATGTTGAGCAGTTACACACTAAAAGCTTAGTAAACTCTTGTTGGTGATTTCCTAGGTTGATTTTCATGGAATTTTCAGTTTATGTACCATCTGATCCTTAGGACGCACCATTTATTTCTTGGCCCCTGCACAGAACCTTTCCCTCCAAGAGGTTCCATCTGCTTTGCAGAAATTAGCTCATGAGTCATTTCCTTTCCCACCCTCCTTGTAAACTGCAAAAAGCAGGTGGGCAGCCCCTCTGGGGGAGGTGGGAAGTAAGGGTCAGATGGAGCACTGGGGAATTGAAAGTAGGCTCAAGTTAGTCAAATCCTGGTTCAGATTATCATCCCCCAAGGCACATTGAGAAATGAAGCAGGGAGATCTCTCTACAGAAGAAAGAATAAGGTGCTTTGGAGCCAGACAAGACTGGGCTCAGATCCTGACTCTGCCTGTTGTGTACTCTGAGACCTAGGGCGAGTTGCTCATCCTCTCTGAATCTTTGTTCATCAATCTAGAAAGTGAGAGTAACAATATCTGCCTACTGGACTATTGTAAGATGCGAGAAATTGTATAAAAAGCTCACACTACTGTAAGATGCGAGAAATTGTATAAAAAGCTCCTAGCACGGTTCCTGGCCCAGCATAGACATTTAATACAATTATTCTTCAGTCCCAGAGGTGTTTGGAATGCCTCCCAGAGAGAACGCTGCCGAAATTATGGATGCATGTGCCAAACACTTGGCGAACAACTTCTCATCTACATTCAGGCCTGTTGTCAAATCATTTTTAAAAGTTGATTATTTTGTTCTTCTTGCTTAACAGTAGGAAAATTTGATAAAATACACCTGTGAGTTAGGGCTGTTTTTGTTACTTCCTACCTGACAGCCAGAAGGAAAAGTCTGAAAATTACCTTTGTCCCTTTACTTTGAATTTTCAAGAACTGATCAATTTTTATGCTCCCTAAAGAGAGGAAAGTTCAATAAGGCAGTCTGGAATTTGGCTAATATTTTTTAGTCAGGCATTCAGAATGGACCTTGATAGGATGTTTGTTTCACCTTCGTGTATTACATTCACCTTTTTAAAGTGACTTAGGGAAATGGAATGTGGAAACATTGTACTATGTGGGGGGCCAGGGTGGCACCGAACTTGCCCACATCCTACCTGAGTGAGACACGTTCGTGAGGAGGCCTTTAATTTCTCACCATTTCCCCTCAAAATGATTAGCATGATCACTCAGCCTACCAGATTTATTAAGCATTTCTTCATATAAAATTAGTGTACATTGGGACGCCTGGGTAGCTCAGTCGGTTAAACCTCTGACTTCACCTGAGGTCATGATCTTGCGGTTTGTGAGTTCGAGCCCCGCATCGGGCTCTGTGCTGATAGCTCGGAGCCTGGAGCCTGCTTTGGATTCTGTGTCTCCCTCTCTTTCTGCCCCTCCCCGACTTGCTCTTTCTCTCTCTCTCTCTCTCTCTCTCTCTCTCTCTCCCTCTCTCTCTCTCTCCCTCTCTCTCTCTCTCTCAAAATAAATATTAATTTCTTTAAATATTATAAAATTAGTGTACATATATAAAAGGACTTCTAAGAACTGTAGTACTCTAGGAGTATATACAACATAACAGCTATTTTTTCCTACCCGTTTTTATAAACTGAAGAAGGCATAGTAATAAAAACAGCAACAGACATAGGTGTTTTGTGCTTTGTAGCTTAATTAATTTGAGCCTCAAAAATCCTATGAACTAGGTTGTTTGTTTTTCCTTTTATGAATAAGCACAGGGAGGCACAGAGATATGAAGTCACAATTGACTGAAGTCTCCGGTTATAATCAGAGGTATTAGTGTTTATATGTGGGCAGTCTGTCTCCAGAGTCCATGAACATAATGGCCATATAGAGAAAATTCATATTCTGTGACTTACTCGTTCCTTCCTGTAGTACATCTGTATTAATCATCTACTGTGTGTCAGGTGGGGCAGACCATGGTGGGATGAGGGCTGGGGGGCAGGTGGTACTAGGGGGAACTGGAAGGGCTTGCTTCTTGCTCTCATGGAGTTCATAGCCTGGTGGGTAGGTAAATACACATGTGAATGAGGAGGTAACTAATTGCACATGGAAATGGATAAGTGTTGTAACTAGAACCAGCAACCACTGAGATGGAGAATGAAGGATCAAGGGAGACCTCTCTCTAAATTGGACGATCAAGGAAGACTTCTCAGAAGGGGTGACGTTTAATCTAAGATGCAAGAAATAAGGAGGTAGCCTGACACATCTGTGACACCTCAACTTTGTTGTTACATAGAAGCCCAGGGCAGAGAGAAGACCAAATATAACACATTACTTTAGACTAAAAAGGGATTTCATCCTTTAAACCCAGCAAGGCAGACAAAACATCCTGCAACAGGATGGAGGTGGAGGGTTTTTTCCTCACAGTTAAAATCTCGAATTTCTTGCAGTAGCTGCACAGTCCTATCCCATTTACCTCATTCTTGAGCCTTCTCAGTGTGGACAACAGATGTTGTCTTTGCTGGCCAGGACATTCACAATGGATTTCTCATAGGTTAGTCTCCTGGAACTGAAGCTAGAAAACTTGAGTAAAGGAAGCCTTTTTTAATAGAAGCAAGTACCTTAGCAAAGAGCTTGGGACTCAGAAATGGTGAATACAGAACATAGAGTTCAAGGATGGAGGAATATGGGCTGCTTCCTTAAAATGGGCCTGGGTGAGAGAGAAAACCAGTTCCTTTGGATTTAGGTCATGCAGAATTTGTGAACTTTCAGAAAGGCTAATAAACGTTGCTTCGCAGCACATGTCTTCCTTAAGAGTATAATATGGCATCCTGGCAGCCCCTTTCTCTGCTCCCATGATTTTTGAAAGAATATTTTAAATACTTTGAGTAATTTTAGTATTAAACTGTGCCCAAGAACTGAAGGGGCAACCCATTATTAGAGGACTCCACAAACGTTTTTCATTACAGTTTTCTAAAGCGAGGTGCTTGTAGGTTTCTACCACCCACCACTTTTAAATGCTTCACTGATTCTCTTTCTTGAATTTATAAACTCAACCTATAAAAACAATTTTAAATGTCTATCAATAGGGTATTAGTTAAACTATTAAAATTCCATACAATTTAATAATATGTGTCTTTTGAAAAGAATAAGCTAAAACATCAGATAACATCATAAAAGGGTATTCCTGATGTAAAGTTGACAGGAAATTAAGTTTACAGAAGAGGGGCCAGCATATCACATACAGTTTCTGTAAAGGACTGGATAGTAAGTATTTCAGGCTTTGAAAGCCATATGGCTTCTATCACAACTCCTCTTCTCTGCTGCGTTGGCGTGAAAGCAGCCACAGACAATACGTAAACAAATGAATGTGGCGGTATTCCAATACAACTTTATATACGAAACCAGGCAGTGGGCCCGCGGGCTGTGGTTTATAGACCTTTATTATACACTACGGAGAGTGTGACATAATTTGTTATTAAACAGTAATTAAATATTTGGAAGGCTGTCTACCAGATTGTTTAGTGTTGATTATATTTTAGGAATGGGAAAATGGTGTGATATAAGCACTTGGTAGCTTCAAATAAACAATAATTGATTGCCCTTATAATCAGCAGAAACAATGAAGATACTTCAATTTTGAAGAAAAAGAATTCAGACTTTTCACTCGTTCTAGGTGGTTCAGCCCAAATAAATAATCTTTAACTATATTCTTACTATGGCATTAGAGTAGTTGCTGGTGTTTTATTCATTGGAGACAGCAACCAGAAGTATAAAATTAAACTAATTAAATTTACACAAGAACAGAGCATAATTACCCTCAATCATGAACAAGTTTTCAGTCTTGAAGAGTGTTTGGATATCAAGTGAAGTTCTGGCTTTAGTTATACTCTGATCTCGTATTCTAGACAAAGATAAACGTTGATGCAAATCCTTAGGGAAAGCAAATTTTAAAATATAACAAAACCTGAGGAATATACCTGGTCTGGTATTTCTCAGCAACCTGAATTTTGCATTATCAGAGCATTGGCCATCTTTTGCATATTGCACTAGATTAGAAGGTGCCCTTACTTTCTTTTATCAAATTACATTAATAAACACAACTGAAAGAGAAGGAAGATTAACCATCTGTTTGGAACACAATTTACATTTGAGATACATCATCCAAGTCCAGTTGATACAATAGAACGATTAACATGTAGTGTAGGTTAGAGGTTATTTTAATGAAAATGGAAGCAGAAACTCAACTTGTAGGCATTGAATGGCCTACCCTCTGTGTGACTCCAGAATACCAGGGTAGACACTACCCCCATCTTGTAATGTTTCTGTTACTGTGAAGTCTGCATTCTGTGGATTTTCAGCATCAGTTAAATGAAGCAAAGCTATGGTTTCTAATTTACTCCTAATTAGAGAAAATTCTTTTTAAAACTTTCAACTAAAATAGCTTTGTATTTTCAAATGCAGAATCATGGGTTGGCAAATATATATTTAGTAAATATACATCTCATTATTTATCAAGTTACTAGAAAGAAATGAATTCTTTTCCTATTTTAGGGAGATTACAATCATTCCATTATCTCCCCACAGTTACAATGAACTCTCCATTAAACATCACTGGGCATTTATGTTTTTCCTCCTTTTAACTATCCTGGAGAAATTTCTAGGAGGGAGATAAAGTACTTTAACATCTAAATTTGTTTGTTCGTTCACAAACATTTAACAAACGCCCCACAGTATGACATGTCCTATGTTAACGTATTTGGGAGTACAGGAGTCAACCTGTGTGTCATCTCGGGCAAACTACTTCATGTCTCTGGTCTCCTTTGTCCTGTTTGTCTTATAAAGAAATCATTTACGGGAAGTTCCCAGTCTCAGGCAGATCCTGGGAATCCATATTGTCAAGTTGCTTTCCAAACCTTTAGGGGAATTTGCAACACTATCAGCAGTCTTAGGGTACACTAATGACCATCAAAACTTTACCAGCAAGGGCTTTGTGTCCTTTTAAATTTTTAGTCATTGAAATGAGTGAGAAATGGCACCTGATTTATTTATTTTTCCTCCTTGTGTCATTAGTGAGTTTGAAGAAGGCACAATTTTGGCTCTAAGTCAAATGCAGTTTCAATTCTGTATCTTATTCTTAGATTTTCTTTGCATAAAAAAAAATCATTTTGTAGTGGCAGGAAGTAGAAGAAAGGGCATAGGAGAACAATGTTTTTTTAAAAAATTCATTTTAGGGGGGAAAACTGAGAAAACTATTTCCACTACACATTGTACATTGCACATTGTGATAATGCAGTGATGCTTCAAATGTTTCGATTGAATTACTGCATCTCATTCCCCCAAGTAAAATCCTCAATTTCTCTGTGTTTACCTTTGTTCCAAACATCACATGTTTATTTCCATCCCAGCTTCACGTTCAGAGACAAGATCCTAAGCAATAAGGCAGTAGCATACCTCTCTACTGATTAATAAAAGATTGTGAGCACCTCTAAATGCAAAATGCTCTATAAATGCTTTGGGATGATGATGATAAGAATGCCTCACAGGGAAATGGAGAAAGCAAATGAATTTTGGGAAATTTGCTTAATATTTACAAGTGATTTTCAGAGAATGTCTTAGGTGCTGTCTCAGTCAGCTTGGGTTGCTGTAACAAAATATCACTGACTGAATGACTTAATAAAAATTTGTTTTCCCACAGTTCTGGAGGCTTGGAAGTCCAAGGTCAAGGTCCAGCAGAGTTTGGTTTCTGGTGAGGCCCCTCTTCCCAACTTGGAGACAGCAGCCTTCCTTCTGTGTCCTCACAGGACAGGGGAGGAACAGAGAACTCTGGTTTTTCTTGCTCTTTTTTTTTTTTTTTTTTTTTAATTTTATAAGGGCACCAGTTCTGTAGGGTCAGAGCTTCACAGCTATGACCTCTTTTAACTGTCATCACCTCCTTAAATGTCCAGTCTCCAATACAGTCATGTATTTGGGGGATAAGCCTTCAGCATATGAGTTTGGGGAAGTCACAGTTGCATTCATGGCAATGTACACTCAGAAATTGAACCATTGCTGGTCTGGAGCTCAGTTGTCAATTTAACAGTATGATTTCTTGCCCTCAGCATTTGTCATGGTTGGTCCACAATATAAGAAGTACTTCCACTCTTCTGCACCGTGAGAAGCGTGAAGTAGATGGAAACATTCAAGACTGGGTTTGGATGACATCTGTCCATTGATTTGTTAACATACAAGGCAGTAATGAGGATCAACAAGATTGCAGACTCACAGATCTCAAAAATCATCCACACAAAACTTACACCCAGATATTCAGGTGGAAAAATTGAGGTTCAAAAAGTTGAAGAGCTTTTCCATAGGTCATTCTGATAATTCATTATCAATATGATCCTAGAGGCCTTGTGGCAACCATCAGAGTGCTTAGTATGGTGATACATGGGATTGTATTTCAAATGAAAGCTTATATGAAAATTAATTCCAATTTTATGGGATAAATCAACATAGATTAGGATATTTGTGGTTGCACAAAATGTAAATTGACTCTGATCTTAATCAAAAGGATGTTGGAGGCTCGCAGAATCAGTGAGGAGGACAGGGCTTTGTTTTGGTGACTAGGGGTGTGAATCCCAACAGCCACTGGGTGGGAAGTACCCCCAGAATCATTTACTGGACACCCATCCCTGCTGCTGGAGGGCACAGTCTCCACCACAATCACTCTGAGTGAATTCAAACTATCCTTCATCTTAAAGGGACTGTATAGAATGTCACAGTGCTAGGAAGGATGTTTCCAGTTATCTTTGATCATGCACTCATGACTCCTCCACATGGGACCAAAAAGGGAAGATCTTGGCCCCTATATCTTCCACCAGGAAAAATAGGCCCCATCTCCGCATATAAAAGGGGGATACCTCAAAATAGGAAGTTGTTAGATGCAGGATATCCAAAGAACAAAACAAAAACTAATATCTGCTACGGTTTCCGACCTAAGAGCTTCTACAGCTGAAAACATTTTGTGCTGAGGTAGGTTCATTTCAAGTTCATGTTTCAGCTCTCCCTAGGGGCCTCTGGTGTGCTGCTAGAGACTAGTGTACGTTTGGCATTACCATTTATTTTCCCATTATATTCCCATTCAGAATGAAATCTAGTGTTGAATTCTCTCCTTTTATACATGTTGATTCCAGCATTCGGTTCCCATTGTGGTTCTAGAGATACATAGCAACTTGGCTGCCTCAGAATGAAAATAAACTTTATTAACCTACTTTGCTAGCTTACTATTATTAAGGGGCATATCTCAGTGCATTCTTTAGGCTATTTTTCCAACCACCCATAGAATCCAGACACACTTGTCATTCATGATCTTGCCACCAAAAAAATGAAACGGTATTTGATCACATGGGTTCACTTTTTCACTTGTGGGTTTGACTAAAATAAAAGTAACAATCACAATTACCTGTCCCTTAAGCAGCAAGGGATCTTAACCAAAAGAATGGGAGTTTGTTGATAGCAAAGTTATGGTCCCAGATCATGTCTCTGTAGAGAATTCTTAGTATCCTACCTTTTGCTGTACAACCCATGGCCACCATCCATTGCCGGGAACGTAGCCACAATAGGGAGTTGAAGTTTAAGAACTGATGTTCTGTTGGTGAAATAGCATATGCATCTTTATTTAGTCCATGACACTTGCATCTCCATCACTTTCTTTTTTTTTTTTTAGGATCAGATTTATACTTTTTACGAAACAGGAATACTGCCACTCAGAATGGAGTCTGGCTGATGTTGTGGATCACTTAAAGAATGTGATAAAGTTGTCCTAGTCGGCAAGCAGTAATGACAGGATGGTTATGGGTCAGCAACAGGCTGGCCCTCAAGAAGCAAGGGGAGATAGGGATTCGTAGCTGTCATTTGTATCATGTATTGATTTCACAAAAGGACAAGAAAAAACAGAAGGCTGTCATGACCGATGTTCTTGATCTTTTACTGAAACATTTTAAAAACATCTTTCTGGACAAAGACCTAAGCCCATTTCCATGGTTCCACAGCAGAACGGTCTTCCCATTTCCATAACTGATAGTTACCAGGGTTAGTACATATGTCTCTAAGTGTGCACTAAGCATGGAGAATAAACTTGTATACTAATACAGTAGTCTTTTTTTCTTTATCCTTGCCAGGGGTGACTGCATACCAGCAGGTATCAGAATGTTTAGTTCTGCTGAGATGGTAAGACTCTGATGACATGGTTTTGTCCCCTTTCCCCACCTCAGTCTCTCCCTTCCCAAACACTGGTCCTAGCGTATCTTGCTTTAGCTTTCTCAGCATCCTCCCACAGTAACTTGCCAAAATATCTACTCAGACTTGGCCCTCAACCTCACCATTTTTTTTTTTTCTTCACGACGCTCAAGTCTTCTAAGTGTTATTTACATCATACTTCGGTTTGAGTCCAGAGCACTGATGGACCTATCGTTATGGTTTGAACAGAGTCAGATATAAAATGTCCAAGAAATTCCTGCCATGTGAGTTTACATATGAAAATGTTTAGTATATTATAAATGCAAGGGAAGCTATTTCAAAGGGGAAGCACATAATATATATGTGAAGCATGACAGAAATACCAAATATGTTCTTGGGGCGTTTTTACTAAGCCCAGACCATTAGGACTTTACAAAATATTGGAAGAATGTTCTATAATATTCCAAATAACTCACATAACTAATCTATGTGAATTTCACAGGGCTGTGAACTTCTTTGCCTGAGCATTTCTATACGATTTACGTAAAACTCCATTTCAACTGAGGCCAGATTCTAATTTCAATTCCTACCTTACAAAGAAACTTACGCTGCCTCTTCTCAACCTGCTGGGCAATGGTGTTCAGGTTTTTTGCTGAGATAAGAGACCAACGTGGTATTTCCATGGTGTTTTTTTTTTTTTTAAAGAGATTCTATGCTGTGTAATTGCCAAGACAATGAGCTGCAAGGTACAGTTACTATCTCTTAGAAATGAAAGCTCCTTCCCACTGTAAGAATTATGTTATTCTTCAGTAGTGTTGACAAGATGAAGAGCCATTTTGGAAGTTATGATTCTAAAATGGCTATCTGTTGGTGAACCATGCTTCAAAGTGGTTATGATTCAATTCCAGTCAACTGACATTTATGGCTTTCAGGGTCTAGGTTGGGGCTCTCAATTCCGCTCAAGCAGGTGTCTGCAAACAAGCATCTGTTATGTTTAAGTTTCCTGATATATTTCTTTGAAACCTGCTATTTCCCCTAAATCAAATGCTTAGTTCAGCAAAACCTTTAAAAACAAAACAAAACAAAACAAAAAACACAAAATGGTCCCAATGGGACACTTGACAGAAAACTTACAGAAAGAAAGGCACAATGAAAGTACATGGAGGGGTATAGAACAGAAATATCCAAATTTCTCTCATGCCCTCTGAACTATTATTAATAGTGGGGTAATAATGCAGCCTAGATGGCATAGCGTCTTCAAGCATTTTCTACTAGATGGGCAAATGAAAGCATCATAATAGTTAGGTTGCAGAACTAGAATTTTTTGTGGTGTGGTGGAAAGAGCAACCCTTTGACACCTTGCGTCTGCATCCTGACCCCGAATCTACAAATTCTGTGACCTTGGATGAATTTCTGATCTCATATTAGCATTGGCTTCTATCTCTGTAAATTCAGGGTACTTCTATTAGATGAAGGAAATTTTCATCCATACACAAGTATTTACTGAGTCCCAGCTATGTGTGAGGTACTTTGTAAATCATTGGGCACTTAGATGACAATACAAAACAACAAAAATCAGGTCATATCTTTGCCCTTATGAAGCTTATATTCTAAAAAGGCCTAGTGTAAATCACACTGGTTTTAGGTCCCACATGTCTGCTAGAGCAGACTGCCCTTTGAGATATACATTAAATAAATGTAATCCTACTGTTATGTGCCCACCAAGTAATTCAGTACCCCTCCAGGTAGCCTCAGCAATGCCTGGGAGAAGGAGACATGTCTTTATTTTTTCCACTTCTGGGTTTGAATTCTTGCTTTTGCTCTATTACTTCAGGTGATGGATCTTCGCATTTTTCAGCTCCTACCATCCCTGTTTTGTACACCCAACACATTTCAAACTCTCAGTGCCCATAATTCCACCAACGTGAGACTACTGGTCAAGCATTTGTTATGTGTGATTTAGGATGATAGAGGTGGCTTACATCACAAATCATTTAAATTTGTGTGTGTGAAAAGTTCTTTGGCTGTAGCCCCACCAGAAATTCCCAACTGACTCCATTTCTCCACAGAGCCTGCCTTCCACCATATTGTTAAGCACCCCCCCTCCGCCTCCTTCAGTCCTGATGCCTGAGGACTTACCTGCCAACCCATAACTGTCTACTGAGCATTGTGTCACTTGGAGACCTGTGTCTCGTTGAAGCAACCCTGTTACTTGTTGTTAAAGTAACACGTTTTCCCTGCCTGTTCGTTATGTTGGTGTTGGTGTTTGGCACTACGAACAATTGAGTTATCTTTGCTTTATTCTAAAACTGCTGACAGCTTTCTTCACAACAGCTGATGAATTTTATAAGCACAGATCCATAGGACTGCCCCTGTGACAAGACACTCGGCCACACATGTACTTTTAGTCCAATAACATCATCTTCCCACTTGTACAATTGCCTTTGAAGTGGAGACGCCGAGGTGTAGTGTGAAGGACATAACTTGAGAGGGGAAGAATGGGTGACAACAGGGGCAGACGGGGCACATCTCAACAGCCATAGAGTTTGAATTGCTAACATGGTCTTTACGTAAATGAGAGTCTTTGGTAACACTTGAAGCTCTCAGCGGTGTCCTGTAAAGGCCCATTATGAAATCATAGGTGCTACTTGCAGAAACCTGGGGGATTCCTTCCCTTACTCAGCACTGCCTTTGGAAAGTATTCCAACTGGCCCTGGTTTAAGGATAAACCCTAAAACCCAGTGAGTGAGGCTTTCCCAGGACTAGCACTTGGGATAAATGTGCAATGACAGCGTGTGCCCTCTGCAAATTACAGAGATAAGTAAGCCTGGTATGATGCTAAGCCAGTGAGTCCACAAAGTGCTTTTGGAAACATACACCTTCCGCCCACCAGCTCGAAGTGTTTTATCAGCACTTTACTAATGTGGTTTTCCATGAAGGTCAGAAAGTTAAACTTATCACCCAGAAGCCAGGGTTGATAGTTCATATCTTGATCTTATCACTGGGCCTCTTTTTCCCATTCCAATTGCTTTTCAAGGACTTAGAACTGCTCGCTTGGGGGAACTGTTTGCAGTGAGTAGGAACCTAAGTAAAAATAAAAATCAGGCTGTGTAAGGCAGAAGCAAAGTGTCCAAAACAATATCACAGTTTGCTCCCCAAATGTGGGATTTGAGCCATCCATTTCTGTCAATCTTTTTCTTCTTCCTTTGGTTCCTGTTTCTCAGACATCAGAGTGAAGCCTGTTTTCCAAAAGGCAGCTGTCAAAGTGATCCTTTTTTGCTTTTCTGGCCTTCCATTCACGTATAATTGATGACAGCAGCATCACAGCAGCCTTTTAAAGGAGTCAACACTTGAAATAGAAGGGGAATCACTGAAAATGTATATGCAGCTTTACACCCTTGATATTCATAAGCAAGATAACTTGATGTGTTCCCAATTCTCCAAGTTCATGAATACCATAGGCTATAATTTCTTCAATTTCCTTATAATAAAGCAGAGTATGTCAGCAGCATTATTGATATTTCGGGCTGGGTGATTCTTTGTTTTAGGGACTTGTCCTGGGCGCTATAGCGTGTTAGCATCCCTCACCTCTACCCCACGAGTTGCCCAGTAACACAGTCTCGTACCTGATTGCGGTAACCAAAATTGGTTGAGACACTGCCACATGTTCCTGTGGGGCAAATTCTCCCCTTGTTCTGGTTGAGAACCCGTGATGTCAAGTGAGGCTAACACGTCCTTCTGTAGGTTGCTAGGGTTACAGGAAATTGTGTGCAAGGTGAGACCAAGAAATCCGCACGTTGTGAATACTAAAAGGCCAGCAGTGTTTACTCACAAACTGATGGATTTACACGGACACCAAACTCATGATGCAGGATTGGTCTTAAGAAAAGTATGTAAGCCTCCATTTCACAAGGGTCTTTAGAAACAGTTGAAACAGGCAAAGGGTACAGGTCTTCTAGATTCCCAGGTACCTTGGAGGTGAAGGTATGTCTAGTATCTTATATCCTTTCTTTCTTGAATGTCACAATTTGGATTGTGAAGATTTTGTTTCTCTTTCTGGAGTATGGCTTAGTCTATGGGGTGTGTGTGTGTGTGTGTGTGTGTGTGTGTGTGTGTGTGTTTAGATGTTAAAGGGAAAGGAAAAAAGAGGTAGGAGAGCATTTCAAGAACGGTACCAAAACCATCAGCCCCGTAGGTACAAGCTAAACCTCAGCATCCTTGAATTAACTTAATGGTCGTGTGCCAAGCTGTTCAGGTTTTGATTCTGAAAACCTC
This sequence comes from Herpailurus yagouaroundi, assembly GCF_014898765.1. Lineage (NCBI taxonomy): Eukaryota > Metazoa > Chordata > Mammalia > Carnivora > Felidae > Herpailurus > Herpailurus yagouaroundi. The sequence goes on from NW_024412377.1 coordinate 48,111,119, forward strand.
TGAGCTGCTTTCAGAGCTTGTAGCCTTGCAAAGTTGCTTTTCTGCTCTGAGCCTTAGCTTCCTCATCTATAAGGTGGGCGTGTTAACAATACATACCCAGTAGAATTGCAGAGAGGATTGAATAAGGTAATATTAAAAAGTGTGTACCTGGTATATCATGCTTAATTAATGTTATCTAATAAGATTATTGTCAGCGTCATCATTGTCCATATAATGTGAGAAATAGATGTATCTTGGATCCCAGGAGCAGGAGGCTGTGTTAATCATACTCTTCTATAAATGGCACGTTTTCATTATGGATCTGTGCAAGGTTGTCTTATTATCAGTTTGTATGAATTTGCTTCCTTTCATTACCACACCCCACTTCTCTCCCTCTTCCCTACTATTGACAATCATTCTGATATAGTTATTGAATGTCTTGTTTAAGTGTTCTTACAAAATAGATACTGTTTTTTTTGTTGTTGTTGATTTATTATTGAGAGACAGAGACAGCATGAGCATAGGAGGGGCAGAGCGAGGGGGAGACATAGAATCTGAAGCAGGGTCCAGGCTCTGAGCTGTCAGCACAGAGCCCGAGGTGGGGCTTGAACTCACAAACCGCGAGATGATGACCTGAGCAAAGTCAGACACTTAACTGACTGAGCCACCCAGGCACCCCCAGTAAATATTGTTTTATATGCAGATATCTTTAATTCATGTAAGGGATATTGTGCTCTAATCAGTTTTTTTTCCTCCTTTTCACCCAGCCTGTGGCTGCTCATTCCTGAACTCCTTTACACTTACATGATGGTCTGGGTTCAACACATTTTACCTTCGCATTCTCCCAGTAATAAGAACCCAGTGGCCTCCAGCTCTCCACAAATAACATCATCATGAATATCCTCATTTATAAACCTTTAAGAGCCATGTGAGAATTTATTTGGATATATACTGTTCACACATTCCTGTCAGACAGAAGCTGAAAACTAGGAGAGCATTTCAGGTTTCCAGTCTTGCTACATCAATACCTCTATTGCTTCAGTTTCATTCAGAGCAAAAAATAAATTAAAAAAAAATCAATATATCAAGAGGATGACCATGCTAAGCACACCTATTTGTTGTATGTTTTTATATGCTGGATGTTACGATAGATGTTTAATGTATTGAGAGCTCCCAAGACCACCAACAAGTCAGGTTTGTTAATTCTCTGGGAGGACTCAGCATATAGTAACACTATGGTGTTCCTCGGCAAAAGCAAACTAAGCCCATGAAATCAGCAAAGGAAAAGGTATATGGGGCAAAGGCCAGAGGAAACCAGATGCCAACACCCAGAGTTCTCTCACGGATGCCCCACCAAATGCATTTGCTTCTCCCAGCCACCAGCTCTGACCACACCTATCTAATATGTCCCCACTCAGGGAAAGCTCATTAGAGACTTAATGAGCAGGGCTTTTATGGGGGGTGGGGGGGGGCAGGGTTTGGTCACATAGGCAGCCTGTATAGGGGATATATCAAAATTCCAGAAAGAAAGATATTTAGCATAAACCGTATTGCCTGTACAAACAGTTTGGAAATAGTGACACATTCTTACCAGTTCTGGGAATGGTGGGAACGCTCCCCAAGTATAAGTTCCCAGACACCAGCCAAGAGCCAACTTTATCAGCAGGGCTTCTAAATGATAGCAGTCAAGCCTGCTATGTTAAGTCTTTTCTGCATATTTGTTTTCATTGTCATTCCGTGCATGCATTGGCAGGAAAGAAAATGAAACTATCTCTTGTTAAAATAAGGTGACTGATGGGGCACCTGGGTGGTTCAGTCGGTTGAGCGTCTTTTTTTTTTTTTTTTTTTTGGTAAATTTTCAGCAATTTTTTTTTTTTACAAATTATTTTTTAAATTTACATCTGAGTTAGTTAACATATAGTGTAAAAATGATTCCAGGAATAGAATTTAGTGATTCATCACTTACATGTAACACCCGGTGCTCATCCCAACGAGTGTCCTCCTTAATGCCCCTTTCCCATTTAGTCCATCCCACCCACACAATTCCCCTCCAGCAACCCTCAGTTTGTTCTCTGTATTTAAGAGTCTCTTATGGTTTGTCTCCCTCCCTGTTTTTATATTAGTTTTGCTTTGCTTCCTTTAGGTTCACTTGTTTTGTATCTTAAATTCCACATATAAGTGACTGATTCTTGATGTAGGCTCAGGTCGTGATCTTGAAATCCTGAGATCGAGCCCCAAGTCAGGCTTCTTGCAGAACATGGAGCCTTCTGTGGATTCTCTCTGTCCCCCTTTCTCCCTGCCCCTACTCTGTATGCACGTGCAATGTTTAATGTTAATAAACATTAAAAAATAAAATAAGGCAACTGAGGCTTAGAGAAGTAACCTGCTCCAGGTCACAGAGCTAAAAACAGAAAGAGCCGAAATGTACCTCAAGCTTCCTGGAAAGCAATTTATTTTTTAGATCACAGATTGGCATACTCTCTGTCATTAATTTAGGTTTGTTCCAGTAATTAGACACAGAGGATTTGACAGGTCCCCCCCCCCCCCGCCCCGAAAATAGCTTGACCTGTTATTTTCTTGTTTTTGGAAGAAGCTCCGGAGAAAAACCTTATGTAATTAAATTGACATAAGTATAGGATGTGGCTATCGCTACAGTCCTGAGCAAGGGGCGTTTCTCTTAAACTGGGTAGGTGATGGCTATTTTGAACCACAGAGAGCAAAGCCTAAAATTTTTGTTACAGTGAATACAAAGCTGGGCTAATTCCTATATGACAATCAGTTTAAAACATTAAAGTTACCTCTTTTCTGCTGTTTTCTCTGGTCGAGAAAGAACTATTCATTCTGTGCTGAGCATGCTATGTGCTTTATTCCCATTGTAGATACGGACGCCAATGCTTATATATGTTGAACTCGCTAAGTGTCACCTGACTGGTAAATGGCGGAGCCATGATTTGAATCAGGCAGGCGCCAGAATCGGAGCTCTGTTGTCATCCCCAAGCACTATACCAGTGGTGGTCAGAGTGATTCAGGTGAGGGGAACAAGACACCATGAACTAAGCAGGAAAATAATGGACCAAGTTGGTGGACCAAATTTAGCACTGGCTTGGATGTTAGTGAGCTCTGGTCTCTTTGTGCCTTAGTCCTCTTGTTTCCAAAATGAAGCTAACAGTTCCTGCCCTATCAACTGCCCAGTGTCATTCTGGAGGCCACGTAAGGTATCCGATGTAAATGTATGTTGAGTAGTTAAAAAGGGCCCATGCCAGGTATTGCCTGTTTGGTTGCGTGTGTCTTTTGGCAAAAGGTCTTTCATCAAGGGCATAAAACTGAGAATTCGGAGTATGTCTGTCAATGTGGGGAGCTTGGATAAAAGAGCCAAAATGATGTCAACACAAGTTGATTCCTCCCTGGCCAGCTTTAGGCTCTATTTGCCTTCATGTAAGCCCCTTTCTCGAAAGTGCCTCTGGTTGTGTTTGCAGGATGGCTATAGCACTCATAGACCTTGATGTCTCTGAGTGTCATATGTCTCAGGAAAGATAGTGACAGCTTCTTACATGGCTCAAACTGAGATACCCAGAATTAAGGATCATTGCCTGGGATTGACCTCATTGGGTAACACGCCTGGCCGTAAATCATTTCTACTAGGAAATGCTGGATCCTCATTGGCTGGGACCCAGCCATATGCCACCTTATAGCTGCAGGTGGAGCCAACACCATCAGAACCACTTGGAAAGGCAGTGTGGTGGCTCTCCAAGTGGCCAATACTCAAGAACGGTGATTACATTGGTAATGAAGATTTAGTGGCATCTTCTCAGCGTGTTGTAGGCACAAAATAATCTTTTTAAAACATCATAGGTAGAAGAAAGCAATGTGTTCCGCAGCGTAGCTGGTTTGTAACAGGCCAAAGTGAGAAATGCGTTTCTGAACGTTGTGTTTAGCGGGAGGGACGGCTCCCCATACACTCATACCATTTATTAAACATGCAGACAGGAAATGCAGTTTGCCATGCAGGGACTCCCTCCCTCTCCAGTCGCATTTAGGGCTTTATTTTTCAACTCTTATCATATTGGCCCACTTAGGGAAGGGTAACTATATAAGGTAATTACGAAGATAGTATTTAATTAGTTTTGGTTTCAAATCAAGGTATTTGCTGCAAACCTGGCTAGCAATGCTGATGGACATTAATGAATGAAACCTTGTGATTAAAACATCTGTCACTGTCAAGCAGGGTCGATTCAGGGTGGGGATTGGCTCATCACTGGGAACGTGATGATGGCCACAGAAAGCCAAATTAGCCAAACTTAATGTTCCCCTAATCATTAGGCGATTGAGCTGACAGTGATTGGTCACAAACATGCACCGATGAGCAGTAATGAAGTTGCGACCAGATCAGTTCAGCATAGGTTTTTCAGGCTAATTAGCTAGACAAAAATGTTAATTTAATCAAAGAAACATGTATTCATTAAAGGTGTGTAAGAGAGCTGGAGGAGAAAATTGGCTCAGTCATTGAGAAGGTAAAATTATAGCTGCCAAGCCAGTCATCTGGGCTTCGCAAAAATCATTCCTCAATTTACTGTATCTCTTAGAAAACAGTCTGGTTACACTTGGGCATGTCACGTGGCCTTTTCTTTTCAGATCTGATTATTGTAAAGGAGAGATCATCTGCAGAGCAATGTAGAATAAAAGCAAATGCTTATCTCATTTTATCCCCTGAGGATTAATTAATTCCTGTGGAAATGTTCTTTTACTTTGATTCAAGGACTGTAGAAATGGAAACAGTTCTTAGGAGTTATCTAAGCCATGCCATTCTCTTTTCCTGAGGAAAAATGAGGCCCAGAGAGGCCGTGCCACTTGTTCAAGATCACACAGCTTAGCACACTTTAATTTGTGCCTTTGATACAAGACTATGTAGTCAACGGAGTGTAACTTGTGAATTAAATATTGCAGAAGGTATTACCCCCTTTTGTCACTAGGCTAAAGACATCCTGTGACATTTTTACAGAGAGACAATTATCACACAAGACTGTGATCTAGCCATACATGTAATTGTGAGGAAAATGGAAAATCTGTCTGATGGACAATTAGACAATTAGACTGTTTATGTTGGCATGGGATGGTATGTGTAACAGTGCTGGAAGTAACAAGGGCTATTGAGATATAAGCTCCTGCTACATCAAGTACTGAAATTATTTTCTGTGTGTACTCTAGAATATCTCTGGCAAGTGATGTAGAGATATACACATTCCTTTACAATTCTGTATCCGGTTCCCAGCATACATCACCAGAGTCCAAGTATGCTAACATCCATGAGTTGTTAGCCACTAAAGTTACTTTATCCATTCCTCTACCCATTTACTAATCCTACAGATACTTCTGAAGAGGAGTTTGCAGTGGGAAACACTGTTAATTTAGGCTTTTGGAGACTTCTCTCTGTGTTGAAAAGGAGACACAGGGCTCCCAATGTTTGTCTCAGCCTCTTTTCTGTCCAAAATGCCTTTCATCCTCACCTTGAGCTGGTGAAATTCTATTCATCTCTAAATGTTTGTTTGAATCTTCTTTCCTCTAAGTAGGCAACCCTGGGTCCCATGACAACTAAGGAGTCTTTGTGCCTGCTGCGGCGCCATAACCTTACATTATCATGGCAGCTGTCTTTCAGATTTCAAGTATCCTGCTTGATTACCTGCCTCTCTCAACAGACTACAGTGTTTCCAAATGTGGTCCAGGCACCCTCACATCAAAATCACCTGGATTTTCTGTTAACAATTCAAATTTCTTGGCTGTTACCCAGATTTAATCAGAGGGGAAGAACTATACAGTGGATTTTAGCAAGTTGCTTAGGTGATTCTTATGCACTGTAAATTCTGAAAATACTTTCTTACGCTCTTGGCTCTCTGAAAAAATAGACAAGTACACTAAGTACTCATTATGCACTTATCAGATGAATGAATGCACGAGTAAATGAATTCTGATCATAAGGAAAAGGGAAAAAAATCATGTAATAAGAATGTCCCTAGGGGCTCCTGGGTGGCTCAGTCAGTTAAGCGTCCTACCTCAGCTCAGGTCATGATCCCGTGGTTCTTGAGTTTGAGCCCTGCATGGGGATCTGCACTCGGGGTTCAGAACCTGCTTGGGATTCTCTCTCCCTCTCTCTCTCTCTCTCTCACTCAAAGAAATAAACTTTAAAAAAAGAGAATGTTCCTAAAGACTTTGACTTACAGTTTTGCTAGCATAGGCTTCCATTTCTTATGCCTGTTGCTGCAGAAGTTTAGAAGTAATAAATTTCCTAAGTTAAAAGGTTCTTCCAGATCCTCCAATCAACCATTGTTGCTCAGATGAGCAGATAGAGAGAGATTTGCCTGAGGTCACCGAGCACGTTCATGGCAGAGACCGAATCAGAACCCATGCTTTCAAACAAGCCCATTGCCTTCCTTAGTACACCGTGCCCCCACTGCCGTGTTCTACCCAGTGGGGCGTAAAGCTAGTCTTGCTGCCCTGTCTCTCAAGCAAAGATCCAAACTCTCTGCAGTTTTATAAAGAATTAGAAACAAATCCAATTTTGTACAGTGCGTGGATAACTAGCATCCAGTCCTCCTAGAGATTTCTGCTTTATAGTTAAGCAACTCAGCCAAATCTAATTCATGGAGAGGTTCTTATCAAAATGTCAGCGTGCTGGTGATGTCAGGTTGTCACCGATAGGAAGCTCTGCTTCCTGGAGCTTAGTCCATTATCGTTTCATCTGTGCCCTACTTTTTGTTTATTCCCATTCATTTGTCACAATTTTCGCTGTATTCAAATTCTAAACATTTTCCTTTGAATGAGCTTTTAAAAAATATTGGATTCATCCTAAATAGTAATACATATATATGGAATCTCAGGTTTGATGATCAAGGTTTTTTCCTCTAATGCACACTTGAAAATATTATTTTAAATGCCATCCTTGTACCATGTAAGCCATCTTTAGTATAATCAGTGATATGTGCATCGCACTTTGCGATACAACCTACTCATTATTTTAGTTGGATTCTGTGATCTTCCCATCATGCCCCAAAGGGGAGCATTCATAAACTTCCCAAAGAAATCTTTTTATAGTCTAATTTAAATGAAAATAAAGATACTATCCTAAAGTCATCTTAATTCCTCTGCAGTACTGTCTCTGGCAAGGCACGTTTGACAGTCTTCTATGTTAATATCATGCCCAGAGCTATTTGGTTATTTTAAAGAAATGACAGATGGCACAAAGGTTGCTAAGGTAGAAATTAAATTTTCTTTGTATGTCTGGCGAATTTTATAGCATATAAAGCCTTTGCGTTGCTGTGATTAAACAATGCAGATAGTGTTGCATTCACATCTAAATTTCACATTATTTTCAAGAAAACAAGAGACTTGGTAACAGATGGAAATGATGTGTAGTTATCTAGCAACAAAGGGAAATCCTAATTTGACTGGTAGATCTTTAAATCTGGACTAAGAGGAGATGGCAATTCAGGGAAAGATAAAGAGCATATAGCTGGGGCACCTGGGTGGTCCAGTTGTTAAGCATCTGACTTTGACTCAGGTCATTATCTCATGGTTCATGAGCTCGAGCCCCACTTAGCGTGAGTTCGAGCCTCGCTTTGAGTGAGCCCTGCTTCTCTCTCTCTCTGCCCCTCCAGGAGTTCTGTCTCTCTGCTCCTTGCTCATTTGTGCGCTCTCTCTCTCTCTCTCTCTCTCTCTCTCTCTCA